>NC_059129.1:109827667-110132310 GCF_020740605.2 Lemur catta
TCTCCCTCATTTTCTGAGCACCTGAAAACTTTCCATTGGTCCTTCTGGCACTAACATTCCGTCATTAGCAAATCTTATGTCCTCAACCTTTTTGTTTGAATATTTCTTCACTTTCTTGCTTCGGTGGAAAGTTGGCTCTCTCCAGAGGACATTGCTCCTCTTGCAGCCTTTTCAAGTGGTGGCTGCTTCTCCTTCCACGCTTCTCCCTACTCCCAGAAATGGACCTTGAGACTCGATATTCCAGATCATTCTTTTACTCTCTTCCTAAACCTCTACTCTGGTTTTGAATTTCAGGTTACTGGGCAACATAACCTTTCATTTTTGTAGTCATTTACTGAGACTTGGTCATTCACCCTCATTCCTTAAAATTTTAGCTCCTGGCTATGTCTTATTCTTATCTTAATTATTGGAGATTTCAATACGCACATAGGCAATCTCTGTATGATCTTACCCTCTCAGTTTATCGACCTCCTCTTTTTAAGTGATTATGCTCTTTATCCTACCTGAGCCACTCACTCCCAAAAGCATACATGACACCTTTTAAATTCCAATGTTAATACTTCCAAAATTCTCAGTTTCAAGCATCCCATTTTCTGACCGCCATTTCCTCTTTTTGAAGCTTTCTCTCTATCATATTCTTACAAGGTAATTTCTGTAGTACCTAGAATAGTGTTTGGCAAATTGGGGGTAAATTGCATACTTGTGAAATGGATGAACGATCAGTTTAGGTTTGTCCCAGGGAAAAGAGTTAGAATAAAAATAGAAAATTAATTAATGTAATTTACCACATTAATAGATCAGAGGAGAAAAACCACATAATAATTTCAATAGATGTAGAAAAAGTATGCGATAAAATCAATACCCATTCATAATTTAAATAAAACCAAAATCTTTTAACTACCTAGCAATAGGAAGAAACTTTATTGACATAATAAAGGATAACTATTTAAATAAAAAACAACTACAGAAAGCATTATTCATCATAAAAGCTTTCCCTTAGGATTGAGAATAAAGATGCTCTCTGTCTTTACTTCTATTCACCATAATTATGAAGGGCCTAGACAGTACAAAATGTCAAGAAAAAAAGATATTATAAATAAGAAAACAAATTGTCATTCTTGTAACATTACATTGTGATGAAAATCCAAAGGAATATACTAAAAATTTATTAGAGTTAATAATATTTGGCAAGATTTCTAGATCTAAAAAATTAATATACAAATATCAATTGAATTTCTATGCAATATGAAAAATATTTAGAAAATAAAATTTTAAAAATGATACTATTTACAATATCATTAAAACATCAAGTGTAAAAAATGCATGAGCAACACCTTTATAGAGAAAATTATAAACTTTAAAGTTCTTCTGTAAGAACTTTAAAGTTCTTTAATAAGAGATATACTATATTAATGGATTGGAAGACTTAATATTTTAAAGATATCAATTCTTCCTCTATTGATCTATGGGTTCAATGATGATCCAATAAGGTTCCAAATCAGGTTTCTGTTTGGAGATGGGGGAGCTTGTTGCAAATGTAGCCAACTAGTTTTAAATTTTATGTAGAAATGCCAAAGGCTAAGAATAGCCAATGTATACTTAAATAACAGAAATTTATTTTCTTATAGTTCTGGAGGCTGGAACGTCCAAGAGCAAGGTTCTTCTGGGGTGAGGTTTCTAGGGAGGGCTCTTTCCTGGCTGGCACATGGGCACCTTTCTTGCTGTGTCTTCCCATGCTCTGGTGTGTCTTCAGGATTGGGGACCTTCCCTTGTGACCTTATTTAACCTTACTTACCTCTTCCAGGCCCCATTTTCAAACACAGTTACACTGGGATTAGCATTTCAACATTTGAATTCTGGGCAGGACACAATTCAATCCATAGCAGGCCCTGAGGCTGGAATATCTCTGGTGACTGTGGAAAAACAAGTTGCCTATGTGACTGGAGCATAGTGAAGAGGAGAAAACATTAAGAGATAATATCAGAGAGGTGATTGAAACAGATTGCTTAGGGCTTTAAAAGTCATTGCAAGGACTTTGGCTTTTACTATGGAAGGAATGAGGAGCAGAAGAGTGGCATGATCTAAATTACATTTTAACAGTAAAAATCCAGTTGCTAAGTAGACTATGGGGGAGAAGGATGGAAACAGTAACCGCGTTAGGAAGGTATCATGATAATGCAAATGAGAGACATTGGTGGCCCGGGGCAGGGGGAGAGCAGTGTTGGTGGTGATACATGATCACATTTCGGGTATCTTTTGAAGTTTTGAGTCAACAGGATTTGCTGAAGGATTGCATGGGGATGTATGTGAGAGAGAGGGGCATCAAAAATGACTCCAAATTTTGTGGCCAAAGCAATTGGGAAGGTGGCCTTTCCATAAACTAAAATACAAAGAATATAGGTGAAAAGGGTTTGAGGGGAGAAATTGGGAGTCGAGTTAGACATATTCACTTTGAGATGTTGAGGTGTTGGGTATAGGAATCTGTAATTCAGAGCAGAGTTCCAGTTTCAAAATATAAACGTGGAAGTTAGAAATATGCAGATAGGTGGTACTTCAAGTTGTGAGGCTGGATTAAATCACTAGGAGAGTGAGTATAGATAGGGTAGAAAGGTCCAAAGACTGTAACCTGTATGCTAAGATAAACTCTATACACTAAAATAAACTCTTTCTTGTGTGAAAAAGAAGACATTTATAAGAATATTTATAACAGCATTGTTCATAGTAGCAAAGAACTAAAGACCACCCAAATGCCCATTGACAGTAGAATGGATAATATAGGCGGATGGAATACTATGCAGCGGTGACAATGAATGAGCTCGAGTAACATACGCCAACACTGGTGACTCTCAAAAATAAACGTTGAGAGAAAACATAAACCACAGAGGAAGACATGAAGTGTGATTTCATTTATATAAAGTTCTAAACTGAGTTAAAATTCAGCAATATTAGTAATTTTATACTTACCTGTATATTACCATTGGGAAAATCTACAAAGAATAATAAGGAATGATGAACACAAAAGTTGGGGTGAAAGATAGGGGGATATGATTACAGAAGGTCATCCAGGGACTTCTGAAAAAATGGTAAGGATGTAAGATTGTTAGCCATCTTATATAGAAGGTTTGATTTTAAAAACATATACAGAGAAGTCTAGAAAGAATGGCACCAAAATATTAACAATTGTATATGGAGGATGGCTGTCAGTCTGATTTCTGCTCTGTAGATTTGAACTGAAGTGAAGGTAGCAGGAGCAGAATCAACCACTTTGTTTCTTGCTTTAGATGATTAACATAATTTTGATCATAAACATTTTTTATACTTTATATTTTTTATAAACAATATGGGTGATATTTCCTGCCCCTTTTTGGACTTTTTTAAAAAGAAAATATGTTATATTTATACTAATAAAAAACACCTTAAAAATAAACTAAACATTCTCCTGCCATTTCAAAGGTAAAACAATTTATAGAAGAGACTTTCAGGATGTCTTGATAAGTTATTATAAGCCAGAAAAGAGCACCCTCTTGTTTACAAGCAACACCATACTTAAAATCCTATGGGATACCAGGAGGATCTGACTGAGTGTGCCTGGGTCAGAGGCCAGCTTCAGAGTTAGCACTCAGCAGCTTAGCACTCGGACAGCTGGCACCGGCTCTCACAGGAAAGTGTTGGCTTGGATATGACTCCAAACACCAACCCTGCCGAGACTCCCTAACAATTTCCTCTTCTGCCAGGTGGATCTCTTGTGACAGGGAAAGACAGTCTGGGAGGGCAGGCAGCCTAGAAAGACTGTCCTGTGAGGACTCAGAAAGGTTAGGCAGGACACAATATTAGGCACAGAATAGTGCCTGGTGTTCTATGTCATGAGGACCTGCAAATCTTGTGACTTTCTGAAAAAAAAAAAAAAAAAAAAAAAAAAAATAGCATAATGAACTGGAAGAAGAGAAGGTCCTACATATGTTTCTCTAAAGAGCCGGCTTCTTGTCTAAAGAGAAGAACGGATGTGGGACGCTATGTAGAGTTCTTCACGGTATACCTTTATAGTACAATTTTGCTCTACATTCTTTTTTTATAACAATGGAGGTATTTCTCATCAATAGTAAACTAGGTCCATAGGATACAGGGATGATTTGGGAATTTCCTCTTTCATAGGAAAAAAAAATGAAGTCCTATGTTTGTGAAATGACTGTTTTAGTGAATTTAAGTTTAGTACATTTTAGGCATAAATTAATTTTTTAAATAAAAAAGTAACATGAAATACTTTCATGACATTTCACAGCACATTTAGTAAACCTGACTGCTTCCTTTACTTTGTCTAGTTTGTCTTTACTGAAAATTGGATAAAAATTTCAGTTGAGCTAGCTGGTTTTTTGTCAAAGCTTGCTAAAGACTTGACTGGTAGAAGTTTCCTGATTTATTTTTATTTTTTGTTGCATAAAATGCCAGAGAGACAAGGCCTCCTACTTTTCCTCTGTAGAGAGGACAAATATACAAGAAACAAGACAGTTTTTCAGATAAGCTACTTGTACAATAATATTTCTTAAACACGTAAACAAAACACAAAGCCTGAGCCATAATTTTTGTTGGTGTGCACACATTTGAAACTGGGCTGGAAATAAAACTTCGTGGTCACCAGTCAAGGTTTTGAAGATCCTTTAAGCTAAACTTTCAGTGACAACCTTTGTTCCCAGGGCCTAGATCACTAAAGGGATGGAACAAAAGTTTGTCTGTGTTCTAGGCCATCTAAAATTGTAAGCTCATGGATTAGAAATGAAAAAAAATTATGATGCCTTGATGGAGAAAATAATTGATGTATGAACGAATATCCTCCAATTCTCCTCCTCCTTCTCTTGCCATGTGGCCTTGGCTATATCAGTCTCGGGCCTTTGTGTAGAATCGGGGTAACAGGTAAGGGAGAGGTGTGGCAGTTACATAGACTTGCTTGATTTAAATTAGATAAAATGAAAACGTTTCTTTGGAATGAAAAAAGACTAGATCCAGGAAAAGAAGGAGGGAGGAGAAAGAAGAGATTCAGTAAGGTCTGGTTTGCAGGGGAAATGTTTTAGGGATTTTTGGAGTAGAAGTGAAGAGGAGAGTTCTTCATAGTATGTGAAACATGAGAGAAAGATGAGGTAAGGGATAATTTGAAGTTTTGCTGTATATATAATACAGCTTTATAATTGTAAAGACTCTGAGGCATTTTTGAGAGTCAATGGTATAGATTTTAATTACTTTCATTTACTTTTGGTGGTTGAATTTGGACTGGTGAATATTTTAAGTGGGATACTGTGTATAAACTATCCTTACAGAGTACAGGGTGACAAATGCCCAGCTTTATTCTAATTAGAGTCACTCTGCCTGCCCTCAGTGTATTTGATACTTCCACCTTCAAGGGAGTTGATAAATGCACCTGTTTACTCTAATAATCCCTAAATTTAAGGGGGGTGAGGGGGGAGTATGAGGGTGAGCAAGAAGAATAGGTAGGAGAGAGAAGAAGCCCTTTGTTTTATATCTTTCCCGCACCAGGAGCTGTGTCTTCATGTCCTTGATTTCCGAGTATAGCAGAGGCAAGAGGATGATGTTTTCGCCTAGTTAACATGTGACTGATGAGATTGTTCTAGCGTCAGAGAAATAGATTCAGCTGAGAAAAGCAGCATCAGTTTAAGGAGCAGGAACTGAGAAGTGCCTGGGAATGAGAAGCCAGCTCAGGTGCTTGTCTTCTGTCATTACCCCTCATTTGGTTCTGAGGTTGGTTGGGAATAAAGATAAAAGTAGAAAGATCATGACGTCTAGAAGGCCAGCCTTATGCAGTGAGCTGTATTCTTCTGTGACTGCAGAGCCAAGCTCTCCTATTTCTCATTCCTTTCCCTAGGATTTTTCTTCTCCACTTTGCTTTTACCTGGATCCATCCTTTCCTTTTCTTGCTTGCATTTTCTGCCAATCGTCCTTATTTGCTGCCTTATCCCGGCACACACACCCCTATGTACTTTCTCTTTTCTCTTACCTCATCTCTCTCTTTTTTCCATTCCCCTGCCCCCCAAAGCCCACCCACCCGTTTTTTTTTTTGCCTTTTGATATTCATCATGGTTGATATTTCTCAAAGTTTGACATGTGCCATTTGGAAGTGGAGAGAACAGAGTGGTTGGTTCCCATCACTCTATACTTGCAGCACAGGTAAGGATCCACACTAGCTGTTCCTTGCTATGCTAAGAGCTCACTCATCTTAAGGGACAGGACCTGGTGTTCTGAGTGCCTGCCCAGCCCTGGCCCCTTCTGAGGAACGTTATTGCAGGCAATTCCTGTGATTTGCCTGGCAGCTGACTGAACAAAGGCTTGATCTGAAGGCACCATTCGCAGGCAGATCAGTGACCTTGAGGGGGCCACGTGAGAGAACTCCATCCAGCAGGAAAGCTCTCTCTGGATTGCTTCTAACTAACCCAAGCAGGGTCTCTCTCTTGAGACTTTGAATGCAGGTCACTAGGGTGGGCAGAAGGGGTTTAGAATACGTGTGCTCAGAAAAGTCACAGCAGCAGCCACAAGGCAGTGGAGGCTAAGAGGTGTGGGGAGAGAGTAGCACATTGAAGGGACAGAGGGTGCGGAGGCAGAGACAGAGGAGGCTGGCAGAGCCCCTGGAGCTGTCAGAGGAGGGCAAGGTTGCTCACTTTTGAGAGTTCAGTTGCTTTTCCATCAGGGCGTCTCAACTGTAGCTGTTGAGACCAAAGCAACCAGTGTACCTTCCTTTCCCTAGGAGCCTGAAACAACCTAAGACGTAACACAAGATGTAATGTAAGCTTCACAGTTCCCAAAGGTGATTCTCATTTTACTGATGAGGAGACAAGTTCAGAGAAATTACATGACTTGACCGCTGTCCTGTGAAAACCCCAAATACTTGTGTCTAATAAATAGCATCAAAGTAGGGTTTTGGAAGCCTATAATTCAAGTAGGTAACATAGGATTTTTTTCTCTTCTAATTTCCTTTTCTGTTCACGTTCTGATATAACTCTAACGCTTTATTGTCTCCTTCCTTCTTCCTGCCACTCCCTCTCTTTATTTTTTTCATTAACTGGTATCACATTTAGAGTATTTCAACCATGTACTATTTGATGTCAATATTTGAAAAACTTGCCTTAATAAGAAACAATTGGTATGTTCTATTTTGACACGATTTATAGAATGAAATAATCTGGAAATACTCAATCAGGTTGACACCTGATCTGAGTTAACAGTGTACAGGGACGTATGTGTAACTTGTGACCTGGAAAACTTAACTCCCCAATTAGGAATCAAATGGCATGATATATTCTAAAGGGTCCATTGTGGTTTAACATGTTCATTTAATCTTGAGGGTTTTTTTTTTCTCTTTTAAACTCAGGACGTTGGGAAACAAAATAAATTATTTGAGAAGTCACAGTAGTATGTGTAACAGATAAAATCTTATTTAATTACTACTTCCTCCTCAAGGCAAGGCAGATTTTCTCTATTTGTTAATTATCTGTCTATCTATCTATCTGTCTATCATCATCTACTTTCCTCATCCCTGGACTAGAGGCCGGTTCTGAGACCTGGCCAGGCCCTCTTTGCTTTCTCCTGATCCTCACCTGCTCTTCACCGTTGACACAGAATTTCAGTTTCCCTCAGGGGTTTTCCCTTTGTGATGGGTTTAGTACGATGATTTGCCACTTTGCCTCAGACAAAGTCTCTCCTTTCTGCTCAGAGCTTCTGGGCTCCGTGCTGCGCTTGGTTTCCCTCATGCTTGTCGTCAGCTGAACTATGTGACCTAAGTATGTACATTCTTTGTACATTTTCAGAAAACAAGTCTGAGGTCTCCTTGGCCAGGTGACATTTAAGCACTGGTGACTTCTCCGGTCACATAATGTTCTGTTTTCCCACATCACCACAGCTGTTTTGACCATATAGTTCAGTTGCCAGGCACTACCATCTTAGCATGGACCCTTCCAAGTGACCCTTGGAATGCCACTGAATGGACAGTCCTCAAGGAAACACGGACATCCACCCCCTAGTCTTCCTGCTGTCTCCCCCTTTCCCTGTGGCTGAGAGGATTTAAGCCACACTGGGGCTGGCAGCCAGGGCTGTGTAGAGCTGGAGAAAAGCCTCACATCATATTGTTCTTTACATCTTCTGTCTCTGCTTTACTCTTTGTAACGGTCTTACTGATGAGATAGAACTACAGAATAGCTATTAAACAGCCAAATGAAAATAAACAGATCCAGCCCCCAATGTGGCTATTTACATTTTGCTCTTTCTCAAATTTTTCTAAAATCTGAACTTAAAAAGATATCCTTCCATCCTTATCTGGAAGAGGATCCTACGTCACCATTCTCAAGGATTCCTTGGAAAGAAAAGCCACCCCTGGCTCTCTCTTCCGAGCTAATGCGGGGGTAGATTCTATTTTAGTCTCAAAGAGCTCTGGAGACATCTGGGGTTATCTGACTTAAACCTCGCTTGGAATAGTGTTTCTAAATTCCAGCCAGTTTCATGGGATTGTGACCTATGCAGCCACAGAAAGCCTCTCATTTAGAAGGGCCTCTTCTTACTTTAATACTCTATTGTCACCATCTTGAAATTCCTAATTATTAATATTTTTCTTTAACAAGGGGCCCACATTTCCATTTTCCACAAATTATGTAGCCAGTCTGCTCCCCAGATCATTGGCCTCAGAATCACTTGGTGTATGTGTATAAATCAGATTCCTGCCATATCAGATCCTCTAGGGCTAAGGCCCTTGAATCAGCGTTTTAATAAACATCGATCAATTCTTTTGCAAAGTTTGCAAAACTTGAGAACCCCTGGGATAGAGGGTTAAGATACCAGGTTCTTGGGTAGCTTTACTTGATGAAAGATTTAAAATAGAATTCTTGGCTTTTATTTCAAGTGGGGAGAAAAAGAAGAAGCATTCATAATTAAAAATGTTTTATGTGAAATTATTAGGGGGTTTTGTTATTGCCAAGATAAACATTTGGAAATATGCCTAAATTGCTAACTTGAGAATTCACACATTCTTTGTTCATTCTAGCATTATTTATGTTTATTTTTATTCATCTCCCATTAAATGAGGAAAATGCTTCTTGTATTTGTTAACTAATTAGACCTGCTAAAAAAGGAGTAATATCACGCTGAAAATAGTTTTACGTTTTCTTCAATCCCCTCAACACCCTGACAAATCAGAAAAGGTAGAATCCTCATAGATTACTTATAGATTTTTCAGAAGTGCTAGCTGACAGTCCTACAGGCATGTACGTTTAGTTTTTATTCCAAACTAGTTCCAAGACAGGAAAGAAACAACATCAGCCTCTCAGACTATTTCTTTGACAGATGTTAACCTGGCTCCAGAAGGCAGGGCCCTGGATTGAGGGCATCTGGGGATCTTTTTTGGGGATGTGAACATGTAGATAATTAGTATTAGTGGCTCTAAGATTGCAGCATTAAAAATTTAATCTAGGCCAAACCACCGTAGAGCCATTAGGAGGACACAACTTTTCATTATAGTGTATCAAACAAGATTTTCACCAGCACTCAAGGGATGAACAAGTTCACCTGGCACCAGAAAGTCTCTGATTCATCTGATTGCAGCGCTGTTTGAGGTCGAGGATTGAAATGTTGTTCTTTCTGACCACGTCAAGCTCAATCTGTGAACATCAAGTTTTTCTCTAACCCATAAATGCTTGCTGGTCAATAGACTATTTTGACTGATTTTCTGTGTACTTGAAAAATAATATTTATTATATTTTTCCTTCTCATAAAAATAGGAGAATTTCATGGTGGTAAATTCAGGAAAAAAATCTAGGTACCATTGGACAAATATTTTAAGGCCTTTTGAAATTTTATTTTACTAAATCCATTTTACTTACTACCTAAAACTGTGTATAATATATAGTTGTCATCTTTTGCCTCAAACATTTGAGTAAGAATTTTTATACGTCACTTAGCAATACTGTAATTTAGAAATTTTTCTGTTAGACAGTTTTCTCTCATTGTGTGAGTTTAGATTTCAAATTTCAAATCTTTTGGGATGGAGTTAATTTTCTAAAAAATAACTCATTTTAACTGGGCTTTTGATAAGTATTTGGAGAGGAATGAGAAAAAAATACGTGCATAAGCCAGACCCCCAAAATAAGCAGTATAAATAATTTCCTGAGCGCTTCTGCTCATCTTTCTGAGTTTCCTTCCTGACTGATTCCTGTGCCTCCAAGCTCGGCGTGGTGGGTCAGCCTCACAGTCCCACTGCAAATAAGCAACCCTAACATAAGCCTCATCCGAACCACTCCCAGAATGGCGTTCAGGTACCTGCTCTGCCTGGATGTGACAAACTATACTGATTGCATTAATTGCTAAAGCAAATTAAACAATTGGGCAAGGGCCTTAGACACAGCAAACAAAACCTCAAATATCTGAGATGCATGTTTTATTTGTTTTTGATGTCATTTAGTAGTTAACGTGGTTTGTGTGTATACTTATTCCTGATTTTGCTTGGGCCCTTTCTCTATAAAAGATCTGTCTGATCATTAAAGAATAAATACAATGTTCTTTGTAAACAGAGTTTATGTAGTTTATGATTATTTGATTAAAAAAAGGGAAAGACTAGCAGGAACTTGAGGAGATTTTTGCATGCCATGTCCCTTGTAGCATTATTCAGAATAGCCAAGGGGAGGAAGCAACTTAAATATCCATCAGTGGATAAATGGATAAAGAAAATCTGATATGTAGAATGGACTATTATTCAGCTTTAAAAAGGAAGGAAATCCTGTCACATGTTACAACATGGATGAACTTTAAGGATGTGGTGGTAAGTGAAATAAGACAGTCATGAAAAGACAAATACTGTATGATTCCACTTATATAAGATATCTAAAGTAGCTGAACTCATAGAAATAGAAGGTAGAATGGTGGTTTCTAGAAGCTGGGAGGAGTGGGAAATGAAGTTGTTCAATAGGTATAGAATCTCAGTTTTGCAAGATGAAAAGGTTCTAGAGAGCCATTACGCAACGGGAATGTACCTAGCACTATGGAACTGTGCACTTAAAAATTGTTGAGATGGTGAATTTTATGTTATGTATTTTTTACTACAATTAAACAACACCAGTAAGAAGGTAAAAACTATATGATGGCTGACTAGCTCAATTAGTTAGAGCAGGCAATAAAGTTTATCTTTAACCTTAAACTTAATTTTAATCTAAAACTTAATGTTCATTGTCTTTCTCTGAGCCAGTTAGCTCTCCCTCTGTTATATGTTCTGACACTGCATTAGTTAGTTTGGCCAGCTGTTTTCTGAATGCTTGCCTAATGCTTCATGGCATTGCAACTGTGCTGAAAATTTCAGTGGCATGCCTTTACAGTTTAATAAACACAAAGAATAGCACGCTTGCTAAATAGTCCACAATTAGTGTCATATAACATCGCAAAAGCACAACTATTTAACCTTCTTAAGTTTAAAGGTTGAGGAGAGGAAACAAAAATAAATTCCCCACTCCCGTTTCATTTTTGCTTTCAAATTAAAGAAATTTTTTTGACATTAAAAAAGTATCTTACATTTATAAACACTAAAGCTGGGGAATTAAAAGGGAATTTTAGTTGTAATTAAACATTTTGCTTAACTTGTGCATTTGTATTTAATGGATAAAGTTCATCAACAGATTGCCTATTTTACAATGGCAAGTCCATTTTGTATCATCAAGCATTGCACTATAAGTAGGAAATTAGATGTGTAGGCTTTCTGTTCGCAAATCTAGTACAGTTCTTGTAAACACTAGAAAGTGGTATTGGGTTAAATGTTTAAAAAATTTTGCCAATGACTGATTCTTGTCTGTTGTAAAATAAAAATAGTTTGGACTCAAGTTTGATATGGTCCAGTTACAGAAGTGTCTCAGAGGGGTAGTACCAAATTCAAGACAGTATGACTAACAGTAAGCTTTACTGGCTGTATTATTTTGTACCAGTATTACCCTGACTGACAAATCTGTTATCATTCTTGCTAGCCATACGTCCTCTACAGAAATGAAACAGATTTTTAAAAAATATATTGAGTGAACGTATTACATTGTGAAACGTCCAGCTCAATCTTTGTAGGCAATATTAATTTACAGTTCATTGCATTATATTCTCAATGAATTATTGGGAGACTTGCACCAAAAGTTTTTGCTCAGATTTAGATCATTACTTTTGGCTTAGGAATGTGACTCCATAGAGATTCAACTATCAGCCACATGTGAAATATAGGTTATTTTTTTCCCCTTAAAATCTTATGTAGCATATTTCAATTACCTCAGTTGTATATCATCTATCTCAATCCAAGCTCAATTACTGCTGTGTCTAAATCATTGTCATTTATTTTATTTTACTTTTCCCTTTTGGATAATCAAAATGTAATTAAAGTAGAATTAAAATGAAAGGTTAAAAGAAAAAAATTAGAAGTGGAAGTTTATTTTATTATAATGTAGCTCTTTGTTAAGGATTTGGGTTCACTGTGGTTACATTATATTCCCTTCAATGTAAAATTAAATTTACAGTTTTCCCATGAATATAGTTTTAGGCCTGTCTCCTAATCTTAGTGTTGTAAAGGAACTCCATCGTCTTGTAAAAGAATGAATTTACGGTAAATGTAAACATAAGGTAAATATAGTGAGACAATAATTTTTTATGTTTGCTGCAATAGTGTTGCAATTTGCCTAATAGAAAGCATATTGCTGATTGTGTAGAATGTCCTTATACTGCTGATGCCAATTACTGGCAGGGAACAAGGATTCAAATGAAATTATGAAACAAAAGTTAGGGAGTGGAAATAGTCACAAAAATAGTTTTAACTCTTTCATTTTGACAAATGCTTTTATTTGATTTGTGAAATTATTTTTTCCAATAAGCTATTTACCAATAAGCAAAAAAGCACATCCATATATTGAACTATTAACCTTTAACATTCTTCCATTGGCCAGATGCTACCTGCTTCAGCAGATGGCTTTTCTTGCCTCCTAAGGCATGGAGAGGATCAAGTCTATCACTAGGCAGCTTCCTCCCCAACCCCTTTCCATTAACATAGCTCTATCTGGACCAGGGCGTGGCCCCCTCCATTTTAGAGGAATTATTTTTCCCACTATGAGAAATTTATCTCCATTTGTTCTGTTGATCCCATTCCTGTCTGTGTCCTTGAGTATTTTGTACCACTGGTTATTCCCTCTCTCCTCCATCTTTCTTCTCTCAGATTTCCTCCTCAGCGTATCAGCACGCTGAAGTCTCTGTATCAAACAAAACAAAGCAGAAACACTTTCATAAACCCACACCCTGACAAAACTCTGCATTGACTCTACAGCCCCCTCTTTCCCCTAGCTTATTTTTCTAATTCTCCCAAGAAGATAACACTGGTCTCCACCTCTTATTCCCTCCCTGCCACTACACCTGAACTCACTGAGATCCACTTCCATCATTTAACTATGATTTCTCTCTCCAGATCATTAGGGTCTCTACTGCAAAATTTGACACTTTTCAGCCTTTTTCTTACTGTGTCTCTCTCAATGTTCAGCATTAGTGGCCATTTTGTCTATGAAACATTCTCAGCACTTGTCTTCCATTGTACTAACCTTTCATGGTTTTCAGGATATCTTTTTGGCTCCTTCTTTTAGTTTTCCTTTGAGCATTGCTACTCTCTAGTAGTCTGTGCCTAGACCTGTTTGCTTTCTAATCTACATATTGTCTGTAAAAGGCCTCATCTGCTTTGCGGGCTTCAACTACAACCTGTGTGCTGATGGATCCCAGACCAGCATTTACATCCCGGATTTATCTCCTGGACTTTTGCCCTTGGCCGTGTTACTGGCATCTCAAATCCAACTTGTTCAAAACCGGATTCTACACTAAATCTGGTCTTTTATGTGTTTTCTTGTTTGGTGGATCAGCAGATAGCCAGTAATCCAAGATAAACTGGGACACAGTCTTGGTTTCAACACACCCCCCTTCACGTTATATCTAATTGGTGGTAGAGTCCTGTCAATTTTATATCTTTAATATCTTATGAATCCAACCCCTTTTGTTGATGACTGAATTTAGGAACAGTCACCTTACTACTCTTTCTAAATCTAACCTTGATATCATAAAATTCATGCTTCGCCTTAAAAAATAGTAATTTTTCTAAAACACGAATCAGATCCAGTCATTTATTCTCCAGTTTAATACCTCTAAAACCTCTTCATTGCCTTTAGAAAAAAAAATTCTAACTCATTAGCATGGTAGAGGGAGAGAGTCCTTTATAATTTGGCCCCTCCCTGACTTTTCAAATTTATCTCTTAACACACTCTTCCATTTATTTCTTGCAGCCTTCACTCAAATCGTAGTAAACCACCCTCAGTTTGTGGAGAGGGCCAAGTGCTCTTCTGCTTCTGTATTTTTGCAAATTGTATTACTGCTATGTGGTACATCTTTCCTGTTCTTTTTATGTTTGTGTATCTTTCCAAACTCAGTCTGGGCATCAGCTCCTTACAGAAGTGTTCCAGTGAGTGGTTTTGTTGTCTGTCTTGTGAGCTCACTTTAAATTCTGTGCTTAGTTCATAGTGCTTCTTCATTTATATTAAAATTATTTTCCTCCTCAAACTCCTGGAGAACAGCGAACTTTACCTCTGATTTCTCAGGGACTTGAAACATAGTAATTGATAGAGGATTGGTGCTCAATAAATGTAAAAAGAATGAATGAAGATGGAAGAAAATTAGCTGTTGTGTTATAGCCAAAGAAAGAACTCTGAGATCCTGTTCTAGTTCATTGTGAGACTCGAAAGAGCCACTCAATTTCATTATCTAGAAAATAGAATCAATGGTGATGATGATTTATATTTTTCCTTCTAGGAGATTTTGACAATAGAATATCTTAAGTATAGAATTTTAGCATAAGAATATACTTAAATATACTTAAAAACTAAAGCTGTGTCTACTAGCCACTTGTATTTTAGGTTTTGTAATGCCGAATAAATATATATCTACATTATTAAAAGATTAGATGCAAGATCTTCTGATAATTACTCCTGAAGCAATCTTGCTTATTAAAGTATTTTCAGTGGTGTGATGTATATAAAAATTAATCCATTCTAATGAACCTTTTCCTAAGATGTTCTTTTAGAGAAATTAACATTTCCTTGGCTTTGTCACAATCTGTAATGTTTTCCAAATATTACTGTTATGTAAGTTTTAAATTAACAAAGAGCAAAATAAGAATTGATGTAACTATATAATTTTAAAATCCAAAAGAAGAAAGTACCATGATTTTCTGTTTTCTGAAATTATTTACCAATTAAAAAAAATTAACAACCATAAACAAATAAGTTTCCATTGCCATTTTAATATGGTTTCTGCCTTGTCAAAAGTAATGCTGGAAAGTAAATCAATTCAGTCAATTCAAGTATTTTGTCTCCTTGCCCTACAACCTTGGGTTTGCCTTTGCCTCTATTACTTGAATTGTAAAAAAATCAGCTAGTAATTTTGATATCCCGAAATTATTATTGGTTAAAAATATATTGTTGGGTGCTACAGTTGTATGCATTCACACAACTATACTTTAGACATTATTGGACCTCTGTGGAATGGTAAAAAACAAATTATAATTTGTTTTTATAAATTTGAAAACCACTTGAATAAATTGACATGTCTAATGATGCTTTAATCTAAAAAGAGTAAACAAGCAACAAAAATATAAACAACCGCCACAAAAGCCAAAAATCCTCCTGAAATCTACCACCCCAATATTTCTCTTGTTTGTAAGAATTGCCACAGTAACCTGTTTTGGGGAGTTTTGTCCTATCTGCTTATGTAGGACTCTAGCCTCTTATAAATTCCCTCTCCCAAAGAATTTTTAGAAGTCCTTACATATACATGCACACAAACAGGTCTCATCAATTACTGAGTAACCTTGCCCTCACTCTCTCACATCTTCCCTCTCCTGTCCTATTTTCCCTCCTCCCTCAGCTACACTTCCAAGATGTGTCTTCTCTGAGCCAGTCTGGGGAGACATCTTTTCTTTATTTTGATGTAATAGTCCATTGGAAAATTGCCTTGAGTCCCCATGCTTAGTGAGATTTTAGAGCAACCAGCTCCTAAACCATTGGGGATATAGCTAGGAATAATTCCATATCTCCTATTTTCCTTGTTATGTGGGTCACCACCCAAAATGCAAGCCTCTCCGTGCATCAATAAACATTTCTTCCTTCATTTTTAAAAAAGTTTTATTTTTAACTGACAAGTAATAATTGTACATATTTATGGGGTACTATGTGATGTTTTGATATGTGCTTACATTGTAGAATGATTAAATCAAGCTAATCAACAAATCTGTCACCTCACATGCCATTTTTTGTGATGCAAACATTTAAAATCTACTCTTTTTAGCAATTTTGAAATATACAATGCGTTATTATTTGTTATAGTCACCATTCTTTATAATAGATCACTAAAATTTATTCCTCCTAACTCAAACTCTGTACCCTTTGATCAATATCTCGCCTTTCCCTGTTTACACTCCTCCTCACATCAATAAATTCTTCAACAGAGGAATCACATCTTACTTGGGGGTGGGTTACATAGATAATGTTTAAGGCAAAATTAGAATTTTTTTTGAAAATCTTTTGAATTATCCATAAATGATAGTGAATATAGTTTTGAGGCTATAACTCTGTTCAGCAGTTCTTTGAGAACCACTGAGGCAGACCAAAGGAAGAACAAAGGGAAAGAATGTAGGCCAGGGTGCCTGACCTGCCTTCAAGGTAATCATTACATCCTTGGTGGTAAACAGGGTGGAGGATTCTGAACTATTCCAGCTTGATTGGTGATTACTTCACTTTGTTTTATCATTAAGCCTTTACCATCTTAATACACACATAGTTTAATTTGTGGTTGTGAGGATGAAGTAAGATAATATATGTGAATGTACCTAGCTCAGGCCCTGCCATATGGAAGATGTTCAAAAAAATGTTTGCTGGATCCAAGGCTACATCTTGCTTGGTCAGATTAACATATATACTGTTCTTTGAAAACAGGCCACCTGTTTCCTGTTTTTCAAGTTGCTTTTCCTCTTTGAACAGCTGTTACTTTCATGGCCATTGAAGAGGAGTCAGCGTCCTCAAGGGTAAAGGTCTAAAGTCAGCCTGTCAGCATGTCATGAGGCCCCAGTGAACTCTCAGGCCAACCCCGCACCCTCCTCTGTATGTTTCTCTTCCGACTCAAAACCCCCACAATACACTTACTCCTGCTCCATCCTCTAAAACTCTCTTGAGTAACAAACTCTCCACAATTCTTAGCCTTTGCTCAGATTCATTTTTCCAATTCCTTTCCTTACCTGATACTCAGCTGGGCACTCTCAGCCAGGCTTTTATTTTTTTTTTTAATTTGATGTTGTTTTTTGTTTTCTTGTTTGCTTCATGCTGCATGTTCTTCAAGGCCAGCAGGGGGGTGAGCTTCCCAACATTGCTTCCAGACTGTCACTCTTTCTCATTAAAACCCTGCTCCTTTGAGGCTAACCCTTGTCCTCTCATCTAATAATATCAGCTAACATTTATTGAACATTTCTCTTGAACAAGGCAGTGTACTAATCATTTTGCATGAATTATTTTACTGAAAACTCACAAGAGCCCCACAAAGTAGGAACTGTCATTATCATATCATTGTGAGGTTTACAGAGTCCAAGAAACTTCTTCTCATTTGTGTAATGTGAATTGAAGCGTGTCCAACTCATTGGGTTATTTGTTATGTACAGTGCTTAGTAAATACCATCTGAATGTTTGCTGCTGTTATTGTTGCTGCAGGGGCCTCTGTGCGAAGGTTGAGGAGCTGGGATTCAAACACTGGCAGTCTGACTCTAAAACACATATCCATAGTCACTACTCATGGCCAGGTAATGTTCTACCAGCCTCTCCTCATTCAGCAAAGATATCTCTGGCTCACAGCCTTTGAAGCCAACTCTGCCTTAGTTCTCCTAGGCCGTTTCGTAGTGCCTGGGCCGACTCACAGCCCTCCCTTGCTCTATTTCCTCTGCCTTCTCTGCCGCAGCTGCCGTCTAACTTCTCCACCTCACAGCCACACTTCCTACATCTTTAGCTACCTCTGCAATTGCTGACTCACATGCTGCCTTCTGCTCTCCCACTACAGGCTAGCACCCCTTTGCTACAACCAGTCATCCTCACCCGCTACCATCAATGGCACCAGTTTCTATAGTTATCTATTAATATCAACTATTTTTCATTTCCCTACTTGCCCAGCTTCGATTTTATGATACAAGTCATAATGATGTCCTTTTAGACACTCTCAACTTCCTTATTTATCTTTCTGGTGTGCACACTTATATGACAGAACTTCAGCACTGGTTGAGCCCAACTGTCTATCCTCCTTGTACCTAGATCTGCACAATTGTGTATGGCTGGAGAAAAATCAGTCACCAGGCCACCTGCTTGTTACATTAAATGAATTCATCATCATATTCAGGTGCCTTAAAGAGGCACTCTGCACTGTCTGACAGTGTTTCCCTAGTAAATTTAACCATTCTCAAGAGAACTGTTTTATGCTTTCTCCCCTCCCCTCACATCTTGCACTTTCACTGATGGCCTCATTTCTTATTTCATTAAGAAAATGTAAGTAATGAGATGGGAACTCTTTCAGCTTCCCATTGTTGGGCCCATAAAACCACCCCCCTGCATTAGTTCCCTCTTTTCCTTGCTTCCTGTTAATGTAGAGAGAGTGTCCCTCGTCTTGTCAACTACCAGCCCGTACACATGTTCTGGATCTGAGTCCCTACTGTTTTTGCAAGGCCTTTTCTGCATGTCCAACTCTTCCTCTCAGTGGGATCCTTCCCCTTAGCACTCAGCAATGTTCCAGGATGGCCTCTCTTAAAACCCTCCTGCAGCTGCATATACCCTTTCCATTTCCAGGAAGCTTAGATCTACAGTCTCTGTCTCTGCCTCCTCACCCTGCACTCACATTCTCCCCACCTCATCAGCCTATTCCCATTTGGCCTCTGCACCGCTGTTCCACCGAAACTGCTTTTGCGAAGGTCTCCAATGAGCCCTGTGCTGTCCAACCCAATGGATGCTATCCAGTCTTTAGCTAACTTGCTCACAGGATGGTTTTATCTTTTCATTCAGAATAATGTTCTATTTAGAGAGGCCTTACCTGATGACTCAATCTGAAATAGTCCCTCCCTCCCCCACCACGGTGCCGTTACACCACTCTGCTTTATTTTCTTTGCAGCACTTATCTGAATTTATCTTATTCCGTTATTTGTTCATTTGTTCACTGTGTGCCTCCACCTAAAACAGTGCCTGGTCTGTCGCAGACACTCAATAAGGATTTGCTGAGTGGCAGACACAATGCTATATTTAGAATCATCTCTCTCCGTTGACAACTGAGCTTTTGTTAACTGGATGAAGTTTGTCTGCCTGACTCTCTCGAACATCAGGATGATTTGCTCCCCAAAAGCTACCTTGTCTCTTAATCAAGGAGACTTCCTTGTGGGCCACTGTCATTCTTGGACATGTCTGAGTCCCATGTATAAGAGGACCAGCTTCATTTTGACCCTGGGCTTCTTCACCTTCCTCTTGTCCTCCTTTTCCCCACACTTACACTATTCTGGCCACATGTTTCTAGTCTTCTTTTTCTTTTTCAACATGAGCCTCAGATATAAAACCTCCTTCTTCCTAAACAGGTTGCTGTGTTGATGGCAATCACCCCTGAACCAGTTTGGGAATGTCACAGTCTTACATTGCTCTATACTCTGGAAAACTCCTTGCTTTGAAGCCAGCTGGCTGAGCCCCAGATCTTGTCTCTAGTCTTCTGAAATGTTAAGTATCTGGGTCAAAGTTATTTGCAGACTTGACTTTTGTTATTTAGCCACTAAACTATTGCTGTCATCCTGTAAAGCATACTGATAGTGAAAATTAGAAGGAGTGCCCCTATGAGAAGTCCAACCTGTATGTCTTTCTAAGGCATGTTTGGCCAGTCTGGCAGAGTAAAGTGGTGAAAGTGCCAAAAAGAATATCCAATTAAAAAAACTCACCAACTGCCAGCCAGACAATGTTATTACCCATTCTTCCATTGTTTAACAAACGTAAAAACAAAACAAAGCCCACAAAGGTATTACTGAGAAATATTTTGAATTATAATTTTATCATGTGTTTTCTTTGAGTGGTCATCAATTTCTTTTAACTGTGATTTAATAAGAAAAATATTTCTATATGCACACAGGCATAAACAGCTCCAGGAGACCTGGACTCAGCATGGGGATATACTACAAATTGAATACTAAAAAAAAAAAAAAAATGGTGCAGAGGGTGGTCCAGCGCTACTGGCTATTCAATTTCAGCCCTAATCTGAACATGCCAAATAGCCCTATCTAGGGTGCTCATTTAATTTATCATCTAAACTGGGACACTGCTAATAATTATGCCAGAATAGCATGAGTAAACGTAGGCTGTTCTGAGAAAATGGAAACATATGGTCATTCTAACCCTAACTTGGCATGATAACTGGGGATCTATCCAGTCTTCCCCAAGCCAAACAAAGGCTCTGGTCTTGCAGCTGTAACCAAGCACTGTGCTTGGTCTACAGGCTTACAGTGTACAGAGGAACTATTAGCCACCAACTGGGGACTTATTTAATTGCTACAAATGGATTCTAGTTATCTCCTCCTAAGTTCATAATAACAGTAACCATATCCTTTTTGGCATTTCCCACCCCACTTCCCACAAAATAAAGCAGACCTTCAGTAAGCTGCTTTTAGAAAGAAGGAACTGAGAGGAGAGGCTTGAGTGAATAAACTTCCTTTTCCTCAACCCAATCCCTGTTTAATTCAACCCACAGTTCTGTTATGGCAAGTAAAAATCCAATCCTTTTTAGAGAACATCTTACTTGCAATGCAGTTGCAGTTTCTAGCAGAAGAAAAATGTAGGGGTGTGTGTGTGTGTGTGTGTGTGTGTGTGTGTGTGTGTGTGTTTGTGTGTGTGCACGTGCACACACATGCGTGTTAGGCATGGTAAGGTGGATGGCAAAACAGAGTGGAAAGGAACTGGGGTTGCAATTAGAGCTAAATTTACTTCCCCCCAAAGGCTGTGTGAGATATATAAATATATGAGTGCTTGATCGAAAAAAACCATGAACCAACCAGTTTCTTAGAGGAAGGTGATTATGTACACGGCAAGAGCAAACCAATAATTAATTTGATAATGCTTATATTCTGATAAGATTTTTTAAAAGGCCAAGGCACCAGATATACTCTACTCTCCCTCTTGTGAGGTGATCCTGGTTATTCTCCTTTAATTGAGACCCGAAGGCTGGCGCTGGGGAAGGCACCAGCACTGCTTTCTGTAATGGCATTAAATTGAGAGCAGTTAACCACAAGAAAAAACACTAAGTATAAGGCATGTTTGGACGTAAAGGAACTCTTATGCTTGATGGCTCATGGAATGTGTCTCCTCATTTCACACATGCCTTACGCATGTGCGAAGTCCTAGCTTCCGTAGGTGGTTCTGCCTTTAGAAGTCAGCAACTCCCATCTCCCTCATGTTGGCAGCCTCGAGCTAAGGGCCAAAGTATATTTGAGCATTTCCAATGGTGGTAAAATTGTAACCTGTATTTTGACAGCTCTGACTTTTAACAAAAGTTTTATTTTACTTTTAACTGACACATAATTATACATATTTATGGGATACAGTGTGATGTTTTGATACATGTGTACATTGCATAATAATCAAATCAGAGTAGTTGGCATCTCTTGTCGCTTCAGACATTTACCATTCCTTTGTGGTGAGAAAACTCTGACTCTTATGTCTTCCTTTAATTGAACTGAAGTCTGTCATCCCAGGTGACAAACTGTTCTAGTTTGGGACTGTCCTGTGTTAACACTGAAAATTCTGCATTCTGGGGCATCCCTCAATCCTGAACAAACCAGGACAATTGGTCACTGTGCCTCCACTTTTCATCTGGTGGCTCTATTCTCCATCTTGGGCTATGCAAAGAAGTGCTATTTTTCTTCCAAATGATACCGATTTTTGACATCTTAAGGTACATTCCTCTTGCTCCAATCATTCTCACCAGACATAGCTTTAGAGTCTTTATTTTCTACTAGTTCTGCTTAGAGTGTGCTGTCCCCCGTTCAGGGAGGACCCTTCTGTTCCTAACACCGTTACCACGGAGAAGGGGAATTTCACTTCCCCTCCACGGGAGGGGCAGGTGGGGATGGTGAGGGGGTGGCTGAGTATTGATATTTTTGTTTCACCCTCCACTTTCTCTCTCATCCCACTGAGAGGAAGAGTTGCAGCTAACCTAACTGTCGAGAGCATGCCATCCTTTGGGCCAGGGTTCTCACAGTGGCCAGGACTTTTTTAGCTCAAAGGTGATAAACAGGCTCTGTCCTGTCTCTTTGACTAACCGCCTTTGCCTCACAGATCTGCACAAATAGCCTGGCTTTCCTCCTTCCTCCTCTCTGCTTCCAGGCAGCGAGCACGCTCAGGGCAGGAGGAAGCCTGCTTTCTTGAAGCAGCCCAGAAGAAAGTTCCATGTTTTTGCTATAATTTCCAATTTCTCTGGCTTCTTCAGTGAGCAGGTCAGGGTCAGCCATGTCCCGTAAGCCTGACTGTTTTTAATTTAAGGTGGGCAGGAAGGAAAAGTCCCCATCACTTTCTCCCATTGTTCTAGAAAGCTCAACATATTGCAGGTGCACTTGTCATAACAATAAGGCTAATTCTTTGATTCCTTTTTTGGCTTAATTCCTCACATTTTTTCTTCATGCTTTGCAATAGCAATGGAAAGGAGGAGTGAATCTTTGAACTTTAAAGTTCATTAACGTGGCCTTTAAGATGTGGTACAGAACTGAGTACAACACTGAATGCAACATTCCCAGTGTGACAACTTTCTTTGTTTCAGATATAGTACTTTAATCCAGCCTGTGACCAAAGAGTTATTCTACTGACTTTATACTAGATTCCTAGTTTTCTTACTGATAACTAAAACCCCTGGTAAAGCACACATTTCTTCCCACTCTTCTGCATTGATTGTATCGAAGTCCAAAGATTTGATAACCTCTGCACCTGCCACTCACTTCTCAACTCACTGCTGTGAGACCTCTGTCCCCCAATACTCCAGTGCAATGGCTGGTGCATTAAAGACTGATGACTTTCCAGTGGACAATGATTTTTAGCCTTGGTCCCTCTGCCTTATCACTATACACTTACTCTGGGAGGACCTCCTTCAGACCAACGGCTTGATGATCAAACCATGTGTTGATGATTCTCAAATCTATACCCATGGCCCAGACCTCTCTTCTAAGCTTCATATTAATATACATATAATCCACTTGCTTGCAAGATAGCTCTACCTGAATATCCTACCTACACCTCAAATTTGTCATGTCCTAAAGCAAATTCATTATCTCAGTATAAGATTCTGTGTTTACTCCAGTATTCCCTATTTTAGAGGCTGGCACCACTATTCACATAGTCTCCTAAGCCAGAAATCTGAGTACGGTTCTTAGTTCTGCTCTCTTTTTTCTTTCTCTATCTTCAATGGGTCCTGTTAATCCCATCTCCTAAATATCTTTTACATCCCTCTCTTGCTCTTGCTCTCATTGTCACTACTTGGCTGTGCCTTTTCTTGTTGGCATTACTTCAATAGCTTCTGAACTGTCCTCTCTGCATCCAGCCTGACCTGTCTCCAGTGTCAACACTGTCATCAGAGGAACCTTTCAAAAAGGCAAATCATACCATGTCATGCCTCTGCCTTTAAAATCTGTGAATAAGCTCCTGTATTCTTCAGAACATAGACCGGATGTTTGGTTTAATACAGAATATCCGTTGTGGTGTGTCCCCCAACCACATGTTAGCCTTGTGTCCTGCCACCCTCCCTGCCTCTTGCAACCTTATTCCCTGACAGTTTGAGAGTGTGTTCTGCTGCTTCATGCCCTGGTGCCTTTTTACACACTGCTCCCTCCACCTGGAGTGCCATTCATCCCTGTCCCCCAGCAAGCTCCAGCCCACTTATCCTGCAGGATCATATGAGGAGTCATTCTCTCCAGAAGTCCCCTGAGCCCCATCTTCTCCTCAGCACCAACCAGTCTCATTTTTGATGCTCTTATTAGAATCTGAGTAAAACCCACGCCTGAATAGATGGCCATTGCAACTCCACACTGAGATGGCTCAAAAGAAGATTTAGGATAGGATGCACAACTTCTGTAGAAAGCTCCTCTACCCCTCTACATCTGGAATTTTAACAACAACAACAAGGAAATTAACCAATATCCCAAAGCTTTATACTATAGAATGGTGTGTGTGTGTGTGTGTGTGTGTGTGTGTATTTCAGCAGATATGATATATCCTGTAATATTTTCAAAGGAAGAGTTGCCAGTTGCCTGTCACAGTCATAGAGAGTTCTTGGTAGTTTGCTCAAGAAACATCTGGTTTGGTGAAACTGAGCAACGGAGCTTTCCGGCGAAACTGCCAAGGTCCTAAGTAACCCATGAATGATTTGTTAGAGGAAATTATTGAATATAAACTAATTCAACCAGGGAATAGCTGCCAAAAATAATGATTTCTACCTTTAGAATTATTGGTCATAACCTATTTTTTCTAACCCTCAGACAGCTGAACCAATTGTCTATTGTTGCTATTAGTTCATGACAATGAAACTTTGTCATCAGCATATGGGAGGGATATTTTTCTTTCTCTCTGTACTTGGAAAAAGAGCATTGCAATATCCTAAAGGGGTTTTACTTCTTTAAAATGTAAGTTTAAAAGAAGTTTAAATTATGATTTGATCTTTTAGGAAGCTTACTACAGATCCCAATTCTCATAGTGATGCTAAAGAGAAGGTTCTGTGTAAGAATGGCCAGCTTGGGGACCTCCAGTTTCTGGTTAGCTGAGTTGAGAGTGGAGGACTGCTAGTGGCCGATACTGTGTTACACTTTTGTCTTGACAGGTGTCTTCGCAAGACGATTAGAGTTTCACAGGGTCTACAGTGAGATAGGGAACGCTGAAGATTATCAGTTCTACTCATGCTCTTATAGTCTAACAATTGAGAATTAAATAATCATACAGGTTATATACAAAACTGTAATAAATTCTCAAGAATTGAAAGCCATCAGTGAGAACAACAAATCTATTTCTTGGACGTGGTTTACAAAACAGAGAAAAATAAGCCTTCTGGGTGCTAGCTGGGACCTGAACTTCTGGAGGCTTTGCCAGATCCATGCCACAGATGAATTGGTCCCCAGGTACACCTACACGTTTAATGTCTAATTAAGTTAATAAATGTCAAAAACATTTAATTAAGACGATTCTTATCAAAGTATATTTTATGAAAAATAAAATGTTAAAGTGAGAATGTGTAAGAAAAGCACATATGGTATGATTTTAATTATAAAAGATGCAATATGTACCTATAAAAGTATTGGAGAAGGATTCACAGAGATATTTTTTATTGGTTTATTCCAAAGAGTTAAAGTGAGGGGAAATGACCGATACCATTTAACCATGCTTCAGAATCCATCGTTAGGATCGTAGCAGCAGATAGTGGCAAACTGGACCATAGTCTCCAATGACATGGCCCTCCAAAGGTGGGTGTTAGAATGAAGATTTTCTCAGTCTTCTCTCAAGTGTAATATCAGTTTCTGTTTTTCACTATATTTGGTGAGGAATTTTCTACATGAGTTGACACAGCTGATCCTAGAAGAATGGCACCAGGGGAGACGGCCCTCTGCCACACAGCCCCTGGCAGAGCGTGGTACTCCATGCGTAATAAGTCTGCACAGAGCAGTTTTCAACTGTACTGCCATTGTTTGTCTGTCTTCTCCACTGTACACTTGTGCTCATTATTTCTAGATGAGCTTGTATCTGGAGAAGCACAGGGCTTCTGGCTCCTACATGGAAGCCTTTTTCACTGAAGGAAGACATTAGGATTGGTTTGGGGAGGGGAAATAATGTTTTTCCTTGTAGCTGTCTCTGCCATATGGTACATGGGTATGTGGAGGGAAGATAGCCATCCCTGACATCACTGCCAGCATGTGTGTGGGCATGTGTGTGTGCATGTTTGTGCTCACAGGTGTACTCAGGGGTATGAAGAGGATGTGGTGGTTTGGCCTATGGGATCCAATGGCTTGAGCAATGTGGGTGGATGTTGCCCACCATGACCCCATTTAATAGGGATAGAAAAAGGCAGGCTTTTTTTTTTTTCTGATGGTGGGGACAGACGATGGGCTCATTGGAGCCTCTGTGTGCTTCCAGAAATCAGGCAGCACAGGGAACACAATGAGCCCAGGGCTAGTCCTGCTAGGTTACGAGTGAGCAAAGGAGTGGGCTCACTCCATTGTGGGAAACCCTCGCTAATAGGGTTTAAATAGGAAAACTATCAGGGCTTCTAGTCCACTATCCTTTTTAGACATGCATGAGTAGAAAAAGTTGGGGAACACACATTCAGCTGGCAGAAAGTTCCGTTTCTTTGCCTGCTCAGACGTGGTTGAAAGCTGTCTCTCAGGACAGCACTTATGCCCCTTTAGGCTGAAGCTTTGAAGCTTTGCCTCATTTCAGCTATTTATAGAGGAGCTTATTTTTATAAGAACAGAAAATGTATTCTTGAGGCCAAGCTTTCCTTTTTCTTCTTTAAGATTTCTTGAAAAGACTTAGAAAGGTTAAACAGTTACTACAGAGCCATATGGTAAAAGGCATAACACTGTTTAGAATAAATAAAAAATCTTCATGAAAGCACCATGATGCATATACAGTGGTTTCTGCGTGAATCAAATTGTATGCTTTGAAAACATAATTGATATTCTTAGGTGGGATGATGGCTTGGTTCTGTCAGTGTACTGAATGGACTAGTGCCAGCCTGTAAGGGATAATGATTAAATCAAAAGAAATGACACCAGCAGAGGAGTACAAATAATCCATATTAGAACATCAGCACAAACTTGAGTTTGGGAATTATTTATAACCTTGAAATTCAAAAAGAATTTACAGGGAGCACATATGAACACATACCGATGATTTATCTCAGCATCTAATAGAAACTTTGCTTTTCACTGGTTTGGGTAAACTGTAATTCTTAGGTGGAATTGTGTATCCCTGTTAGGAAGATTATGATAATTTGCCTGGTCTTGGCAATGGTATGAATAGAAAAGAGCACAATTCATAACTAGAGGCACTCTTTTTTCTCCTTTCACGTTTTCTTAGCAAATATTTTTTTAAAAAATATTTCAGAAGCAAAATGAATACAATTTATTGATAGAGTATGTTGCAGAATTTTTCTTTTTGAGTTTACAGTTCCTGTGGGAAGGCATGCAAAATTCTTCTAGCTATTGAGAAGCATTGGAGTGTGATGCCAGAGCTTAAATAATGTCCTGTTTTTAGTCAGGGAAAGGGTTCGATACGTCCCCTGTGTACCACGGTGAGAACAAATATACAAATACTTACATGACATTGGGCTGTCTTCCTCTAAATGTTTTTGTTCTGTCAGTGGTGTGAAGGGGAAAAAAAACCTGTAACCCATAAAAATCACATTTCTCTATTTCATTTCAAGTGCAAGTTTTGTTCCAGAGACATATTCAAAGTGGAGAATAGGACAAAATATGTTTTATGTTCCCATTCATCTTTAAAATAGCCTCTCGACACTGTTAACTTGTGACCGGACAATTACTTGGCACATAACCCATGCAGACACCAACCTTGACAAAATTAGAGGAAATCCTTCTCCAAGGATGAAGTGTTCTTGAACAATTCATTGGAAGCATTAGATACAAATCCACTCTTTTTTCTACATCTCATGCATGCCAACTTACTTGCTCATTCATTTTCATGTGTTATAAATGGTTTTGCTTGTTTCCTGTTTCTTGCTTTATTTCCACAATTATCCCTTCCCTGTGGTTCAGATCAATTAAGCAGAAGATGGAGGTTTTCTACACACATGTAATTTAGTTCTCCTTAAAGCATTTTTCTGTTTATTTTAGAGGGTACTTGTATGACATTGGCAATAACCTCCATAATTCTTCAAGTGTCACAAGATCTGTAGGAAAAAAAAAAAAACCACCTTCATTTAACTCACTTTTCACTCCTTGCTGAACAAAACACATTCTCTGAGCATGGATTATAGATATAAAGAATAGCTTTTATTCTAGCCCAATTCTAGGACTTGCCTATGCTCAAGTGATAGAATGAATGACTTGTTTACTTAGGGAGACTAGTGGCCATTCTGGGTCCTTAAGGGGTCTGGTGGAGACATCCTTTTACACACACACACACACACACACACACACACACACACAATTCTTAAGGACGGTAATA
The DNA here is from genome assembly GCF_020740605.2 of Lemur catta. Lineage (NCBI taxonomy): Eukaryota > Metazoa > Chordata > Mammalia > Primates > Lemuridae > Lemur > Lemur catta. Next base: position 109,855,963 of record NC_059129.1, read on the forward strand.
TATGTCAGGAGAAAAGCAGGAAACAATCTTGAAAATTTCCTGAGAAGCATGGCACCCTTAACTACTCCTGTCCAACCTCCTCCCTCAGTAAGCAGACACATGGATTCTCATACCCTTTCCCTGCAGCCTTGTGTCAAGGAACATTTTTGGGCTCAGTTTCCTGAACTCATTCTCTCGGTCTTGCCTATTCTCATTCTTTCAGACTTTTAGCTTCGGATCACATTTTTCTACCTGGCCTTGGCCTTGATGCTTTAGACTTCCCCTTGCCTTCCCACGTATCCACGTCTGGCATGACTGCTTCCCTTTGATGATATGTCTGGCCTCCAAGGGTAACCTTCACCTTTGTGTGGCATCAGATGTTGCTTCTCCTTGCTCTTCATCCAGGAGCTAGCTAACTGCGTATGTTGTAGCCAAGCGCTGCCTCAAGGGACTGTGGCCAGCATCAGAGGTAAAGGACAGGGAGGCTGTAGAGAAAATAAAATGCTTTTATGTCATCCTCTTTTGTTCTTTCTTTTTCTTTTTTCTTTTTTTTTTTTTTTTGAGACAGAATCTCACTCTGTTGCCTGAGCTAGAGTGCCATGGCATCAGCCTAGCTCACATCAACCTCAAACTCCTGGGCTCAAGCGATCCTCCTGCCTCAGCCTCCCGAGCAGCTGGGACTACAGGCATGCACCACCATGCCCGGCTAATTTTTTTTTCCTATATATTTTTAGTTGTCCAGCTAATTTCTTTCTATTTTTAGTAGAGACGGGGTCTCACTCTTCCTGTTCTAACTTTCTACCCATGGCCATGAGCATCTGGGAGCTACGTGTAGAATCTTAGCAATTTGTGGGTACCTGGAGGGAAAGAGATTTAGAGTGATGAGCTCTCTTATTCATTTACCTAGGACCCACTTTAAGTCCTCCTTGCTTTCACTCCAGAAAGTAGAACACTGCACAATAATATCCATGCATTTATCTTTTACCCACTCCAATGTGCCTCTGTAGCTTCTGTGTCTCAGTGACAATTTGGGAAAGATTGACCTAAGGTCGTGCTCCCTGTTGGCCTCTCTCTGTGCTCAGTTTTCTCCACAGCAAGGGCATGACCACCACATTATCATCCCCACAGCACGCCAACATCAAGAGGGGAACTCAGGAAAGTGCGCCCCCTGGAAACCTGTTCATGGGCGTCTACCTGCTGTCCCATTGTGCCGTCCAGAGGGGCAGGGGTGGGCGGAGATCAGCAGTCAGGCAAACCAGCATAGAAAACACTCACTGTCATTACAAAGGTGGGGTTTCAAAGCTTTATAACATTTTAACATTACAAAGAGTCCCATTTTAGTGTTCTATTGCTTCAAAGACTATCAAATGAAAATGTCTTCTTCTGCAGTGTTATAATAAGCAGGAATCTTTTGAACGTATTGGGCAGACTTCAACATAAATGATAATAGTGGGGTCATTGCCCTGACAGAAGCTTTGGCTTGGAATCTGAGAATTGTTAAATTATTATGTGGTTCAGAGAGGTATTGAATCCACTCATTTCTGCAGCAAAAGAACCAAAAAAAGCCCTTTACTGTCTTCCTAAAGACTCCCACTAGTAACAGTTTTAACCAAGGTGAAAATATATTGGTGTTATCTAAGGTTTCAGATTAATTTTGTTTTGGAAAGTTCTTTCAAAAGAGTAATTGTTTGAAGCTTCTAGTTGATTCAAAACTTATTTTATCATAATTTCAAAGGAGTTATCATATTTCACTCCTTACCCATGGCACAGAAGACATTAGCATTCCCATGTAGCATGAGTAAGGCTAGGTTTTTAGTGTGAGGAGCATACTTATACATAATGCAGCATGTTCTTTCTCTCATCTCTTTTAGCAGGGGTTGCTTAGTGGCATTGAAACCGCAGGAAAATTACGAATTGATGTAACTCTGACAGAGGATAGCCCCCCTGCAAGAAATGGTTAACTCATAATCCCAAAGTCTGCTTGGAAGTGATGTGGGTCTGTTTCTACTTTCATGATTTCAGGTGGAAAATTACATGGGAAAATTTTGGTGGGATGTAGCTGAAATCTCGTCATGACTGATATCAAATATGATGAGACAATAATGCCAGGATGACAATAAATTAGAAGAACATCTGAGAAATACTTGATTTTCCCTCCTGATAGTTTGATTTCTTAGAAATAAAAAGGGGAACTGCCACTCTGGACCTTATTCTGATGAGTAAGGAGAAACTTAGTTGTTGATGTGGAAGTGACCATGTTATACTACATGTAAGAGCCAGAAGAAAGAACTTTAACTTCTAGGGAGAGGCACATTTTTCAAAAAGCATGACCCTCAAACCTGAGATTCTAGAAGGGATCCAAGAGGCATGAGTGGCTCTCAAAAAACAAGATAAAGTAAAGTAAACTAAAATAAAATTCTGACAGTCCTGTGAGAAATGGTTCTTACGAGGGATAAAAGTCGTCTAAAGAAACAGGAAACTCTCAAGTGAGTGCATATTTCAAAAAGATGTGCTCCAAGCATTGGAACCCGCAAAACATAAGCCCATTCTTAGAATTTGATGTGAGTGTAGATAACGAGTAGCTCTTTTATCACATCTTGTCTTTCCTACTCAGCCTTGTTCTGTTTACCATTTTGCCCTCAAATGCTTCCTCTGGCTTTTGATCTGCTGCCTATGAATTTACTTATGTATTTAAATTAATCTCTCTCTCTCTTTCTTGCATTTGTTTCTTGGAGTTTCTTTCCTTAGATTTCAACCTATATTTGCATATGATCTCCTCCTCATGCGTGGTCCTGGCGTACTCCTGGTCCTATATATTCACTTCGTTGCTTTCTTCTTCCCACCCCTCAATCCCAGAAAGCCCTACAGAAAGACTGTAGCACAGTAGGTGTGGATGCTGAAAACCCCAGAAGCTTTCTATAGTGATGCTTCCTTCCCATCAACCCCTACAGCTCCAGCCTGTTTGTTAACATTAGCAGGATGCTTACTTGAAAATTGAAAGATGAATTTAAGAGTGAGTTCATTTCCTTTAGAAAACACAGAGGGATCAGAGTCCCTTTAAATAGCATTTTCTCAAGAGTTTGTTTACAGATCATTAAATATTTAACTTAGTGAGAAACAAAAAGCTGAAATGTTCCAAACCACTGCTGATTAAATAGCAATCTGGAATTATGATAAGGTAAATCTGAAACTAAAATAACAACAAATTTGAAATGTTCCTATTATCAGATAAGAAGCTAAACTACTTGACTGTCTGGTTCAACAGGGGGGTACCTGGCAAGCCTGGGTCTTGCCTTTTCTGGCAACTGAGACCTAATGTTCAGCTTTTGGGTCTTTCTGACACCTGTGCTGCTGCTTCTGCCAGAACCTTCCCAGGGCAGAGGACTCTGGCTCCATTCTTAGCCCCACTCCTCACCTCCTTCCATGTCTTTGCCCCTTCTCCCCTGGCCGAGATACAAAAGATTGAAGGAGGAGCTCAGTGCCAAGATGAATATTCCTAATGTGGCTAAAAACATAATATAATCAGCAAGCCTAAAGCTCATCATGATAAAGTGTTAAAGATAATACAAAAGGACATTCAAAACTATACTTCGAACCAAATAGGAAAGAATAAAGGCTGGATGGAGTAGAGATGGGTGTTAAGAGGCTAAATGGCTGAGGAAACAGAACTACTCAACTTTGATTCACCTTTGTCTTCCCTATCAAGGAGAATAATCTTCAAACCCGAAAGAGCAGAGCAAACATAGTTTAAAAAGAACCCAGATAAGTGAAGTGATAGTGAGAAAACACTTTGCTGACTTAAAGGTGTTCAAGTCTCTGAGTAAACTGGCTCCTAGCAGAAGTATAGTGCTTACTTGTGCAATTATGAAACTACTCTTAGTAATTTTGGAGGATTTATGAAGAAAGATACACAAAGACTGGGATGGGTAAATATCGTAATTACTACTAAGAGGAGAAAGCAGATGTTAGACACTAAAGACTGTTGAATTTGAAGTCAAGATCTAGAAAGGGAAATAACTCCTAGTATGAGCATGGATTTAGAATCTAATTCATTTCCTTTTTTTATGTGAGTATTTAATTTCTATTTATGAAAGTTATTGGACAATATGCCATTATTCACTTTATGGATTCACGTATTCAATAAAAACACATATAGTAAGTGCTCACCTGGCTCTGAGGCCAGGTGTACATCAGAGATAATCAAACCCTAACTCTGACCTCAACAGCTCCCAGTCCATTTGGGAACATAAGGCATTGAGAAGGAGGAAAAGATCTGGGTCAGTAGACAATATGTTTGGTCTTTGGGTGTGGTGGTGACTTTGAGGTGCCATGGGTCTTTCAGGTTGTGATATCCAGTAGTCATTTAGAGATGTCTGGAGCTCCAGACAGAGCTCTTGTCTGGAAATGTAGATAGGAGGTAGGTAAAGCTGTGGTCATGGGTGAGAAGAAATGAGGGTGAACTATGGAAAAGGCTTGAATGACAGTAAATCAGCAGGAAGGTAGCAGAAGGATCATGAAAAGGAGCAGAAACCAAGGGAGGTGAGACTGTCCCGAAGGAAAGAATACAGAGGTTAGAAAGATGAGTTCTGCAGAGTCCACTACTTTTAGAATTAGATCACTGATGATCTTAGCAAGGACACTTTAACAGAGTGGTGGGAACAGAGGCCAATTGCAGCAATCTAAAGAGTGATGAAATGTGAGAACGTAGAGTGCTATGGTTGGATGTGGTTTGTCCCCACCAAAACTCATGCTGAAATTTAGTTGTCAGTGTGGCAGTATTGGGAGGTGGTGTCATTGAGAAGCGATTAGGTTGCTAAGATAGATTACTGTCTTTCTTGAGAGACTGGATTAGTTCTTGTGGGCTGTTATAAAGTAAGGTTGTCTTGAATTTTGGTCTCTTTGCACTGAGCCTGCTTCCCCTTTTACTGCTCTGCCGTGCTGTAATGCAGCATGAGACCCTCACCAGAGCCAAGCGGATGCTGGCGCCATGCTTTTGGGATTTTCTAGCCTTCAGAATTGTGAATCAAGTAAGCCTCTTTTTTTTCTTTTTTTTTTAAGTGAATGACCCAGTCTCAGGTATTCTGTTATAACAACAAAAAATCAGACTAGGATATAGAGTGTGAATGGAGATTTTTGTGGGCTTGGTTATGAGGGTTAGGGTGGGACATAAGGTAGACAGAGAGACTTTTTAAAGAAAATGATTACAAAGATTTAGGCATTTTCTAGACTTATATATGTGTGTGTGTGTGTGTGTATATACACACATACATATACAGACTAATCATATATAACTTCCGTTTATTGAATATTTAGGCATTGTGTTGAGTACTTTATCTAAAGTGTGCTGCTTAATCTTCATTACCATCCATGATGGTAGGATTTTCATTCTTAGTTTGTAGATTAAACTATCGAGGTTTAGAGATGGTAAGTCACATGACTTCAGTACACAGATAAGAAGGGGCAAAGCAGGGATCCAAACTCAGATTTCTCTAGCTATAAAGCCCTGTTTTAAATCAATATGCTGAGCAGTGGTTCTCAAACTTTAGCATGTCTGAGAACTGTCTGGAGGGTTTGTTAGAACACAGATTGCTGGCCCTCAGCCCCAGAGTTTCTGATTCAGTAGATCTGAAGTGGAGCCTGAGAATTGTGCATGTCTATCACATTCCAGGTGATGAGGATGGACCATGTTTTGAGAACCACTGGAACTTTTTAGAAAAGCAGATTCTTAGGTCCCAGCAAACTGTATTTAAACAGGAGTCCCTGTTGATCCTGATGCATGCTAAAGTTTGAGAACCACTCTCCTAAGGTGAAGAAGTTGGTGGAAAGGAGGAGGCAAAAAACAAAAGAGAGGAAAAAGGTGATGCATCAAGGCCCCAGAGATGGGAAGTGCTGGGATTTGTGGACTTTGGCAGAAGAAGGGAATATAATTCTGAGGGCAGAGGAGGTGAGCACGTGTAAGTAAGTGTGCGAGACAAGACTGGAGAGTGGAAAACAGAGGGCTGTGCTATGGCTTTTCGTGTTTTGGGATTTTAGTGAGACACTTGATGCCCTCTTATGATGCCCTTGTAGGAAGGTGAGGAATGGGGACTCACTGTGAGCGTATTAAAGGGCTTTGAAGCTGGCTGTCTCCTGGAGGAAATTTTTAGGGAGATGCCACAGGGTTCTGTCAAACTTCTAATCAACCAGTAGCAAAGCATAGAAAGCACACTCATCAAATCTGAAGATGACATGAAGCTGGGAGCAACAACTAATTACTTGGATGACAGAGTCACGATTTAAAAAAATACTGACAGTCTAGACTTACTGGCCCAAAGAAACAAGATGAAATTTAATAGGTATAAATATGACATCTTGCACTTAAGTTTAAGAAAATATCAACCTTACCAGTAGAGGTGAAATTTCAGGAACCTCAGGCCAGTAGCTCAGGCAGGTCAGCATTGTATTAGCCTTATGATTGCCTGTCATAGAACACTTAAATCTGAGTTCTATGACAAAGTTGTTGCCTTGTTCCTTATTCCAAATTCTTTCCTTGTCAACCTACCTCTGGTAACATGCCTCTGTCTTTTGTCCCTCTGCCCAAGCTCCTGACTTGGTTTTTCTGTTCCTAAGTTTCTCTGGAATCAGTGTTGGCCTTTTTACTCTTGCCAGTCCTCCCTGAGCTCATGGTCTTGGCCTGAATCTGAGAGCCCGTTTGTCTAGGATTCCAGCCCCCGATGAAGCCTGACCTTCAGACACCCACCACATCTCTTCCCGTCTTTGTGTGCTACCTGCCTGTCTGAGATACCTCCTGACTGTTACGAGAACTGCCTACGGGCCTGTTGTTACTTGGCAATATTTTTGATGTTGTCTGCTTGTCTGATGCCACTTCCTCTTGTTTTTTGCTGTTGGGTTCACCCCAACCCTGCAGGAAATAAATAACTGCAGAGATTGTTAATGAAGTTTCATTTTGAATGAGAGCTTTAGTTTCAATTTCTGTGTAATTGCTAACAAAAACAAAATCTTGCATTCACATTACACTGTAAAATTTATGAAGTATTTTCATGTACTCTTTTTTTTTTCATTTAAATTTGACCATAATTTTGTAGATAGGTTTTGGAATCTTGGTTTTACAGCTGAGGAAATTGGAGTTCAGAATAGTGAAATGACTTGCCTAAAGCCACACAGCTACTCATTGGTAGAACTGGGATGAAAACCCAGGCCTTCTCATGCCAGCTACTGTCTCACAGCTGCACCTGTTAATCAGCTTGCACAGAAACTCGAGTTTTCTCCCAAGTATTAGCTTTTCCTAAAGATGTATATTGTGAGACTGTCAAGCAGATAATGGCTCCAGGCATTCAGAAGTATAATATATCAGGGTTTTTTCATTATTGAACACATTAACAACTACATCACCAAACTCTCTAAGTAACTTCAATAGATAATTATCTTAAGGACGCATAAGCAATGCAGCTTAGTCTGGTGTTAAGACATTGTTCTTGTTTCTACCATCCTTGTCTGGGCCCTCATTAGTTCATGCTTAGATTTCCATACCAATGGTTGGCTGGTGCACTTGGTCCCATTTTCTTTCTAGAGCTAGTTCATTCTGCATCACAGTATGAGATGATTCTTTCTTAAGCATTGCTTTTATTATTGCCTCCCCTTGGATCAAAGACTTTTATTGGCTTCCTCTTGCCTGTAGCTTCAAGTTTAAAATACTTTCCTGGCTTTGAGTGCCCTTTATATTTGATCCTATCCTACCTTGCAAAGCTATTCCTCAGGACAGACCAGTCTTCTCCCTCTATTTTATCCATGCTGGTTACTCTTCATGCTTTCTGAGCTCCCCAGATTGGATTCACTTCTTTACACATTTTTATGATCTACCATAGGCAGCACACTGTGCTCAGCCCTACATACTTGAGAGAATAATATTATAGTGACTGATTTAGCTAGAGAAAGCATTTGACACCTAAAAAAAGTAATTGTAGTGGAAAGTCATGTTCCCAAGCATGGGCTGAGAAAATTTCCTTGAAAAGAACACAGATTGGGAGATTAAAACCAGCCCTAATAATAATAATAATACAAATCCTGACACAGAAGGGGATATTGCCTGAAATTTATGAAAATTGTGACTTTACAGAAGTCATGAAGTCTCATTTTCTATCTGAAAGGGACATGAAAGATAAATCATTTTAGATGAGAAATATAGTGTGGTAGAAAGAACATGGCATTTAGCATCAAAATCTTACCTCTAACATTTACCAGTTTGTTAACTGGGGTTGACTTTTTGCCTCCCTGTCTCATTTTCCTCTTTTCTAGAGTGGAACTAATGATACTCACCTAAATACATGGTTGTTGAAAGGACTAATGAGTGGAGTAAATTACATAAGTGTGATAGTATGTGCCACATACCATGGTGTTTAATAAAGGGAGCTATTATTATATGCAAGACATGTTAATTTTCTACGTTATGATGTTTGGCCAGGGACCTAGTTCCTGAGCACCTAATCTTGTCTTTTTCTTCAAGAAATATCTATACAAAATAAACAATGGAAAAAAAAAAAAAAAAACACACATAAGGCCATTGCCCTCAAATCCAGTGTTTTGTCCTTCCTTGGGAAGCCCTAAGTTCTTTTTCTCAGGCACTGCAGAACAGACCAAAGAAAGAGGCATTTGCCTCAATGTGGGAAAAGCCTTCATCTCCTAAAGATGTTACCATTTCACATTCAGTGTACCCATTCTGGGCTGATGTCAGGTACATAAGAGCAGGGTAGAGTGTGTCCCTTGCCTGGTCTAGAGAGCTTCTAGCTTGCCAGAATCTTGCTGGTATAACTTTCTTCCACAGACTCAAACTGTAGAATTTTTCTCTGAATTCAGAAGAGAAAGAACCAGCCCTTCCTGAAGATAGAACTTTAGAAAACAGGATTTCGAAAGGTCTCATGTGGAATGTATTTATCTTTTGGGAGTCCTTGACTTACAAGTTCAAAATAATAATCTTGGGTCATGGACATATAAAGAAGAATTTGAAACAAACTTTGGGCCTTTTTTTATTTAAGGGAGGAAAAAACTAGACATTTCAAATTAAGTGCCTTCTTAAAAAAGGAAAATAGAATGTACTCTTTGATCTAACAAAAACATGATTACAAATTGTATATTACAGCCTTCTGAGGAAGAGAGAAAGAAATGAGGAAGACAAAAATGAGGGAAAAGAGAGAGCGAGCAAGGGAGAGAAGGAGATGGGAAAAGGAAAGGCTGAGGGTGAAATAGTTGGTAGGGGAGAGAGAGAGGAAGGAGAAATAACTGATGCATGGACAGGAGGAGATGAGATTAGAGAGGAGAGAAAGAAGGGAGAGAAAGGAACATTTTCTTCTGCTGATTCAGTTTCCTGCAGGCCACACTTAGCCTTGAAGTGTCGTTTTGTTGTAGGTAGGCTGCTGTCCAGAAAACACTTTTAGAAGTGTCTAGAAACCCTTTTGGCCTTTTGCTTTCCCTGTTCACAGGCCCCAAGGATGCTGTTTGGTCTCATCTGCTTCCAAGACAAGCCGCCCTAGCACCTGGCCTACTGCCTAACACCAGAGCCTCCTCCAAGAGACAGACCCAGGGAAATCAGCCAAGGGCGCAGGCGCTGGGTGGGGTGTCAGGACTGCCGCGCACTCTCTGATGTGTGGAGATCATTGGGTTTGATGAGCTTTCTTTAGGAGTGTTAGGAGATGTTCAATTGATGCCTACTTTTGGGAAATTTTTTATGGAGCCAATGCAATTAGGGCAGACTTGGTCTGGCCACGGGCCAGAGAAAGGCTCCACACCCTGCCAAACAGCAGTGATTACACAAGCCTTTGCTGAAGGCTCAACCTGTTCCTGGGGCTCTGGGGGGTGAGCAGGGTGGTACAAGAGGAAAGAAAGCCCTGCGCCTGGGGTGGAAACCCAAGATCTGCTGCTATTTTGCAGTATGACTTGGAGAAAGTAGTTTTAAATTCTTCATGGCATGAATTTTTTTTTTTTGCATTTGTGCAATGAGAAGACTAGGCTAGATTATTTCTAAAATCCTGTTCAACTGTAAAATTCTATGACTTTTGATAAATTGATTTGTTCTCTCTTACTGAAATCTTTTTGGCAATATTCTATGAAATGATTGTTTAGTCTCATTTTCAGTGTCTATGGCAATACATTCTATGGATATCCATGTAGAGAAATTTGATTTTAATATACTAACTGAGAAGAGTTTCCTGTTATCTTTGTAACCCCATGCCAGAGTAGGAAAAGGGGACTGAGGCAGCAAGATCCTACGTGCCTTGCAGGATACTGAAGCAGCGAGGAGAATCACAGGCCTGAAGATAAGGGCAGATGAGGACGTGGTTGTGACCTGGTGACAGTGACCCGTGGGGACTGCTGACCACAGACCACAGGGGCTGAGGGCATCTCACTGACGTTCCTGTGGGTAGACAACATCCCAAGGGGAGAGACCCTGCATCGACTGAAATTTGAAGGCTATTGCTTAGAGGAATGGGGAATTCAAAATAGAAATAAAGGTATAGAAAAACAAAGGAAAGCACATTTTTTGCATCAGACTTTAGGACCTGAAAATTCACGTCCACCACATGGAAGGTAAACATGGTTATATGGTTTCCTTGTTCTGTGTCTGCAGTGGGCTGAATGGTGACCCCCATAAAACATATGCCTACATCCTAATCCCTGGAACGTGTGGATGTTCACTTACTTGGAAAAAGCTTCTTTACAGATGTAATTAAATTAAGGATCTTGAGACGACAAGTGTCCTAGTAAGAGGTGCACAGAGGAGAGACACACAGAAGAGGAGATGATATGAAGATGCAGGCACAAGTTGAGGTGGCTGTAAGTCAAGGAATGCTGGCAGCTACCAGCAAGTGAAAGAAGCAAGGAATAACACTCCTCACCCCCAAACCGCCGAGGGAGTGTGGCTCTGCTGACATCTTAATTTCAGACTTCTGGCCTCCAGAACTGCCAGGGACTAAATCTTTGTTGTGTTCAGGCCACTGAATTTGTGTTAATTTGTTACAGCAGCCACAGGAAAACTAATACAATGCCCAAATCCATCTGACTGGAGATTTGTCTCCCAGAACAATTCTGAGAAAATGCTCCCTTTTTTATACATGAGGGTGAATACTCTTCACATGCTTGAAGCTTGACATACAATGATAGAATTTTGAAATAAAAGGAGATTTTAGACATAGTCCAATTGCTTTACACATGAGGAAATTAAGGTCCTTTGCTTGAGGTTGACAAATAAAGTCCTGACCAAACAAAAACAAGAGTCAGGTTTCTCCATTTCTAATTCAGTGCTCTTTCTCCTACCCTGTGCCTGCATCCTTGTAAGGGCAAAGGCTGTTTCTTAAATATTTTCATTTCATACAGTCATCTATCATTGATGTATTGACTACAAACTATGCATGGTATGATACAATATATTCTTTTATTCATAGTATATTTTAATATATTTGTGTATGGAGAGGGGATAGTGGGAGTATGAGAAAGCACAGAAAATAATAAAAACAAATTTTAAAAATGGGATGCAGAGTCATCTGAACCCCTAGCATAGTTGCCTACATAGAGAAGGTGTTTAGATGTTTGTTTATTAATATTTGTTGATTTTAGTTCTTTCCTTATACCCTAAAAATCCTGAAGAAACTCTAAGATCATTTTCAAATCTAGCAAGCTGTATTCCACAGCTCCAGCCTCCTAACAACATTTCCTTGATGGATAACTCTGCTTTCTTAAGAAGGATCTCCTTTAAAGCAATATTTATATTACATCATAAAAATGTAGTGCTGGCATTTAAAGTCCAAAGATGGATATTACCTTTTTGAACCCACCCATTATATGAACAAAGATTAAATTCACAATGTGGAAATCATGCCACACACATGCTTGGTAAAATAATATTCTTAACCGATTGCAAATCAATTAGCAATATTCTGAATCATATGTTTCTAGGCATTGTACTTAATTTTTAGTTTTCCACAGTGATTCTCTCACATATTATGTTTTATATTTTAGTAATTCTTAACAAACTTCAGTTATACTGGTGTCTTGCTAATTGAATACAAAATATTCCAGCTTTCTTAACACCACTTCTAATAATGTTGTCAGTTAACCTACTTATACTTGTCATTAACACACTTCACAGTTTTTTTTTCCTTTAGGCCAGAGTCATATTAGTATTTTTAATAGCATTTTAAAAGAATACCAGCTTAGTCCACTAAAAGGTCATTAAAATTACTTAGATAAGGAAATTGATTATATTTCTTATATAGACAAATAGAGACACCAGAAACACTACAGACAGAGACACAGGTTGTGAATACATAACTCCAAATGCCTAAATAAAAATGAAATATCAAGTTCATTTCCAATGACCTGGATGCTTGCTAGCTTTTGGGCAATATTGAATTTAATGGAATATTTAAATGTTCTACTAAAAAACTCTCTATTTTATGGACTATGAGTACCATGAGAACATGTCATGTATTTTTATCTGATTTCAGCAAGTTACTTAATCTGTTTGTGCCTCAGTTTCCTAATCTGTAAGATTAGAATAACAATAGTATGTACTTCAGACATATTGGTCAAAGCTAAATGACATACATGCACACATGCACACACACACATACGCAGAGGAAATACAGCATGGGCACTCAGCATAGGCTCTCTGGTATGCCTGCTGCCTTGCCCCGTGACAGACCCAGAGGATTTGCTTAACGGATGGTCGTAAATGAGCATAGATGGTGACAGGCACCAAAGAGACCCCACAGAAAATGGCTTACAAACGCATTTATGAATATAGTGTGTTTCTTTATCCTAATGCAGCAGATATTTCCTTCCTTTACCACCACCTGGCTTTTAGACCCTGGGTGACTGGGGGACAGGAGTAAGAAAACTCCACAAATTAACTCTGTAGTCTCTTAACCATTCTCAGGGCAAAAGTGTCACAAGCTAAAGTTTATTTGGGGACCCTCCAACCTGCTGGTTTAGTGTTCCTCTAGGTCTTTTAGTGCCCTTGTGAGAGTCACTACTAGAATGTTAATGGGCTGAGATTGAGATAAAAATTGCCAACATTTATTGTGTACATAGTTGTCGGGCACTATATTAAGTGTTTTACCTGTTTTGTCTCATTTAACTTTCACAACAAACAAAAGCAATAGGCATAATTACTTTGAATACTTTATAAAAGAGGAAACAGAGGTTCTTTAGAGTCTAACTGACTTGTTCAAGATCACATAATTAATAATTATCAGTGGGTGGTCTGGAACCCAGTCTGGGCTGTTGCAACTCACGTTCTTATTCAGTGTATATAACATGTATGGATGGCAGCCTAAGATCTTATACTCACGAAAGTTTGGATCTCTCCCAACTTTTCTCTCTAGGTTTAAGAAGCCAGAAGCTGGTTGGAGGTTATCAAATACTCAGGGGTAGCAGTGAATATGCTTATGTTCACTGTCCCTGTTTCAGTCTGGCTAAATGCTTTTGCTCTTAAGGAAAAAAATGAGATGGATGAGTATCCAAGGGAATATTGGATTCCTTTACTTTAATTGTGTGTGTGTGTGTGTGTGTGTGTGTGTGTGTGATTAAAATGCATTTATTACAGTTTAGAAAACAGAGTACCTGAAGTTCAGAGAAATATAATAAAGCTAGTATATGGAAAGTGAAATCTGGGCCTTAAATCTCTTTCAGTGCAAAATTTTTGCTTCTTCCTCCTCCTCCAAGAAGAATAGCTATTTGGAGGAAAAGAAGACATAGAAATCAGGTTGGTTTTATACACTGGGCTGAAACAGGCTGATGGCAATGCCACCATATCAGAAAAAGTTGTGGAAAAGCTAATCGTAAGACTGATTATGAAAGAGCAACTTGTGGCAGACAAATGCTGCTGATAAGCACAGCTAGAAAGTCCAGGTAAAATGTAAAAATCATCAGTTTTAAGGCATTGGATAATTGTCTAGGCAGTCATGATTTAAGAAGCAAATCATAGAAATAAGGAAAACCAACTGAGAAACACGTTAGAAGCTGGAAAGAAGGTGTCAGTTAAGAAGTAATGAAACCAGTAGAACTTTAAGAAATTGCATAGGCATGTGAATAAAAAATTAGAATTCTGTGCTGCTGTGGCAGCCACAGCTTGAAGGGTCAACATCCAAGAGAGAAGTGAGGTGCAGACAAGTGAGCCCAACACTTGAGACATTTACTGATTAGGATGTGCAAGGCAAGAGGCTAAGACACTAAGCAAAAAGTGGCTGAAAGTAGAAGGAAATTTTATGCAGACTCATGTGCTGGAGAGATAAAAATTGGAGTGCAGAAACTGGCAGGGAGGAAGGGCTCTAAGAAACAACTCTATGTATTAGACATGTTAGATACAGCCTGTAAAATAACTAAGTTTAACATATAGACTAAAGTAGATAAAATGGAGAATTTCACTAAAGAATTAGAATTGTGAAAAAATCAAATGGAATTCTAGGTAAGAAAATATAATAAAATTACTAGGATTAAATAACTCAAATGGGCTTAAGAGGAGATTGAACATAGCTGTGGAGAGGATCAATAAGCTGGAAGATGATCAGTAGAAAATATCTAGATTGAATGGTTAAAAGTAAAAATGATAAAAAATGTAAAAAAATGTGTAAGAGATTCATGGGGCATGGCCTAACATATGTATAATTGGAGTCCTAGATAGGTAGCAGGGAGAGAGGAGTAGAAGCAATATCTACTTCAATGGAAGAAGCACTGATGGCTGAGAATGTTCAAAACCTATGAAAAACATTGTCACAAAATCAAAAAGCACTCTCAACCCAAAGCAGGCCAACCCAGTACAAAGAAAGTACAGATAGATGAGTCATAGGAAAACTGCCCAAAACTCAAAGAGATAGAGAAAATATTGTTAGCACCCAGAGGAAAGGAAGCACATTATCTTCAAAAGAGTAATAGCATGACTGACAGTTGGCTTCTTAACAGAAATACCAGGACCTCGAAGAAAACACTTGCTAACTTAGAATTCTACATACAGCAGAAATATCCTTCATAAATTAAGATGAAATAAAAATATTTTGAGACTAAATTAAGTAAATCATCACCAGCAGGAAAATATCAAAAGAAATACGCGGTACCTAAAGGCAGTTTTTGAGGCAGAATTGATCTCAGAAGAAACAAAACAAAAGAAATAACCAAAAAAAAAAAAAAAAGGAAAGAAAAGAAACATAAATGATAAATGCAGTCAGTTCTGTTATAGAACATTTCTAAAAGTCACTATACTATGAAAAATCACATAATGAAAGCCGCAAAGTTTAGAGGAAAAATGGTTTTAGGTATACAGCACTCAAAAATTTCATTGCTGACACCAAAAAAATAGATAGAAACCTGTAGCAAAGTTTCACACATGTTAAATGGTTAAGAAACACACAAAGTCTACAATAAGTATGATATTTTACCTTGAAAAAGACCTGAATATTTTTGTGGAAGTGGGCATCAGAAGGATTGCAGGTTGTGAGTTATTATAATACATACACACCAGTGGTAGAAGGAAGGTTATCTGAAATTGGCTGAAGAAGGTTGTAACACAAGTTGTCTATGAGTGTGGCTCATAACACACATGGTGAACTGAGGTGGCTGATAGATGTTTGAGATGAAGGCATGTGTGCATTTTGTGTATTTCTATTTTGCTTAGGTTAAGCTGAGTGCAGTTTTTTGTATACACTTGTGTTTTTCATGGATAAAATTGACCAAAAGCAAATGCACAGTTTACATTATACTAAAATTGTTCTCTAATATATCACTTGCATTGAAATAAATGGATAACTTCAAAGCAAGAATTACAGAAGTACTGACTATATGGAAGAAAATGTAATTGAATATTGACTGTGTGAAACAATAAGAATTAGATGTACAATTAAAATTTATGAAAATAATAGCACAAAAGTTTGGAGTGGGGAAATGATGTTAAATTGTTCTATGATCATAGCATGGTCTAGGAAGTGGAAATAGTACTAATTTGTATTAGGTCCCAACAACTCAAAATGCACATTGTCTCTAGAGAAAAAAGAAAGTATCTCTAAGAAGCTAACATAGGACAATAAATGGAATTATAAAACAGATACTGGTTAAATCCAAAGATAAAGAACAAATGAAAGAAAGGGAAGAAAAGCAGATGGTATCATAAAAAACAAATAGTAAAAGATAGCTACAAACCTAAATGTCTCAGTAACTATAGTGAATGAAAGGCATCTAAATAGTCCAATCAAAAGACAGAGATTGTCAGATTGTATTTTTAAAAAACCCCTCTATGTTACGTACAAGAGACATAACTTAGATATAGGATGCACAAAGCCTAAAAGTAAATTAATCCAAAAAGGTATATAAGGTATTAGTTTGTCATTTATGCTGTAACAAATCCCAAAAACATGATTTATTTATTTATTTATTTTTTTATTTCAGCTCATCATGGGGGTACATAAGTTCAGGTCATATACATTGTCCATGTCCCGCCCATCCCCCCGAATCAGAGTCCCAGGCGCGTCCGTTCTCATTCTCCAGACAGTGCGCCTGGCACTCATCATATAGTCATACCTCCATCCCCTCCCCCCCCCGCTCCCCGGGTCTGCACCTTCAAGCATGACCATTCCCCAGAGGGTGTGCAACGCACTCATCATGTAGGCATACACCCATCCCCTCCCCCTAAACATGATTTAAAACAACACAAATTTTTCTTTAGGCAAAAAGCCAGAAATGGATCTTATGAGGCTAAAATCAAGGTGTCAGCAGGGCTACATTCCCTCTGGACTATATAGGAGAGAATGTGTTCCTTGCCTCATATAGCTTCTAAAGTCTGCCTGCTTTCTTTGGCTTGTGGCCCCATTCCAGCAATCACATCACTCAGACTTCTACTTCTCTTACAATGTTTCTTTCTATGACACTTCTAATTGTCTTATATAGAACCCTGTTCTCAACAATGACACCATGCATGTTATTTCCAAGTGCATATGAAACATTTACCAAAATGGAGTCTATGATGTGTTATAAAGTAAGTCTTAACACAACTTGAAGTATTGAAATAATTGAGAGTACAGTGTCTGATCATATTGTAATTAAGCTTGAAATCAATAATAAAAAGATAACTAGAACATCTCCAAATATTTGGAAATAACCCATGGGTCAAGGAGGAAATAACAATGAGAATGAAAATATTTTGAATTGAATAATTCTGAAAATATGATATACTAAAACTTATAGGATGCAACCAAACCTGTGTTAAGAGGTGAGTTTACAGCCATAAATGCTTTATTTTTTCTTCTTTTATAAGAAAAAAGCTGAATATTAATGATCTAAGTATCCATTACAAAAGTTACAAGATAAAAATAAATTAAACACAAAGTAGAAACATTAGAATAATAAAGGTAAGACCAGAAATTAATAAAATAAAATAGATAAAAATCACTGAAGTCAAAATTTGGTTCTTTGAAATATTAATACAATTGTTAAACCCCAAGTAAAATTGATTGAGGAAAAAAGATAATACAAATTACTAGAATTAGGCATGAGAGGACATCACTACATTTCCTATAGACCTTTAAAATACAAGAGTACATTAAAACAATAATATATTGTCAATATATTTGGTAGTATAGATAAAATTGAAATCCACAGTTTACCAAAAATTATACAAAAAGATATGAAAACATGAGTAGTCCTATATCTATTTGTAAATTAATACCTTTCCAAAGAAAAATCTCCAGTTCCAGAGGCTTCATCAATGAAGTTGGAAATATTTAAAGAAGACATAGCAACAATTTAAAGCTCTTGGCTGGGCGTGGTGGCTGACGCCTGTGCCGAGGCAGGCGGATGGTCTGAGCTCAGTAGTTTGAGACCAGCCTGAGTGAGACTCAGTCTCTACTAAAAAAAATAGAAATAAATTATCTGGACAACTAAAAATATATAGAAAAAATTAGCTGGGCATGGTGGCGCATGCCTATAGTCCCAGCTACTCAAGAGGCTGAGACGGAAGGATTGCTTGAGCCCAGGAGTTTGAGGTTGCTGTGAGCTGGGCTGATGCCACAGCACTCTAGCCTGGGCAACAGAGTGAGATTCTTTCTCAAAAACAAACAAACAAACGAAAAAGAATTTTAAGCTTTTTCAGAGAATAGAATGACAGGGCACACTTTTCAAATTATCTTACAAAGCCACCATAACTTTGATAATAAATTGTGGAAAATCTGTTAAAAAAAATAGGCCAATCTCTCTCAAGAATATAGATACAAAAAATCCTACTCAATATATTAGCAATTTGAACCAGTGATGTATATATAGAGGGTAACACATCATAATAAATTGAGATATATTCAGAGGATAGCACATCATAATAAATTGAGTTTATTCTAGAAATGCAAGTTGGTTTTACATTAAAACAATCAATGTAATAAATCACATGAATGTTATAGAATAATGAAAAAATCATATAATCATATCAATAGATACAGAAAAAGTATTTGATTAAATTCAACACTTGTTTCATGATTAAAAATAAAACCAAGTCTTAGCAAACTAGGACTAAAGCGGAATTTCTTCAATCTGATAAATGATATCTGCAAAAATACATGGTACATATCCTACTTTGTGGTGAATTATTGAAAATCCCTTGATGTTGAAACAATGCAAGGATTGCCTTGGCAGCTCTTCTACTCAACGTTGTGCAAGAGGTTTTAGCCAGGCTGATAAAGTAAGAAAAAGTTTCAAGATTGGAAAGAATGAAACAGAACTGTCTTTATTCTCAGATTGTATAGAAATCTAAAAATTGGAGAAAATACAAAAGAATCTATGGTCAAACTATTTAAATAAATAAGAAAATTTAACTAGATCTCCAGATATAAAGTGAATTTACAAATGAAATTATGTTTCTTTATACTAGCAACAGTTTGAAATAAAATAATAAAAATATCATTTACATCAGCATTAACAAACATCAAATGCCTAGCATTAAATCTAACAAAAGATATATGAAGATTATATACAGAAATCTACAAAAACTTTAGTAAGAGAAATGAAAGCAAACTTAAATAAATGGAGAGTTATTCCATGTTTGTGGATTAGCAGTGTCAGTATTGTAATGTTGTCAGTTTTTCACAAGTGATTCATGGATTCAGTGAAAACCCAATCAAATTCCCAGCAAAATATTTTTCCTAGAAACTGACAAGTTGAAATCTTAATTATGCATGGAAATGTAGATGGCCAAGAATACTCATTAGTAGTCAATTCTAATTGAAGAAGAAAAAAAGCTGGGAGGCACACTACCAGATTTTAACAATTACTACAAAGTGACAGTCATTAAGACAGTGTTGTATTGGCTGGAGGATAAACACATAGGTCGATATAACACAGTAGTAAGTCCAGAAATAGACCTATCAATATATGGTCACTTGATATAACAATGTTGACATAGCAGTAAACAGAGGAAAGAATGGCCATTTCCATAAATGGAATGTTTCAGTTGGATATTCATGTGGAAAAAAGTGAATCTGAACTTTACATCACATTACACACAGAAATCAAATCTAGGTGAATTATATATATATATGAATGTAAAAGGTAAAACAACAAAGTTCACAGAAGACAACATAGGAAAATATATTCATGACTTTGGAGTAGGCAGAGCCTCTTTGAAAAGGACACAAAAGGCATTAGCCATAAAGGGAAAGACTGATAAACTGGAATTCATCAAAATAAACAGTTCCTCGGAAAAATACACAGGTAAGACAATGAGAAGGCAAGTGCCCATGGGAAAGTATAATTGGAATGCATATGTTTGACAAAGACTCATATCCTCAGTATAAAACCGACTCATAAATTACTAAGAATGTGCATAGACTTGAACATGAATTTGAGCAAAGGACATCCAAATGGGCAATCAACAATGGACAGATTAATTGTAGAATACTTATAAAACACAGTAGAATGTAACAATAAGAATGAAGGAATTATTGCTACATAGAATAATATTGATGAATTTCACAAACATAATTGCTCGGAAGAAGCCAGATAAAATAAAGAATGCCTGGTATGAATTCATTGATATAAAGTTTAAAAACAGGCAAAAATAACTGATAGTAATTGATATCAGAATAGTGGTTACCTTCAGGAATGCTTGGTCCTGGGGAGAGGGCATAAGGCAGGATTCTAAGGTGCTGCTAATGTTTTATTTCTCAATCTGGGTGATAGTTACACATGTGTGTTCACTTGGTGAAAACTGAGTTAGACACATGATTTTTTGCACCTTTCTGTGCATGTTATACTTTAATGAAAAGAAAACAAAAGATAAAATGAAGTGATATAACACCCAAATGCAAAGCTGAACTAAGATTATATCCTGATAATATGTTTTTGGGACAGTATGAGAATTTAAATATTATCTAGATATTAGATGACATTAAAATATTAATTAGTTTTTTGATGTATAATGTTTTTTTGGTTATTACGGAGAGTGTTATTTATTTTTATTAGAGGTGAGTTGCAGTGATTGTGAGTAAAGTGTCATGATGCTGGCAACATACTTTCAGATGGTTCAGTGAAACAAATTACATATATATAGATATATACTAATATAGATATACACTAATATAGATATACACATAGGTAAAGCAAATATGGTAAAATATTGATAAATATTAACAATTGTCAAATTTAGGATGTAGGAACACATGACCTATCTGTCAATCTTTCAACATGTTTTCTGTATGCTTAAAAATATTTATAGTGAAAGGAGAAGAAAGTCCTAGAGCATTAGTGTTAGTGTTCATCTACATGTGGCTCGTGTGCCCGGAGTCCTGTACAATGGCTATATATACTGAGCCAGAATGATGTGTAATGTTTTGCCTATTTCTTCCAAATCTTGATCAGCTCATTTCATATTCCCCGGAGTGAGGACACAAGTCCCAGGCCAGCTGCTGCCTCACTCGGCCACTCACGCTGCCAGATGTCAGGCTGTCCTTTGTGGACTTCTCACTTGGCAACCTCTCCCTTTTCCTTTTCTTCTCTTCTGAGGCACAGCCTTCCTTTTCTTGAGCCCTTTTTCATGGCACCAAGAAGTTCAAGTCCACTGTTTTGGAACAAGGAAAAGAGAAACAAGGAAAAGAGAAACAAGGAAATCAAGCATATCTGTCACCCTAATTGAGCAAAATTACAAGAATTCTTCGGTAGCCAGCACCACAGCAGAAGCTGGGCTCTCCAACATGTGAAACACTCTGTGTGTGAATGTTTTCAAATTGCCTTGTTAAAGAGGAAACCCAGGCAGAGTCCTACATCATCCAGATGTATCAAATCAGAAGAAGGAAAGTGAGAAAGGTCAGAGACTCTATTTTTTGAAAAAGAGAATATCTCTATTACTTATAAAGGGCAGAATGAGGTTTACACGCATGGGGAGAGAGATACAGACAAGCTGCCTTTGGAAAATTAATGGAGCACCGGAGGGCGCAAGCGGAAAAAACCTGGCCTCATATGAAGTGGGCTAGAGAAAGGAGGGAAAGTTTCTGTATAGATATCCTATAGCATAAGGGCTGGAGATCCTTCAAGTATCTGATTGCTTATTAATTCTAACTTCCCCTATGTACCTTACTGAAGAATGACAAGAAAAAAAAAAAGTTTGAGGAACAAGAACATTTTGATGTCTCCCCCTCATTCAATTTAAAAAATTTCAAGGTGGACTTTGTAGCCAGACTGCCTAAGTTTGTAATTCAGGCTGTGCTACTTACTTATTAATGATGTGACCTTGGACAAGTCACTTACCTTCTGTGTCTCTATTTTGTTATTTATCAAATGAGGATATTATTAGTGTATACCTTATGAGTTTTTATTTGGTGTTAAATTAATTAATAGATGAAAGGCTTAGAGTGATGGCTGGCACTGATATAGATTGCAGGTAGAAATGCCTTCTACCTGCAAACTATGATGAGACTGATTATGATGATGATGAAGAGGAGGAAGAGAAAGAGCAAGACGGAAGAGCAGCAGCAGAAAGAGGATTCATAGGCATTAGCTTGTCTTCAATAATCCTTATTTACGAATTTCTGTCTCTGAAACCATTATTTCAGCCTCAGACCTCAACTTTTGGAGTCATGGAGTCATTGTGGACCTCTTATGTTCTCTAAGATTTCTAGTACTCAATTAGTCGACAAGTTCTATAGATTTGACCTTTTGTGTTTCTCACGTTTCTTACCCCATTTCATTGTCAAAAGCTTTACTCTAAGCTTGCTTCTTAGCAAAGAACTGAAAAATTGACAAGGACTTCTTGGTATTACTGTCTCTCTAGACTCCTCAATTCCATGATATCTCCACAGTGCTGTAAGCTTAGGTAATGTCAAAACCTGTTCCAAACTCTTCAGTGGCTGCCCGTTGCCTGTCAACTAAGCATGAAGCCTTTAATCCAGCAATTGGGGCCTTGGGAAATTCTGACCTGCATTTCTAGACTTAGTTCTCTTTATCTATTGATATACACTAAATGCTCTATTCAAACTAGATTCCTCACACTTACCTGAACCTTTGTCAGTGTTAGATTGCGTACCTTTAGCTGTATGGTCCTGGGCAATTAACCAAAGTATCCGTTTTCTCTTCTGTAATATGGAGATAATAATACACTCTACTTCACAGTGTGATTGTGAAGATTACAGGAGTTAATGCATGTTAAGAATTTAGCACAGGGCCTAACATAAGTACTCAGTAGATGGCAGTTATGAGGATGATGATGATGTTGAAGAGGATGATGGTGATGGTGAGTGCTATTGTTAATGCTGTTTCTTTACATAAAACTTCCCTCATTTATGTTTCCTTTTGGCAAAATACATGTGATCCTTTGAGTCTTAACACTTTTCTCAAGCCCTGCCCATTTATAAAGTCTTTTCTTACTCTTTCCAACCAGATGTCTTCTCTCCCTCCTCTGAACCCTCAAATGCTGCCCTTTTGGAAACTATATTCCTTTGTGACCTACAATTATTTTTGCACTTTTGAAAACATCTGCTTGCAGCCATCCTCACTTAAAATAAATATTCCCAGACAATTTGATTTACCTTTTGAAGTTAGAGACTGCTGCTTACTCATCTTTTTATCACCTGCAGCATCCTGCATAGCAACAAGAAAGATTGTTATGCCCTCTTTAGTTGATAATTTAAGTTGAATGGATAAATTAATTATTAAGTTTAATTGATAAGTCTACTTTGCTGGATTACTTGTTATAACTCCCAGGAATCCTATATTTTGAGAATAAAACCATAGGTCTTAAATATTTCCTAAAGTCACTGGCTCCTGTAGGAGACTACTTAATAGGAAAGCCCGTCCTTAGAACAACCATGAAATTATGGTATCCAAAACTCTCTGGAAAAGTTTTATATGTCATATATCACTGTTAAGAAATAAAGATCAAAACAATCCACATGAGAACTATTGGGTAGGGAGTGGGAGAAATTTTAACATAAATTTTTCAGTGTTTAAGACTGTAAAGTTCTTAGTTTGATCTTATTTTTTCCTCTTCCTTGACAGGGAACTTTGCCCAAGCTTGCCTTCCCCCCACCCCAGTTCTTCTGCACTCATCTGTTTTTCACTTGCACGTGGGGTGGTGATGGGACGTTTAAGGAATGACGAGGATCCCTTCTCATGGGAAGACTCTCTAAACTACATGTCCTTACCTCCTCTTCCTCATCTGCTCCCTTCTAAGGTAGCCACTTGCACCCGGCAAAAGTTTTAGCAGCAGGAAGATTCCAGATTTCAGATGAAAATCAATAGAGTTCCTCAAGTCAAAGCAGGGACTGTTCCTTTGACCTCACTGTTAAACCTGGACACTGGGTTCCTCGGAGCACCCTTAAGCAAACTGGACCAACTTAGGCAAGATTTCGAAAAAACAGAAAGGTAAGATAATGGGGACGTATGTTTTTCAGATTTATACTTTTACTGATATTCTTCTCTAGTCCATCTATCCAAGAATCCATGCTCCATTAGGTGCATAAGTGAGGACAAATCTGACTCAACCTAAGGAAGTTATAGATTCAAGGATTAGTTATTAGAAATTCTTTATATTAGGGCCAAGGGATTGCTTATACTTACAGGTACAGCTAACAGGCCAGGTCACAATGCCTCTTACCTGGATCTGCTACAGATTCATGATTGCAAATTGCTGACTTACACAGGTAATAGAATCTCTTTAAAGATATCTCTCTAATGTATTTACTTTCCAAACAGCAAAATGCCAGGCTGCTAACAGATGAGTTGTTTGTACTTTAAAAGTTTACTGTTCCAGTTAGGACATTCTTGATGGCATTTTACATTCTCTTTGCAGTGCAGCCAGCTGATTCATGCTGTATTCTGAAGGTTATGAGTCTCCATGTGATGTTAAGAACTATACGTCTGAACCATTAAAGAAGTTATAAAATGCAGTGCTGCTCAGTGGAAGTATATGAACCAGAAGTATTTCATTTTATGCCAAGGATCCAGTTACATTTGTAGCTTTTGAGCACTGGTGGTTCTACTTTCTTTCACTTTTGAAGTTACACATGTCTTCTCTGTTGGGAAAACATAGAGCAAGGTTGTAACCAGATAAAGTCTTTATATTTATTATATGTATTTTCAATTCAACTTAACAAAATGCCACTATTTACTGAGTTATTGCTATACGTGAGGTTTTCTGCT
The DNA here is from genome assembly GCF_020740605.2 of Lemur catta. Classification (NCBI taxonomy): domain Eukaryota; kingdom Metazoa; phylum Chordata; class Mammalia; order Primates; family Lemuridae; genus Lemur; species Lemur catta. The sequence goes on from NC_059129.1 coordinate 109,880,596, forward strand.
AGATGTTAAGAGGGCTATCCAGCTGATTAAGCGATGGTCCCTGCTCTTTGGGAATTTACAAGTACACCCATTACTGAAATGCGTGGCAGAATGTGTTAGAGATTACTAGAAAAGCACAAAGCATTGGAAAGATTAAAAAAAAAGAGAGAGAGTAACATATTTGTTTGGGAGATCTGGAAAAACTGCATGAAAAAATATCTTTTGAAATGTGCACTGAAACATGAATAGGGTTTGAACAGATTGTGCTTGCTTGGGGTAAAGGAATTTCAGGAATAGAGGAAAAGCATAAATTCAGCTATAAAATCTGGGAAGGTGTGAAATGCAATTAAAGAACAATGGGTAGCCGTGGCTGAGGCATTGGGGGCTTGTAGAGGAGCAGAGGGCTCTGTGTCCACCCAAGCCTCGTGCGCTCCTCTCTAGTGTATTGCTGTGGCTGGGGAGGGATGACCCACCCAAAGACTACATTTCCCAGAGTCCCTCAGAATAGAGGCAGAAATGATGGGTTATTTCCAGGCTTCAGGTGCAGTTAGATATTGATTCCTGAGGTGACCATGAAAGCCTCATACTGATGTTGGTAGAGACTCTGTTAGCTTGGATGCTGAATAACTGAGTGGAGCCCAGTACTGCCCACCCTCCCTCTCGTACCCTGAACAGCAAGAGGAAAAAACCCTCCCATGTGTTAAACCACTGAGATATTGGGTTTTCTTAAGGCTACTGGTGTTTATCTTAACTAATGCGGTAGTTAAAAGGGAAAGAAAGACCTGGCCCACGTTTTTGAGAGTCAGCATGATTTTATGGAAACAACCCTAGGCTAGAAGACATGCATTTCACTTGTTCATTTATTCACTTATTCATTCATTTACTCATTCATTATTTCATATTTATTGAGACTTTTATAGCCTGTCAAATCTTGAGCCAAATGCTGGAAATGCTATGATTAATAATGCATAGTTCATAGCCCCCTGGAGCTTACAGTGGAGTGGAGGAGAATGAAATGTAACCAGGCTGCGATGATATACTGTAAGGCCTTATTTCCTAAAGTGTGGTCCTCAGAGCAGCAGCAGCAGCATCACTCAGGAGCTTATTAGAAATGCAGAATCTCAGGCCCCTCTCAAATCAGCAGAATCATGAGCTGCATTTTAACAAGAGTCTAAGGCGATCTATGTGCAGGGTGTCTGCTGGGCTTGGACAATGCATCTCTTGGGGCTCACAGGTTCTGGACTTCAACCATTTATGCTCTTGCACAGAGTTTACCCAAAACATCCATAGAGGCAGTGGGAAGGGACTTTCTTTCAACCAGGAAAAACATCAATTCCTTGGCACAAACAGAAAAATCGAACTGAGTGAGTTTATTCAGAATTAATAGAACGGCAGAAGGTTAATGAAAAATAAACAAAGAACAGTAATTAATTAATGGTGTTAGCAATCCAGTAATATAGTCTCCATGTGGAGCTTCCTCACTTCTAACAAGTATGTTTAGTGTTTATTAGGTTTCGGGCAAGGCTCTAGTGGCCTATGTTCCATCACACGAAATGACCTATTCTTTTACATTTCTGTAATTTTGCACCCATTTTTAGCAGGAGTGTTCTTCCTTTTCTGTACCACTGTGGCCATTTGAGCCACCTGATGATTTCCTGAATGACTCGGTTCAGATATTGCAGTTCAAATAGTATGAAGCCTTTGTTGACCGACACAGGCCAGCTGAGGCTCGTCTTCCTCTATAGTCCCATGCACACAAGCAAAGTACATTGAAGTACATTGTGTTCATCATTTGATGTGTTTATCTTACATCTGATACTGTCAGAGCCTGAGAACTTACTGTGTCTAACTCATTTCCTATCCTTAGCATCTGGCACAGTACCCAGCACATAGCAGGTCCTAAAGAAATGTTTGTTGAATGAATATAAAAGGCCAGAAACTTTAAGGATGAATAAGTAAACAAAAACTATAATTCTAATACTGATGTGAGCTTACTTACTTCTTGTGTCTCTCAGAAAGGGAACCCTATCAGATAATAGTCTAAGAACATGTAAAAGGAGGTGGTTATTCACAGATCTTAGATATTCTACCTAAAACATGCTTAGATGTTGATATGCAAATAACATTACAAATTCTTTAACCCAGAAAATCTACTTTTAGGAAATTATCCTAAGGAAATTAAAAATGTGCACAAAAACCTAGCTACAAGGATGTTCATTTTAGTCTGTTTACATTAATAATACCAAAAACTTTAGATGAACTACATGGTCAATAACTGAATTAGTTAAAAAATTATGGTATAAAATTAAAGTGATGGTGTAAAATGTATTTATTAACTTGGAAAGATATTCATGTGATAACAAATGTAAAACGCATGTTACAAAATTGTACAGTCACTAAATTGCCATTTTACTAAAAAAAATTTTAGATGCTTAGAAGGAGAGGTCTGGGAAGAGATATATACTAAAATGCTAATAGGGGTTTCTCTAGTTGGTGAAATTATGCATCGCTTTTATTTTTGTTATCTTCACCTATAATTGTTGTTTATCATTCTCACACTAAAATGTATTAATCGGATAATTGATCTTTAAATTACAAGAGGAACCATAAACATTTTTGGAACAAATCATCCTCTTGAAGGCTTCTAGAAAGCCCCATAGCTTTTAAAATTCCTCATCTTCTTTTCTTTCCCAAGTCTTTCTCCAGTGGATTTCCAAGAATATTCCAGGCTGGTGAAGACAGAAGATGAAACTAAGGAACAGGAGGTATAGAAGGCTAATTCAGTCTATCCATACTGTCCAAGTTTAGCTGTTGAATTTAACCACCACCTACTATGTGCTGGGTACTGTGCCAGATGCTAAGGATAGGAAATGAGTTAGACACAGAAGTCGGTGTTTGGGCTGGATAAGTGGTCCTTTGGGGGCACTGATAGCCAGACTTGAAGTGGAGAGGAAGATGTGAGCCAGGGGTCCAAAATATTGACAAATGAGGGTGTGTGTGAAACAGTTTATAGATGTGATAAGAAGTGGAGGGAGAAGGGAAAAGGGCAAAACAGGGTCTCACTCTGTTGCCCAGGCTGGAGTATAGTGGACCATCATAGATCACTGCAGCCTTGAACTCCCAGGCTCAAGCGATCCTCTTGCCTAACCATCCTGAGTAGCTGGGACTACAGGCACACACCACCATGCCCAGCTAATTTTAAAATTTTTTTCTAGAGACAGGGTCTCGCTATGTTGCCCAGGCTGGTCTTGAACTCCTGGCCTCAAGCAATCCTCCCACCTCAGCCTCCAAGAATGCTGGGATGATAGGCATGAAAAACATATTGTTTAAAAGGATATGGCTTTATTTTTTTAAGAGAATGAGGGAGTATCGTTCTGGAAGCAGCAATGAAGAAGAAAACAGATACCAACCACATCTATAGATTCTGAGGTCCATGAGGTGTGAGAGAGTAAACAGGTACCCTTGAAAGGTCACAGGGGATGAGGAGTCTGGAGAGACAAGCTTCAGTTAAGGTAGGCTGTTAATATCAGACCATAGTAGTTTTATACCTCAAGGTCAACTGGCAGTGGTTATCCCAGAGATTGTAGACTTTTGTGTGCAGCTTAGAAGGTAGGTTATTCTTGTGGAAAAATGCCCAAGAAGAAGACATCATTCCTGGCTTTAGGTAACTTACTCCAGCTAGGAAACCATACCTAACTTATGTAAAACACCTAGAAAACATTTTGATGTTGAGCTGTAGCAATTGGCTGTCAGCCCTGCCTTTAAAACCAGTCCAGCTGGATTTAAGCTTTTGAACTCATTACCCTTTGAATGCAATCCCTGCCTCTGAGTCCTTCCTACTCTCTTGGCAGCTATCCCACCCAGCAAGCTGCAATTCCATGTCATGAAGGCGGAGTCAGACTGTGACTCTCAGCGCAAGAAGGATTTAAGAAGCCACGTCAGAGTATCAGGGAACAGCTGCAATGGGGATGATGCATGAGATTGACTTAACCAGCTCTTAAAAGATGAATAAGGTTTACATTACAGATACTGGGAACAGCTTGAGCAAAGACACAACAGTGGGGATGAGCATGATATGAATATTGTGTCAAAAAATTGTTTCTAATTTTCCTAGCCCATATTTTAAAATTAAGTTTATTGAGGTGTAATTTACACACAACAAAATTTCCCTTTTTAATGTAGAGTTTGAAGAGTTTTGTCAATGTAGTCAAGTGTTCAATATCAAAACCAAGATATAGAACAGCATTGTCCAATAGAAATATAATACAAACCACATATGTAATTTTAAATTTCTAGTTGTCACATTGAAAAAGTAAAAAGAAACAGGTGAAACTTATTTTAATAATATATTTTATTTAACCAAGTATATAAAAATACATCAATATGTACTCAATATAAGTTATTGATAGTTTACCTTTTTTTCATATGTCTTTGAATTCTGATTGTCTTTTACACCTACAGCACATCTCAATTCAGACTAGTTACATTTCAAGTGCTTAATAGCCACATGTGTCTTGTCAGTACAGTGTTAGGCAGATACAGACACATCACATCAAAAAGGTCTCTTGTGCCCCTTTGCAGTCAATTTGTTTTCCCCAACCCTGCCTGACCCAGGCAATTATTGATCTGATTCCTGTCCCTATATACATTAGTCAGGGTCAGAGAAACAGAATATATAAAAATATATATAAAACACATATGCATTTATATATTTTATATACATAAATATAAAAATATATATATCAATATACGCACACCATACATAATGGAGACAGAATTCTCTCTTTCTGGGAGACCACAATTTTTTCTTAAGGCCTTCAACTGATCAGATAAGGCTCACCCACTTTGTGGGGGATAATCTGCTTTATTCAAAGTCTACTGATTTAAATGTTAATCACATCTAAAAAATAGCTTTCCTCCTTTTGATTCAGCGATTCCACTTCTGGGTATATAGCCAAAGGACTTGAAAGCTAGATCTTAAAGAGATATTTATATAGTCGTTTCCACTCACAGCAGCATTATTCACAGTAGCCAAAAGATAGAAGCAACTCAGGTATTCACTGAGAGATGAATGGATAAAGAAAATGTGGTGTGTACATAAAAGTGGACTATTACCGAGGCTTAAAAAAGGAAGAAAATTTTCATACATGTTATAACATAGGTGAACCTTAAGGACATCATGCTAAGTGAAATAAGTCAGTCACAAAAAGACATACTGCATGATTTTACATATGTGACGTAACTAAAATAGTCCAATTCATAGAGACAGAAGGTAGAGGGTGATTTCCAGGGATTGTGGGGAAGGGAAATGATGGTTTAATGGATATAGAGTTGCAGTTTTGCAAGATGAAAAGAGCTCTGGAGATTAGTTGTATGATAATGTGAATGTATCTAACACTTCTGCACACTTAAAAAGAGTTAAGATGATAAATTTTATGTTTCATGTATTTTACCACAATTAAAAATAAAACCATCAACACCGCAACATCTATACTGATGATTGACAAAAAATTGGGCTGGGTAACATGGCCTAGCCAAGCTGACACATAAAATGAACTATCACGTTATAATTTCCCCTTTTCTAGAATATCAGATAAATGGAAGCATACAGTAGGTAGCCTTATGTGGCTGGCTTCTTTCACTTAGCCTAATGCTTTTGAGATTTATCTATGTTTTTGGATGTAGTGGGAGTTTATTCCTTTTTTATTACTGAGGAGTATTCTGTTGTATGGATATACTATATTTTCCTTGTCCATACATCAGCTGATGGACCTTGGGTTGTTTATGGTTTTTGGCTATTATTAAGGCTGCTATGAGCATTCATTTATAGGTCTTTGTTCCTAGTTCATTTTGAGCATCCTTGTATCATGTAGAATGCTTGCGGCAACAAGTAACAGAAAAGCCACCTCACATTGACTAAAAATAAAGACATGTATTATTTCGTTAACAAAATCCAAAAGAAGTATGGCTCTTAGGGTGCTGAATTCAGCTGATAAACATCATCATCAAAGATCCAGACTCTTTCTTTCCAGGCCTTCATTTTTCTGTGTGTTGGTTTCATCCTTGAGCTAGTCTCACTCCTGGTCACAAAATAGTTGTGACAATGCCAATCATTCTACCCAGATAGAAGAATATCCAGACGTAGAGGATAAGGCTGTGTTTTTCTTATTTATTTATTTTTTTCTGAAGGTCAAGGACTCCTTTCCAGAGGTCTCCCAACACATTTTTTCTCACTTCTCATTGGTTAGAATTGAATCACATGCCCAGGATTGCATCATATGACTAAAGAAATTGATGGCAGGAGCAACGGGACCCCTAAATTAGCTTAAGGGATTCAGAACAGATTCTCTTGGGATAAGCCTCATGATATCTACCCTGAAGCACATAGCTGTGCAGGAAAGAGTGGACACCTGATCAAAGTTGGCATTTTTCAGGAGGGAGAATAAATCTATTCCACGCTACCTTCATGCTGATTCTATAGTTCCTAACCTATGACACACTTTCCAAATACTTTCACATCTATCATTCCATTTTTACTAAAGTGTTAACAAAAACAAAAAGAAGCCCCAATCTCATCCTTTAGAATACATACGTAAAAATTGCACTGTTTCTCCTTCAAGATTCAGTTCTACATTCTTTCAACCATTTATTCAACAATTATCTGTTGAACCCCCATTCTGTGGAAGGCTTTGCCCAGAAAATAAGGAAAAATAAAATTAAGATTCTTGTACCTATCACTTTACAATTTAGTTTAGAAGACAAATGAAAAGTGATAAGTTAAATAACCACAGAAGATGTAAACAGTGGTTCTACGTAACAGTGCAGAGCTGGCACAGGCAGGACGATGATTAATGGTTAAATGACAGTAAGTACCGTAGCAGTTCAGAGGAGGACAAGATACCTGCGGGCTGGAACAGGCTGAGAAAGCTTTCCAGAAGAGGAGGGATTATAGATGAGTCTTGACAGATAGGATTTGCAGAGGCAGACAGGAATGAGAGAGGGCCCCAGCTGCTGCATCAGGAACTCTCTGAACAGAGTGGTGGAGCAGTATAATGTCTGCTTGTATCCAGGACATAGAGCAGACTGTTCCCATAATTTTTTTCATCCATTCATTAGATAAATATTTTTGTGTGCCTATTATGTTCCAGGCTCTGTTCTAGGCAAAAGGGATACTACACGAAACTAAACAAGGAAAAATTTCTGTCCTCATAGAGGCTGTGTTCTAGAGAGGAAGATAGACAGCTACATAGATAAGAAAGACATATCTAATGTCAAATATAATAGGGAAAATCAAGAAAAGGGAGAGGAAGTATGATGGGGAGGATATTGTGATTCTGGGAATGAGTCTAGACCTGGGGGTCTGAACTGGCTTTTCTGACACATGTGTGCAAGGATGCAGGGCTGGGTGAGATGGCCTCAAAGGTTTTGAGGCAGACGATGGTGTTGAGGCTGTGAGTATATAGGAGAGGACAGGGTGGGGGTCTTGCCAGGCACATACAGAGATTGAGGTCCCCTCTTTAGTCCTGCCAATGGTGAGGGGCAGCCTAGGGAAGGCTCAGACTGACTCAGAGCTCATGGAACTCCTGGGCCTCTTCTTTCCTTCTGCCATGGGAAGGGTATGTTGGGAGAGACAGCCTCACCCTTAGGAATAACAGGAGTTAAGCCAGGAAAAATAGGTTGCAGCTAGACTGTAGAGTTAAGGAGATCGGATGTGGTCTTAGTGAGCTAAGAGATGGTTCAAGCCTTGTTGTTTTGCATTACTGTTTGTCAGTGTGATAAAAACAATGTATAGAACGAGTCCTTTAAGTACCCCTAAGTATCTTACATTTTTGGAAGTTCCTGATGTATTACAAAAAGAAAGAAAATAGAAACAGGCTAGCAAAAATTGTGGTCTATTTAAAATGTTTAAATCCAATAAATGAATGCTTTTATCAGAGAATAACAATGTAATATAAGTGTGATTTTCATAAGATGTTATAAGCTTTATTTAAAAATAGTTCCAAGTGCACTTTTCATAGTAGGTTCAGTCATGGGACTGTTATTTAAAGTTGTATGACAAATACCTTCCTTCGGTCCTGTCAGCACGTCTCTGCAGCTGTGTGTGTAACCTCTGCTGAGCGCCATCGCCCTCTCCTTTGCGCTAACCTTCAACTCTTGCTGATTTTCCGGTTGCTCATTGCTGGCCCTTTTATCATTCTCTGTCCTCGGCTGTCAGTGTCCTTTTGACATTGTTTTCTGTTTGATGACTTTTGACTAACCCCGTTGCTGTTGTGACCCTCATGTTTTATCTGTATCCCAGTTTCCTGGTTCTGGCTCTTTGCCTGTTTCTCTCGACCTGCTGCCATTCACAACCTGGCATGACAGATGGCCATAGGCTAATGGCAAGGGCACTCCATCAGAGCTTTGGCTCCGCAGTCACTTAAGATGCATGACAGGCGGCAGAGACGAAAACATGAATAGGCAGCATGATGCTTTCCACGGCTCCTGTGCGGTGCCAATTCCTGGCTGGACTGCTTGTTGTCCACCTAAATGAATCACTGTAAATGAGACTTTGAATAAATAGATTCCCCCTCTGGGTCATACTGCTAATTGTTTTGATCAATGCATAGTTTATAAAGGCCAGTTGTACACAAAGCTGAGCTGAGTGCTACAGGGAAAACAGAGATGTCAAGACACTGTCACTGCCCTCGGGGAGCTTACAATCCAAGGAGGGAGAAGCCCATGTAAGCAGCAAATTCTAAGATGGGAGAAGTCCTGGGGCAGACATCCAGATCAAGTTTAAGGAAGCACACAAACAAAGCTGTGAACTTCACCAGGTGAAGGATTTGTGGATAGTTTTAGGTTGTAGCTCTAGTTTTGATGTGTGTGTTTCTGGGTCTTGAGAACTACATACACAACAATCATTCCTGCTAATTGTTTTGAATAATTTAGCAGACTCATGATTTCAGCTTTAGATATAATTGCCATAATAAGGAATTTATCTATTCCATAGATGAGATTCAAAAGTAAATCATATTTATAGCAGGAGAGATGACAATGAAAAAGGGCAAAGAAGAAATGGCTTATTATGGTAAAACCATAACATATTAATCAATAAATATTAATGTTCAAGGTCAAACAGCATGTAGACTATTTTGGTCATTCCATTGTCATGGACCCACTGGGTCAACTTCAATAGTGGTTACAGCCTAAAATGATTGAATGACAACTTGAAAACAAAAATATCTGTCCTCTAAATCTATGTGGTCAAGATTGACCATAAAAACTCTTCAAAATCCTTTAAAATTGTGGAAAGACTTTTCTCTTTGGAAGTATAAAATATGAATTACTTGAAATGTTCCAACTGACTTTCCTAAAGCTTATTTAAAAATAACTGTATTATCAAAACAAAACACTTTATCTGTTTGATAAACACAAATAAAAAATAATGATAATTTTAATCCCATGGGAAAATGTGTAGGAAATTCTTTTGGTAAAATGTAGGTTGTTTTGTATTTTCCCTACCAATGCTTGCTCAGGGAAATGCCGTACATAAATGAATTCATGTAGCTCGGCATACGCATGTATATAAGTACCACCTACCAGCTGTTATGCCATTGGAGTTGCCATATACATGTATATAGTAAAAGACATAACATCCTGTTTCATTTTATGAGCCTCAGTATGAATCCCAGTATACAAATTAAGGTGTGCAGGACATAGAGCTTCAGTTTTCTAAAACTGTAATTTCTATTTCAACTTCCTATTTTTCTGGGGTTGCTCCCATATCCTTCAGGGTCATGACTAAGGTTTAGGGGACTCTACTCTGTCAAGATATTGGAAGATAGCTTGTCTAGTCTTAAATGCTATCTGTCCATCCTCAGAGATATTAGAAAAAATGTCCCTTATTCCTGTCCTAAATTAACCTAAGAAAAATAAACAATTAATATTCTAAAATATCCCAAGACATTAAGTAATTTATTTTACTGAAGTTCATTCTTTTAGGTATCTCATTAGGTATACATTCAAATGTTCTGTACATACGTAATAAATATCTCTATGAAACAAAAATGAAACTGAGGTAAATACAATCTGAGTTTCAATTTATTTTTAGGTATACTTGATGGAGCCATATTAAATCCTTTATGGAAATTGATATAGATATAAATAAATAAAATAATCATATGACTGATGAATTCATAAATTTAATTTTTTATAGTCTTATTTCCTCCAGAAAAGATTTCAGGAAGCTAACAGAAATGAATGCAGTAACATATCATTATAAAATAAATACATAAAAATAAATCATACAATAAGTTTATGAAAATTGCTAGAACTGGGTTGCAAATTTAATTCTGAGGTTTTTAGTGGCCACAGCAAAGAGGAGATCACAGTCTACTGAAGGATTCATGTGTCAGCACAACACTGTTCAGAGGTAGCACAACTTCCCCAACACTGGGGCCTTAGAGAAAGGTTTCTGGTAGGTATTCAGATATTGGACCTTATGATTTTATGGGCAATGTCCTTAATGCCATCCCTAAAAGTGACCTAATACTATCAAGTGCAGTTCACGAAAGGTGATTTTCTAAGGGTCAAAGCAATGTTGTTCAAGGACTGAGTGTCCTTGAACCACTGGTGTGGCTTGAATCAGGGATGGCATTTGAAACACCTGGAGGAACAGAAGTCACTTCAGCATTCAGTTGAATTGAACACTTCAATTAGTGATTGAAGGCCAGGGGTATACATCCAACTAGAGCACATCCCAGCATAATCTTTGTGTTTAGGGGTTCCTATACCCTTAATTGGAACCCTGATGCTGACCAACCTAGTTTAGAGTGAAAAACATTACCTTATGACCTTAGAGTTCAGAGCAGAGCAATTTTGGAGTCCAGGACAAGCAGAATGAAAGGCAATGTCGTCACCTGTATTGTAATTTGTGATGTGGCTTTCAAACAGTGCTATTATCAGGGGTGCCATCTGGTCACTGCCTATTTTTACTAGTTATTTTTGCAGCTAGGCGCTGAACTCATTTGTTTTTGTGTTGCTTATAATGTAAGCAAGGAAATGTCACATATTTTAAAGGGAACCAATTAAGAATATATTATTAAGCGCCACATGTACTCACCAGCAAACTGGTTTCCCTGATCATCACCTAAGTGCACATTTGGGAATAGCACCAATTGGGTATTGGACAGAGGTGTGGGCTGGGGGGAAGGGATGGGTGTATACCTACTTGATGAGTGCGATGCGCACTGTCTGGGGAATGGACACGCTTGAAGTTCTGACTGGGGGGGATGGAGGAGGGGATGGGTGCATACCTACGTGATGAGTGCGATGCGCACTGTCTGGGGAATGGACACGTTTGAAGTTCTGACTGGGGGGGTGGGGGGAGGGGATGGGTGCATACCTACGTGATGAGTGCGATGAGCACTGTTTAGGGAATGGACACGCTTGAAGCTCAGACTCGGGGGGATCTGGGGGCATGGGCAATATATATAACCTGAACTTTTGTACCCCCATAATGAGCTGAAATAAAAAAAACAATATATTATTATTATTTGCTTCAAAATTTAAAATTCTAAATTTTGGTGCCCCAAGACAAATTCCCACGTGTTCCAAAACACTGTAGTCACATCCCAAAGTAAACTCCTTAGGGCTTTGGGAATGTCTCCTGTTTCAGATCCAATCTCTTATATCCTAGCCACACTAGTACCCCAGAAACCTGAGAATCAAAGGCCTTGCTGCAATATTGATTTTTATGAATTGCAAGAATTTATTTACCTGTCTAACTCTGCATCATTTTGCAAGCTTCCTGAGAGCAGGAAATATTTATTTGACTTAGATGTATATTTTTAAATTTTAGCTTTCAAATATTTTAGAGGGTTTTTTGTAAATTAAAAACATGTATAGAATAATTCTTTACCATATATCCACCAATCAGCATTAACAAAGGGTGACACTCCAGTGGAAGGGGTAGAGTTGGAGTATAATTTATACACAATAAGGCTCATTGATCTTAAGTGTGCAGTGTGAGGGATTTTGACAATTGTATAAACCCATTTAACAACCATCTAAACCAAGATATATGACAGTTCTATGAATCACAAAAGTCCCCCCATTCCAGTTTTCAATCTATCCCCTGCCCCTCAAGGGGCAACCGCTTTCTGGTTTTCTATCACCACAGAATAATTTTGCCTATTATTGGACTTCATGTGAATTAAATCATCCAGTGTATATTACTTTGTGTCTAGCTTCTTTGCTCAGCATAGTATTTTTGAGATTCATTCACATGGATCTATATTACAATAATTTGTTTCTTTTCATTGCTGAATAGTATTTCATTGCATTCGTTCATTCTGCCTGTCAGTGTGTGACATTTGGGTTGTTTCCACTTAAGGCTACTGTGAAGATTCTTGTACAAATCTTCTAGTGGAACTATGTGGAACTATGTTTTTTTTTTTGGGGGGGGGGAGGAGTGGGATGGTGGTGATGGTGTAGATACTTAGGATTGCTGGATCAGAGGGTAGATATATGTTTAACTTTATAGGAAACTGCCAAACTGTTTTCCAAAGTGGCTGCAGCATTTTAAAGTCCCACCAGTAATATGTGGGAGTTCTAGTTGATTCACATCCTCCTCAACATTTGGTATTGTCAATCTTTTCAATTTTAGACATTCTGGTGATTTTAATTTGCATTTTCCTGATTACTAAAGATGTTGAGTATCTTTTAGTGTACTTACCGGACATTTGTATATCTTTTTTAAAATGTCTGCTCATGTCTTTTGTTGTTTTTAGTTCGTCATTTTCTTACTAAGTTGTAGAAGTTCTTTATATTTTGGATACAAGTCCTTTGTCAGATATACGTGTTACAGATACTTTTTCCAGACTGTGACTTGACATTTTCATTTTTGTCTATACTGATTTGTGATGATATTCTCTAATGTTTTCCTTTAGAAACTTTGAAGTTTTAGCATTTACTTTTAGGTCTGTGATTCATCTTGAATTAATTTGTGTATGGTTTCATGGTTCTTCTTCTTTTCTCCTCTCATCTGGGTATCTAGTGATCACAGAACCATTTATTGAGAAGTTTTTCTTTTCCCATTAAATTGCTTTGGTGTCTTTGTTGAAAAATCAATCTACTGTTTAAGTGTGGCCTATTTCTAAACTTTCTATCCTGTTACATTAATCTACTTGTTCTTATGCCAATACCGTTCTATTTTGATTACCGTAGCTTTTTATTAAGTCTTGAGGTTAGGTGGTTTAAGTCCTCCAGCCTTTTTTTTAATTTTAAGATAGTTTCAGTTATTAAGGATAATTGCATTTGTAAGTAAATTTTAGAATAGGCTTATAAACTTCTACAAGAAATCCTGTTGGGATTATGATTGGGATTGAATTAAATCTATAAATTAAATTAGAGAAAATTGACATCTTAATAATATTGATTCTTCCAATCTACTACCATGGTATATATCTTCATTTATTTAGACCTTTTAAATATTTTCTCATTTTTTTTGTTATCAGTGTAGATGGTATGTTTTTGCTGCTATTATAAACAGAGTGTTATTTAAATTTTTTATCCAATTGTTTGCTGCCAATATACAGAAATACAACTAAATTTTTCAATTTTGACTTTGTATCTTACGATATTGCTAAATTCACTTAGCAATGCTAGTAGTATTATAGATTTCTTAGGATTATCTAGAAGATAATAATTTCCTGTGAAATTAAAGGCAGTTTTACAAAATCCCTTGCAATGTCTTCTGTTTCTTTTATTTGATTTATTGCACAAATGGTAAAATTCCATTCTATTGGCTTCAGGTCATTTTTCATTTTCATGGACTCAACCCTTCTTTCACTTCCTTGTTCCCATATCCATGTTACCTTATCTATGTTCTTGTTCTAGCTGTAAAACTCTCTGAATTCTTAAGATGTCCACATTTCCATTTCTCTTTGTAGATTAGTCATAGTCCCATTTTTAATCAATAGCATTTTCAACTATTCATGTTGACAAGGCTCAATGAGGAGCCCTTTCATCTATGACTAATGGGAGAAAATTAAAATATGCATTTTTTGAGAAGGGCTATCCCTCACAGCCAGGAAATAACAAAATTCTTAGTGGGTAGTAAATTCTCAAACAGGGAATGTAGTGCAAAATTACCTGAATAAGTGCATTGCAAATAAATCCAAAAGTGACTATTTATTACTCAAAAGTGCCAGACTATTTCTAAGGGCATCTTGACATTGCCTAATTGTACAGATTTAAAAGTCCTATAAATTACAAGTCATTGAGATAATGGTTTTATTTGGTTCATTTAAAACAAAGCGATATAAAATTTTTGTTTAAGGCAGCAGATGCTCCCTCATACTATAGCAATTATAAGGAAGACCTCTCCATTCCCACTAAAAAGTTACAAAATTGATCACTGCATACAATTTGTAATCATAATTTCACCTTAAAAATTTATAATTGATTTCATTAATCAATTCATGTGTGAGGTAATATTTTCTCTAAATTAATTTAGATTTCTTATAGAAACAATAACACTATCAAATGATAAAATTGTTTTACCAGTATGTAGTTCATGAAACAAATAGAAATATCTTTGATGGAAAAATACTGATAAAATGCTGAAAGTTCCTTTGATAATTACTTTTCTGAATCCATGTGTCTATCCACTTATCTATGACAGTTCATACGTAAAATAAAATTAATTATAATAATACTAGTCTAAATATATCAAGACTCACCCTTTAGATACATTTAATTTTATTTCTTAAAAATTGAGTGACAATGAAAAATTTGTGACATAGGAAAAATGCATTCTACATCTTAATATCTAGTATTCATTTTCAGTTTTCAATTATGTTGATAGTCCTAAATGTGTGAGGATCCATAGCACCTGCATATTACTACACACAACCTCTAGGACAAAGGTTTTCATCATCAATGTCACATTAGACTCTTCTGTGGTCCAGGCCACACCTTCTTCTTCCCTGTGAGACTCATGCCACTTGCCCGTGTTAGCCTCTGTCCATCCTGGTCACTGTCACTACTGTATTCATGTGCTGTTGCTGCATAACAAATTACCACAAAGCCAGTGGCTTAAACAACATGCCCAATTAACAGTAGTCTTATTGTGCATAGGTCACAATCCAGGTGGGCTTGATCAGGTGGTTGCTTAGGGTCTCATAAGCAAAATCAAAGTGTGGCTTGGCTGGGCCCTTTTCTGGAGGATTCGGAGTGGGAGTGGGGGTGTGGGAAGGTCTGCTTCCCATCTCATTTTGTTGTTAGCAGAATTCATTTCTTTGCAGTTGTAGAACTGAGGTCCCTTCTCTTGCTGGCTATTAGAAGGGGGTTGATCTCACCTCGTAGAGGTTGTATTTAGGTCCTTTCCATGTGCCTCCCTCCTTCTTAAAGCCACATAGAGAACTAACTTCTCATGCACCAAATCCCCTTTGTGCATCTACTCCTTGACTTCCTCTTCTGCAACTGGAGAAAACCCTCAGTTTTTAAAGGGTTCATGTGATTAGGTTTCACCCACCTGGATAATCTCCCCATTTTAAGGCCAGCTGATTAGTAAGCTTAAATACATCTGTAAATGCATTATGCTATGTAATGTAACATAGGCACAGGAGTAACAACAGGGGTTGGAGAACATGGGGACCATCTTAGAATTCTGCCTACCTTACCCACCAACCTCTCGGCCATGTCTCTGTACCTGCTGACCACTCGAGCATCAGACTCATCATCTTCCAATCTACTGCAACCCTGAATTTGTAGAGACCCTTGTTATACACTGACCTCCAAGTCCTTTGACTTTGGTCAAACTATATTCATCACTAGACTTTGTTATCATCATTGAGAAATACTGTACATATTAAATCTGAAACCTATTTTCTACTCTTGGACAACTTTCTCCTAATCTTTTTGTTATAATCCATGTTGACTTTCCATGAGACATAGCATGAAGAAAAGGAAAGAAGCTCACAATGGGAGGATCCAGGGATGTGGAAACTGACTTTGCAGGAGGTTTGGATGGTTTAGATCATTAGAGAAGTAACAGGTCATTCACAAGGTTCAAGGAGGTAAGGCTTGGTGTTGATACCTAAGAGTTCTGAATGTATGACTGGTGAATAACAGCTTGAGTTTTTGGGTTCAGTGGTACTGAAGTCAGTGGGATGGTCATGTTTTGGCATCTCAGGTTAGTCTGGACTGCAGCTGGATCCCAAACCAGCAGGTGATGACACAGCAACTAGGTCACATGTTGGGTGAGAAAGGGCTGTCTGGGGTTTGATATATTTTTAGCATTGAAGACAATTGTTTGGCATTAGGGAAGGTCTCCAATCCCTGTTTGGAACCTTCTGAGGAACCAGGTATTGGAGTATAGAACTGGGCAGTTGGGGGGAAGTCTGGGGAAGGCCATGGCTAAGGTGAATATGGAGGCTAACCTTTAGGTAGAAAGATTGGCAGGACTAACATCCTCTGGCTGTCTCCGTCTCACTGAACTTCTCACTCTGAATTCTCCTGCCCAGTCCTTTCCCTATGTGGAAATTGAGAAATGAGTCTTCTTTCCAGTTGGTCCCATAGGGACACAGTGGGACATGAGGTCCTGGATGTTTCTATCTTTTGGTAGCACCATAGGTGGTAGGCAAGTGGGTGACAAGTCAGGTCCTGGGATGAGAAGTGTTGAAGTCAAAACCCAGAAAGAGGATCCAAACCTTAGGAGCCTATCAAGAGCATTCAGCAGAGCCAAAGTGGCTGGGGCACAGGGTGAAGGGAAGGGGTCAGAGAATGAAGAGCGTTAGGGAAGCAGGAGATAGGAGGCAGACTGGATGAAACATGGGCCTACAGGCCAATCCATTCATTCTTTCATTTCTCTCCCTCTTTCTTTTTAAATATTGCCAGCACATTTACAGATGTGTCTAGCCAGAATGGCTATTTAACTCTACTTTAAAGCATTTTGTATATGCATATCTTTTACATCACTGTATTGTTCAGTGCTTTGGACAGTTTTTTTTTGAATAGTTAATGGTAATGTTAATTTCAATTAAACAAGCAAAATAAAAGAGAAAAAATATCTTTTTCACAGCCTTTGCAGAGACATTATCCTAGGCTTGTATGATGATATGATTTTACCAATATCTTCCTGAAAAATGATTGGCAGCTAATAGTAGGCCCAAAGTGTAATTACTATGGGTGTTATTTGCATTTTTCTTTGTGAAGTTATAGTTGAGCTAACCATTGTAAATGTATATGGTTTATTTCATTGCGAGGGTGAAATTCCTTTCAGCCTATCTTGTTTTTACAAAGCTTCAAAGTAAAGCCTCCTCAAGTATTGTTGCAGAGATGTGCTTTAACAGAGTGTGCTCAATTGATTTGGCTCTGCTGATGTCCAGACCTGTAAACCTTCCTCCCTTTGGGGTCACACTCTGGAGGTGCCCGTGAAATAAGAGTTGTAAGACTTTTCTACATCCTTTAGAGCAAAATCAGTAAGTCATATCATAGTAATGTCCTGGTATTCCATGCCCCACAAGGCCCCCAGTGCTCCAGAAAGGGTATTAGAGGGTTTGAAGAGCTGTCTAGGCTGGGTTAATTAATGTTTCTTGAAGGCTTTGCTGTTTTTCTGGAGCAAGATTATGGAAAAAACCCGGAGAACCACATGTGGCCTAAGGTTCACAGCATCAGTGCCCTACTCCAGCTGGAAGTTTGCTGGCAGCCATCACGTTACCTCCCTCACCTGGCCTGAACAGGTGGTCTGGTTTGAGAGCACAGGCCTCAATCCTGTCTCTCAGCAGCGCTATTGGAAACAGCTGTATCTCATCAACTCCCTAATAATTCCTGAGAGACTGATCCATTTCCTTAAAAAGCCTGATTTGCATGGTGTGACTACCAATTAAAAAGATGGATTTTGTTATGGCTTGTTGAAATCATTCTTCACAGACAACGTTTGAAACAAAACTTATCAAATGGTCCATGGTCTACTTACTCCCCGATATTAATCTCTGCCTGCAGTGCTGTGAGGCTCTTTTCCTCATGAAAAAATTCCATTCTTGTGAATTTAGTCCATTCATGTGGAGTCAACCTTATAGGACTATTATTGCCTTCTCTTTTTGAGGGAATAGAATAAAAAAAGAAAAGGCAATGGCAACCCATTGTGTGTCCCCGTTCGTGGAAAGAGAGACGAATGATCTTTTCTTATTCTTTCAAAATATACAAAGCTCTACTAAAATAGAACTTCATATTACAGGTTGCAATTATTAACTTAGGAGGTAATGGGCTTTCTACTTTCTCGTGATAAAAGCTTCCCATGTTAACACCACCTACTACCTAATATCTTGGCACAATATGCAGAATTTTCTTTGCTATACAGTTAGTGAATGGCAACTTTTCCCTCATGCATTCCAATTTTTAGGCAAAGATAACTCCATGAGTTCTAAGAATGCAAGCTCGTGTTCTCCTCAGAAACAGTGAGCAAGGCAGTAAAACACACTATTTTTAGATTGCTTGTTAATCTTCTGTTTTATTATATGCCACCCATACATTATTCAGAAAACTTCCCTAAAACCTGAACACGAATAAATACTGTAATTCTTTACCACCAACCTAATATTTCTAGAAAAATATATGGTAAAAGAAAAGAGGATTTGGCATAAAGCTCTTTGGCCTTCATTCTCAATCTCCCTAGTGCCTCATGCCTGACTTCTACAAACCTGTAACTTCATCTGAACTCTGCCTGTTCCCTACTGACTTGGAAAGACAGGGGCAATCGATGTTACTGAGGAGTCTTATACCTTTGGAGATTCCCAAAGCTTCTTGTACTGGGGAAGGAAAGTGACTGGTGAGGAAAGAAACTTTGTCTCTAACATAGAAATTGATTTGAATTATGAAGGTGGGGCATAGGGATTTGTTCTGACTAAATGTGAATATTTAATGATGGTGACTTAAAATTTGTGTGGTGTCAAATCCTTTCTTTTGGTATTCTCATTCTTATGGAGGACAAGATCTCCTCCCACCTAATGATGCAGATTCTTCCCATCTTCCCTGGAATTGTGATCTTTCCACCTTAGCTACACAGGGAATGGTTATTGACTGGTAGGGCCTAGGAATAGTGGAAAATTATTTCCACCTGAAGTGCTCCAGATCCCCATTCTGAGGTAAGAGTAGGAGGAGAATTGAGGGGCTATTAGATTTCCATAACAATTTGAATGTTTTAAATAGTCAAAAGAAGTTTTTTTAGTTTTTAAAATTTCAGATTTATGTCACAAATTAGCATAGACTTAGGGAAATGTTGTTGCATTAAAAAAGTATAAAATAGAGTTCTGAATGCCTTTTGTGTAGAACAGTAGATTCACAAAATCAGAAATCACAGAATAATAAATCTCTCTTTTTGTTTTTTAAATATGGGAGGCATATTTCATTCTGCTTTTTATATAGAGTAAATGGAGGGAGAAAACATTGAGAATATTATGAAATCTGGTGTTTCTGACAGGATACTGTTTAGAATGCTGATTATCATTCACATTTTATGTGTATGAAACAATGAGTTTTATAAAATTGCTAAGTTTATGAGAGGATTAAGCAGGTTTTACTTTTATAGTCATAATGTGTTCAAATGCATTTGCATCAAATGGTAGATATAATTTTTCTTTGTAATTGAAATTTAAATCCAAGCATAAATATAGTGCTTACAAAACTATTTTATGAGCCTTTCTTTTATAAGGATCCTGCACCGAAAGAAGGTTACACAGCTGGAGATTGTTTAGAGACAATTAAGACTTATTGGCTTTTCAGCTAGCGATAAAAGCAGGACTCTGAGACTCTGGGCATCTTGAAATTGTAGCCCGAGTGAATTTCCTCTCCAACACTAAGCTCTTTAGTATTTTTTGAAGAATTATTTAGCATCAGAGACTTAAGAGATGATCTATTGGAGTTTAAGCCCATGATGAATACAAAGCATACTTTTGTCTTTAACGTGATTCATACGGGGTGAACCAGTGAGACTCCCTGGCCATCTTTTCAGACTATTACTTCTTTTCCTGAGAAAAATATTGAAGTATGCTATTAGTTTTTGGTGCTCTCTGCTTCCTGTTTCTTGCCCCTCTGAAGGGGTACCCGACTCCTTTTAGATGTTAACATTTATCTTCTTCCCGGCTCTCCTCTGGACTAGGAAAAAGGCTGCTTGATCCAACTACCCTAACAAGTAAGTGATTTAGTTTGATACCCAAAATACTGCTGGTAGGGGCAAGGGTTTTACAGAAGACTCTTACTAATGAGGAGCTTTCAGAATCTGTTGGTAAAATATTTTTTATTGAAGGACTCTTTCTGGTGGCTCACAAATCAGCTCACATAGGAGGCAGTTACCTTACAAATAAAATTGTCTGTATTTTCACAAAAACCCAAGAGGATACCATTTTTATAATTAAACACTTTAAGTTGGCAACTGGCTTGATCCACCATTTAGCCAAACCACAGGTGGCCTGAACTCTCAGGTATGAATAGATAATCTGAACCAATAGATGTTTTGAGTTCTTTTATTAATTTAGGAAATTTAACTTATACTTATTGGTCTGAGTATGAATATTATACAGGTAAGGATGAGTCTATGTTACAGGAATTTGATTTCCAGCTTAAGATTTTTACCGTTATTTGACTTAACCTCTCTAAATTTTAATGTGACAATTTATTTCTTGATACACAGTTGAAGGCAGGCTGAATACTAAGTTAATTTAATTTGTCCTATTATACTGGTACTATGTGTCTGTTAACTTTGGGGGGAACATACTGAATTTGTCTTTGATTTGCTGTTTCATGGAAGGACAAGAGATGGTGTCTCTGTACTGAGCTTCTGCTTGACATGGTTTTGTTCTCTTTGACAGACATTCAGTGGTAAAAAGTATCATAATTATTAATTTCCCACTTGACATTATGAACACTTCAATGCTAAGTTAGCAGGTAAAATGTCACAATCTATTTCTATTCTATCTCCTCACTGAACTTCAAAGGGTTCCTAGCAATCTGCTCTTGAGTCAGAAAGAAGACTACCGTGACATGCAGATACCAAGTAAAATTAACTTTGTTAATAGTACTTGACCTTTCTGTAAAATACTCAAATTTGTCAGTTACTTGCCTTCATGATGATAGTTTGAAAAAAAAATTAAAATTCATTGTCTTAGATTGCTGTGTTGACTGGAAAGAAATTACTTTATCAACAGACACATTGGTCCCTCACATACTGTGCAAACGCTACTCCCTGGGGCTACAATAACTGCCAAGCTGTAGTAGGTACAAAGAAATACCAATCTGCTTTACTGAAGTGATATATGGTGAGAGACAATTGCTTCTTACAAATGAATTACTGATTAATTGGCCTTGGAGAGTTACATCTCAGTCATATTAACTTGAGTGCTACTGCAACAGGGAAGAGCATTGAGCACACAGGGATGGAGAGGGAACCTAGCCTGCAGATTATGATGCCTGTTACAGCTCAGCCCAAAAGAAATAAAATGTTTGCTGCATTTAAAAAGTTTCTAGTAGACATATAAAAATCAGACATGGGGGAACTAATTTTTGTAATGTTTTTACATGACTCAATGTATCCAAAATATTACCATTTCAACATTTAGTATTAGCCACTTTTCCAGTGCTCAACAGCCATATGTGGCCAGTGGTTAGTTATCATTTTGGCCAGCACAGCTCTTGGGACTCTGGATCTCCAAGCTATTTGAGTTGCTGACTGCAAAACCTATTCTCTAACTTAAATCTTATTTCCATGGAAGAAATATTGAAATATTTTTTAGGCATTATAAATATCATATTTTACCTTTCTTTGACAGTTCTAGCTCTTTTCTACTTTTTTTTTTTTTTTGCATTACCCATGATCCATGTGGGAAGAAAGTGATTTAGCTGAATCAGATTAGTGTGGTGGAAAGAGTTATGGGAGAAGTTTTCAGACAACTCTGGTTTGTGAGAGTTATTTACTAGTGATAGCAACAATTCAGACTAACCTCACTGAGGATACATATTCCTTATCCAGAAAACAGAAACATGTGTAGGTAGCCATATAAAAACACACTTAAAAATAACTTTAAAGAGCTAAGTAATAAAGTACTTTTTCAGGCTAAAATTGTTAGAGAATTTTTAAAATAGTTAAAGTAATTCTTCAGGGAACCTTGACTGAGGGCTCCCTTTTAGATCCAATAGAATTTCTTTGGTATGAAGCTACTTTCTGCCTCTGATACCTGACTCAATTCCTCCTGGAAACTCGTGGCTCAATTTCCATTCTTCTTCAAAACACTAATTTTAGGTTTTAAAAAGTTTACCATCTACTTGGTATAGGTACAGGGCTTAGTGCTTGGTACATAACGTCTCATTTAATCCTTATGGTAACTCTGTAGGTTTTGCTGTATTTTATGGATCACGATGAAGCCCTGAGAGATTAAGTAACTTGTCCAGCACCCTATAGATAGTAAGCTGCCATTTGAGTCAGGCCGTCTGAATCCAGAGACCATAGACTTGTACACTGGACAGACCACTGCGCATCTTAATAGCTGATGTGCTGTGCTGCTGCACCCCAGCAGGTGGGACATGACAGTATTAAACTGATGATAAACTGTTGAGTGAAATTTTGTTTTACCACACTTTAGTGGTTTTCCAATGTGTTGAGGGATCATGGATAAACAAGAATGCCCCCAAAATGACTAGAGATTCCCACAAACTTAGTAGAGGCAATCCTATGGGGAAAGAAGGAAAATTCTCTGTGTCACTGAGACAGTTGAAAGGAGAGAACATTAATTTTTCTTTGGGGACTGATCAAATTACAGTCAAAGTTCCATTTTTTAGAGAGATGATGAAATTAAAATTATGGTTACTGACGTGTTCACGAAAAAATCTAATTTGGAGAAAGAATATGGATGTGGATGATAGATGTGAGTTTAAGGTAGAATGGCAAGGAAAAATGCAAAACTTCGTGCTCTATTTTTGTCTATCCAGTATCTGTAAAATGAAGGAAATAAATAAAATAACAAAAATTTATTGAGCACACTTTCTTTTTTTAGGGTGCTATTGAGTATATAAACATGATAGTGATATTATAGGCACTTGCTTTCTTACTAGGAAGAGAAAATGCACTACATGAAAAGCCAGGTAGTGTAAAGAGGAATAAAAGAGATGGGATGCAATCACTGGCTGAATGGGGGTCCGGCAATAGTTTTTACTGTGGTCAGGATGGGGTGAGAGCGTTGGGCTGAGAGCGCAATGATACGGCCTCTAGTGAGCACTGGGGCAGATGAAGGCCGGAGAGATGGTGTTGAGTTTTTGGAAAGTCAACAAAGGAGAAAAGGAGAGAGTAGCTTAGATGTTTAAGAAAGGATGTGATTGGCTTATTTTTGCATTTTTTTTTTACTGTGGTAAAGTATATATAACTTAACATTTACCATCTTAACCATTTTAAGTGTACAGTTCAGTGGTATTAAATACATTCATAATGTTAGCCAACCAACACCACCATCCATCTCCATAACTCTTTTCATTTTGTAAAACTGAAGCTCTATACCCACCGAATAATAACTCCCCATTCTCCACCACTACCTGACAAACATCATTCTACTTTCTATCTGAATAAATGTGACTATTCTAGGTACCTTATGTAAGTGGGAAAATATAGTCTTGTCCTTTTGATTTATTTCACTTGGCATAATGTCCTCAAGGTTTGTCTACATTGTAGTATTGCAATTGACTTATATGCCATGGTTAGAGCATGGTAGGGAGGTGGGAGGGGAGAAATCTGATCTGTGTGTTAACCAAAACTTTCATAATCAAGACAACTTTCAAATGCCTCCAAAATGCAGGAGAGCAAGGCCATTGGCCAGATGGCCACCCTCATTGAGATGAAGCTTTGATCTATCATAATTCAATGATTTTTTTTTTTGTGGAAAATGTATGTTTTAATTACATTCAATTGAAACCTAATTATAAGGAGGATAAAGCTAGATGACCAGGAGGAAGGTCAAGGAACACCTCTAGTTGGTAAAACATGCCATCCATAGGGTTGTGGAGACCTTCAGGGCTGTGCTGGGGTGTGATGAAGTCACCTGCCTTACCAGGCTCCAAGCCCTCACCGCTGCAGGGCTTACGCTTGCCGAGATCATGTGATCTCCAGTGCTGTCTTCACCGGGCACTCTTCTAATCACTGTTTTCTGGTTCCTTCCCATTGATATGTTAGTTTTAGTGCACATACTTGTCACAAATTGAAGGCTCAGTAATATATAAGAAATGATTGAGATTGCAGATTGTAGATAGGCAAACTATTTCATAAGCCCAAGGGGATAATTTACTTTTCATCTCCTCCCTCTCTCTCAAAATAGAGAACCTCCAACAAATGGTATATAAAGGAAAACAGAGCAAACAGAAGGGGGAGACTGCAATTTATTAACTCAAGCATGAAAGTACAGAAAATAAGCAGGGCTCAACTTACTTGGAAAAATAAGTCTGAACCTATTGCATTAAAACATGGTATTGCACTAATGTAATGAGTTTTCAGGCAAATGAGGCATGAAAACATTGCCAAAATATAAAGTCAGTGAAATATCCAAATTACTCTTTAATGCCATTATATGTTTTATTTTATTGAGAACTGGTAAAGAATAGATTATTCCTAAATCTGCATTCCTAGCAAAATAAGGGAAATTATTTTGCAAAGAATTTACTATTCTGATAAGTTATTAATAGTGGCAGGTCAAAAGCAACTGAAACCTTAGCAAAAGATACATATAGGACTAATTCATAAGTAAGCATTAACAAAACAGAACCCATTTTTACTCCAGTCATTCAGTCCCTAGGAATTCAAGATAATCCAGAGGAGATGAAACATGGTAGTGTATAAACAATTTTGAGCCTAGGATGAAATAACTAAGGACTACAATATAATTTTCTTTTAAGAGAAGATAGAATTATTTATCAGACATATTCATAAGACTTATTTAGAAAAGAATAAAGAAAATATCTTTACCGTAGAGTTTATCCTGGAGTTATTTTATTGCATTTTGGATATGGTTGAGTATAGCATTTCCTGTAGCCAAGTGGAGTTAGTGAAAAGCTTTTTTCAGTAGTAAAAAGTGGAAATAATTTATTCTAGAAACACTGATTGTATTCTAGTACTGTCAAATTGTCAAAATATTGCCAAATTATGTACAATTTAGTAAGAGTTGGCAGCTCATGATTTTTTTAAGTCCTTATTTATATGGTTGTTTGAACCTATTTAGGTACCATTTATAATTATTTCTAATGATTAGTACTACTGGCTATTACATGACAAACCCTTTTTCAGAGGAAAATTAATCTTTTATCCTCCACAATATCAAAGCAAACTTGTCCTTTAAAGGCATCTTAAGTGCCTTCTAGTGGATTTACTTTTGTATTTATTCTGCCCAGGTGAAGTGGGACTAACTTTACAATTTTTATCTCTACTAGCTATCATCCAGTGTGTATTGACAGTTCATTTGGTTTCGAATGGCTCTAAACGATTCTTCACACTTGAGTAGATGTGCTTATCTGTGAACAAGCAGGTTTCTTGTGTGCACTTGTTTCTGTCACCTTGTGCTGATTTAAATGCCCTTGGTGCTCCAGAATCATAATGCAGAGGCAGGACATTGGAAAAGAAGCTACTGCAACAAGGAGAAAATTCTGAATTTTTTTCTGACAGGAATGAGAAGTTGCTCATTTGGTCTTCCAGTCCACCACAGGGCCGGCAGCCCAGCCAGAAGCTCCTTTATCATCCACAATGCTCCCTCACTGCCTACTACAACCAGTCAGCATTAACCTAATCTTTTGTGTCCTCACCCTTGTCTTCATCCTTATACCAAATTTGGTACCCTCATTCTCTGTAGCCTGAATTACTTAGCTTTACTCCATACTCTCTTGTCAAATCGAGCTACTTGTGCCTCCCCTGAATGAGTTGTATTGTTTCCTACTTCTTTTCCAGGGACAAAACTAATGCCAGTGCAGCTCAGGCATTCCATCTGGCCACTTGGCTTTTAAAAAAATCTGGCAAGATAAAATTTCCAATTGATCACCACCAGTAAGTTACCATAGTATTAGCATACAAACAAAAATGTATTTGCATAGAAAATAAATTTGCCTGGGCTTCTTCAAAATCTTCTTATGATCTTATGGTACTAGAGCACATAATTTAATTTGCCAGTCTCCATGACACAAGAGTGGGTGAAACCCCAGAAAGTCTTCAGTCCATTTCTCTACTGTATATTTCCCTTACTAGGATTAAGAGTAAATTGCTTTGAGGTTTGCTAATAAGTGTGGAAAGAGTAAAACAAATCTGTTCCTGTGTAAGTAGGTTTGTTTGTTTAGCTGTTACACAAAATTAAGCAGATTTATTCACTGATACTATTCTTATGCATTGTGAACCTCCAAGAGGAAGACTTCATTAGGCGATGTTTTCTAAGCTTGTGTGAGCATGCCTATCTCTTCTCAGAACACAGTCTGTGAAAGGCTGCTCTATCAAGTGGCCTGTGGAGTTCATAATTGTGCCTATTGCGCAGGGAAATTTAAGCCCCGCCTTCCTGATCCTTAATTGGCTGAAATGTTGAATAGCCAAATTACAAATGCCAGATCAGATATCCGTGAGCATATAATCAATACCAAAATACATCACTGTGCTTATCAAAGTTTTCCTGCTATGATTCAGACTTTTCTATTCTGCTAATAAAAAGGCTTCTCCCAAATTAATGATGCTGTAAATCATCAAAGAAAAACATACTATGTCTGGATTATTATAATGTGGCTTATTTCCCCATTGTTTTGGAGAGAGGCAGAAATTAGGGGCCCTTCTTAGCATTTTATTGGTTATGCCACTGCTCCTTGCCTTTGCAAATGTTTCTTCAGTCTTTAATGTTATAATTTAGGGTTCTTGGCAGAGACTCAATGTGAAAAAACCTGGGGGAAAGAAAAGGAAGGGAGTTATTGGCTCACATAAATTGAGTAAACCAGGAAGGGCAAGAATATAATCGGAACCAAGCCTTGAATACAGCAAGGACTCTCTCCAGTCACCTCCGATCTCTGCTTTTGTCTGCTTGTTGGCTGCATTTCTTCTCTGCAGTTCCACTTTTTCCATGTGGTCTTGAATGTGGCTGCCAATAGCTTATTGCCTGACATTTTCCTTACTTTGCCACGAGAGAGCTAAAGGCTCTATTCTCTTGCTTCTAATTTAGAAAATCATGAAGGAGGATAATGACCAGCCCGTCCCGGATCACTTGCCACTTGGACCAATCACTATGGCCCCCAGGGTAGCGCCATTTAGGAAGATGGCAGTTCGCTGTTAGAGCATCTTACTCTAAGGAGGAGGGGAAAAGCCATGCTCTGTAAGACAGAGGGTGCAGCTCTCAGAGGAAGCAAGGAATGTGAATAATTCCTCAAATATTAACATTAAACATCCCCCTTGAATGTCCCTATTTCTTTCTTGGCTAACTTCATCTCATTCCCAGATCTCACCTCAGGGGATTTGGCCCCTAGAAGCTTTTCCCAGACTCTCCCTGCCCAGCCCAAGACGTCTGAGAGCTTGAGAGCTTTCAATGTGCGAAGGTAAGGGAAAGGACATAGGAAGGATAAACAGAGCAAACAATGTTTACTTCATTAACATATCTACGGTTAGTTATGTTTTGGGGAGTCTCCTCTATGGTGTTGATGTGTACGCAGTGGGAACATCCGTCCAGTAACTTTGCTACTTGCAAGGGAATCAGTTTACCAGGGGTGATTTGTGTCTGTCTGGGATGATTTCTTAAATCTCTTCCAGTCCAGTGATTCTGGTAATTGTCCTTATGTCTGATGTCCTAGCACTTGTGACATTCAAGCTCAGTTCCAAATTAGTCTCTTCTGTCCTCTTCTGGGAGAATGAAGAGGAGAAGGGGGAGGGGGCTATCTGAACATTGCCAGTGTGTATCTCTCTGTAATCTTATTGAAATTTTGAGCATTAGGAAACTGCTACCACTAAAATTTGTTAACCTTACCTAACGTCTGTGGGTAGACTAGATTCATATAAGTTAAAAAATAAAGTTATGAATTTCATTTGGTATTGTTTACTTCAAATTAATACACAAATCATATAGTTTTTATATTTTATTTCTACTAATGTCTATAGCATGGTGAATATTAGTGAATATTTCATAAAATTTCAGTGTCTGAGGTATGTGGAAATGTACAGATCACTTGAGTCAACACTGAATTTTTTAAAGATGAGAAAACAGATGCCCAAGCTGGTGAGGCACAAGAGTTAGTCGAAAAAGTAGTTATCTTGGCTCCCTCCAGGCCAGGGATTTTTCTAGTTTACCGTGATGTCTTTTAAATCAAGTGGTAATTAGAAAATGTACATTTCATCAATTTATTTAGATTAGTCAATGTGGAGAAGTGTAGATTAGTGAGTGGTAAACTTAGGGTAATAAATGTGAAAATAGTATTAAAAGTTAGCCCCAGGATTTCCTATATTGAAATTACTTGATTACAAATACAGTTTTAAATCTCTTTCTCTTTCTCTTCTTTCTTCCTTTCTTCTTCTCTTATCCTCATTCTTTCTCTAGTGTAATGATCTTTTTAGGTGGTCAGTGTGCATCTTGGTGTCCATTTGCCTGGAATTAAACTTATTTCCCCCCAAAATTCACTTTTATTTTCAAGAAGAATATTGTTTAAGAAGAATAAGTAAATTCACATAGTAAGATTTGTCAGTAATGGATGAAAATCCCAGAAGCCTGACATGGAAACTTCTCTCATTGATTTCAAAGCTGTGATGGATTTTTAGAGGAACAGAGCTTATATTTGCTTACATTTTTTAGAGTCTTTTGTAGATGGTAAAACACTACCATACATATTCAATCTTATTTAATTAGGGTTGCCAGATTTAGGATAAAATAGAACACCTAGTTATATTTGAATTCTAAATACACAACATATAATTTTTAAGTGTAATTATGCTTCAATTATTGCATAAGACATACTTATGCTAAAAATTATTTGTTTTGTATCTGTAATCCAAATATAGGTGCCTATCCTATATTTTATTTGGCAACTCTATGTTTGATCCTCCTGACAACCCTGTAAAATTGATAGGACAATGTCCCCATTATACAGATGAGGACCTTGAAGCTGAGTTTCTTCCTCTGCATCAGGTCCTGGGCTATTCTTAAGTGTGACATGATGCATAAATTATGGATCTTGCCCTTAAGGATACTACAGGCAAATCATCAGGAAACCACTCTTCAGTGTGATACGTGTAGTAACAGCAGAAAAAATAGGATACCAGAGTCCTATAAAAAGGACACCTAATACAGTATTGGTAAATTGGAAGGTGTCTGAAGGTGGTGACATCTACGTTGAATACTGAATGCTGAGTAGGAATTAAGTCCAGATGAGATTGGGAATTGAATATAGAAAGAAGAGAAAAGTCACGGTATTATTTAAAGAACTGTGTATTGTTCAGTGTATACTTCAGGATATACTTTGAGTTGAGGAGTGGGGACAGATGAGGCTGGAGAGGTGAGCGAGAGTCAACTAATGAACTGACGTGTATAATGCAATTTGTTCTTTTTCTTTAGGGCACCAGTTACCCTTCAAGGTGAGATGAAATGATTAAATTTGAGTTTTAGTTTGACCACTGTGTTGCAGTTTGGGGGGTGGTTTGAAGGCCAAAGACTTAAGGAAGATCATTCATTTATTCAACTAATTTTTATTGAGTTCTAACTGTGAACCAGGCACAATTGGGAGATTTGTAGTAATTCAGGTGACAAATGGAGGTATTGAACACTAAGATAATGGCTGTAGGGATGGGGAGAAGTGGATCTCTGGAAGAATAGAAAGGAAGTGAATCAATAGAAATTGATTATTATCAGGGCTTGGTGTGTGAGGGAGGAGAAATAAGTGAAGCTGCTGGAAGCTGAGTGTATGAGTGACATTGTTTGCTGATATAGAAAACATTGCCACATGGGGAAGGGAAGAAAACACTTTTCAGTTTGGGATGTGAGTACTGAGTAGTTTGATATGCCTGCAGGGCTTCCAAAGGGAAATGTTAAGTAGGGCAGTTTTTATCAACATCAAACCTTGAAGAGAGATCTGGGCTGAAGATTGTTCATGATTTATGAACCATGGTCTTATTAGAGCTGGTTGTTGAAATAATAGGTGCGAATGAGATCACCCAGGGAGTATTCGGAGTCAGAAGACTGGCTGGCAGACAGAATCACCAGGGGAAATTTACATTTAAGAAGTAAAAAGACAGAGAAAGCTAGCAGTACAGAAACAACTGCAAAGGATACGAAATGAGAATATCTGAAAAAATAGAAAAAAAAACCCAAAACAAAGAAGATCCTTTCAAAGATGTACAGGTCCAACTTTGCAAAAGCTGAGGACAGATAGAGTAAGATGGGAAATAATAAAAAAAAATTATTCCACCTTTAGCCATACAAAAAAGGCTGTCGATGATCTTTGGCTTAATGAAGACTGGCTCAGGAGATGACGTGAACTGTACCTACAGAAGATGAAATGAACTGTACCTACAGGTGGGGCCCACTTGTAAACAGAGTTTTGAGGAGTTTTGAAGATTAGAATAGGCTAAAATGCTGGCCCAACTGTATTCCTCAGAGCACTAACACAGTAAGAAGCTTCCTTAAAAAAATTTGGAGCAAAATAAAATTTGGGAAATATTACATATGTTAGCATATTTAGTATTTGGATAAGCTCCAAAGCAATAAAATTTGACTAATTTTGCTTATTATAGTGTTTCATATATATATGTACACACACGTACATGTATATATATTCACATGCAATTAATTCTATGGAGCACAGTTTAAGAAATTCTGGACTAGTGGAAATGATTCAGTGGTTGCAAAAAAAGCAAACAGGATTATCTTAAGGAATACAGGTAATACTTTTAAAATAGTCTTTTAAAAATTTTAGTTTTAGTTATGGGTGTGTAATAGTTGTATATATTTATAGGGTACATGTGACGCAAATTGTATGCATGTATCAAAACATCACATGTGCCTGACATAGCCTATTAACTATAATTGTTTTACAAGGGTAAAAGTACTGGAGTGCTGGGATTACAGGTGTTAGCCACCATACCTGGCCTCTTTTTTTTTTTTTTTTTTAAAAAAAAAAAAACAAACAGGGTAATGCTGAATGATTTAGGGAAGATTCTCTCTTCTTTAATATTTTGGAATAGTTTTAGGAGTATTGCTGTTAGTTTTCTATAAGTTTGGTATTATTTGGCTGTGAATTCATCCAGTCCTTGGCTTTTGTTTGTTGGGAGACTTTTTATTACTGATTCAATCTCACTACTGGTAATTGGTCTGTTCAGATTTTCTGTTTCTTCCTGGTTCAATGTTGGTAGATTGTATGCTTCCAAGAGTTTATCCACATCCTCTAGGTTTTTCAATTTGTGAGCATAGGGTTGTTCATAATAGTTGTGATGATCTTTTGTATTTCTGTGGTATCAGTTGTAATGTCTCCTTTTTCATTTCTCATTTTGATTATTTGGATCTTGTCTTTTTTTTTTCTTGGTTAGTCTAGCTAGTGGTTTATCAATTTTGTTTGTCTTTTCAAAGAATGACCTTGTTTTTTTCACTAATCTTTTGTATTTTTGGGGGGTCTATATTTCATTTAGTTATGCTCTGATATTTACTATTTCTTTCCTTCTGCTAATTTTGGGTTTGTTTTTTTTCTTGTTTTCTAGTTCCTAGAAGTGGGTTTGGTTTGTTCTTACTTTTCTAGTTCCTAGAGGTATATCGTTAGGTTGTTTATTTGAAGTCTTTCTACTTTTTTGATAGCCATTAATTGCTACGAACTACCCTTTTAGGACTGCTTTTACTATATCCCACAGATTTTGATATGCTGTGTTTTGATTTTCATTTGTTTTGAGAGATTTTTTGATTTTCATCTTAATTTTATTATTGACCCAATGATCATTTAGAAGCATGTTTAATTTCCATGTATTTTTATAGTTTCCAAGGTTCTTCTCAGTATTGATTTCTAGTTTTATTCCATTGTGATCTGATAAGATACTTGATATGATTTTTATTTTTAGAAATTTGTTGATACTTGTTTTGTGGCCTAACATATGGTTTCTCCTGGAGAATGTTTCATGTGCTGATGAGAAGAATGCGGTTGTTAGATAATATGTTCTGAAAACATCTGTTAGGTCCATTTGGTCTAAATTCCAGTTTAAATCTAATATTTCTTGGTGGTTTTTCTGTCTTGATGATCTGTCTAATGCTGAGCATGGGGTGTTAAAGTCCCATACTATTATTGTATTGGAGTCTATCTCACTCTAAGATATAGGAATATTTGCTTTATGAATTTGGGTGCTCAAAGTTTAGGTGTATGTATATTTAGGATTGTTATTTCCTCTTGATTGATTGGTCCTATTGTCATTATATAGAGAACTTCTTTGTCTTTTAAAAATTTCTTTGACTTAAAGTCTGTTTTTTTTTCTGATATAAGTATAGTTACTCCTGCTCACTTCGGATTTCCATTTACATGGAATATCTTTTTCCATCTTCTTACTTTGCGTCTCCATGTGTATTTACAGAGTGTGTTTTTTGTACACAGCAAATGTTTGGATCATGTTACTTTATCCATTCAGCAAGTCTATATCTTTTAAGTGGAGAATTTAAGCCATTTACACTTAAGGTTATTATTGATATGTGAGATTTTGCTCCAGTCATACCGTCAATTGTTTTCTGATTATTTTGTGTATTCTTTGATCCATTCTTTTTCTCTTATTGTTTTTTATTGTGGTTTGGTGGTTTTCTGTAGTGTTACCATTTGAGTCATTTCCCTTCCTCATTTGTGTGTTTGGTTTACCAGTAAGTTTTATGCTTTTGTGTGTTTTCATGATAGTAAATGTTGTCATTTCACTTCCAAGTTTAGGACTCTCTTGAGCATTCTTATAGGGCTAGTCTAGTTGTGATGAATTCCTTCAGTATTTGCTTGTCTGAGAGAGACATTCCTTCGCTTTCATTTATGAAAGATAATTTTGATAGATATAGTATCCTTGGATAGCATTTTTTTTTTTTTTTAGCACTTTGAAAATGTCATTTCATTCTCTTTTGACATGTCAGGTTTCTGCTGAGAAATCCACTGTTTCATGGTGGCTCCTTTATAGGTGACTATATGCTTTTCTCTTGCTGTTGTTAGAATCCTCTCGTTGCTTTTAAATTATTATCTTTATTGATTTAGGGAGTACATCTGCAGATTTACATAGATATATTGTTTAGTGGTGAATGTGGGGTTTTTGTGTAACCCTCACCTGATTAGTATACATACTACCCATTAGGTAATTTCTCATCCCATACCCCGCTTCCACCTTCCCACTGTTCCACCCTTCTGAGTCTCCAATGTCTATTATTTCATTCTCAATGTCCCTGATGAACATAGATGCAAAAATCCTCAACAAAATACTACCAAATTGAATTGAACAGCACATCAAAAAGATAATACACCATGACCAAATGGGCTTTATTTCAGGGATGCAAAGAGGAATCAACATATTCAAATCAATAAATGTGATTTGTCACATAAACAGAATCAAGGACAAAAACCATATGATCATCTCAATAGATGCAGAAGAAGGTTTTGACAAAATTCAATATCCCTTCACGATAAAAGCTCTCAGTAAACTAGCCATATAAGGAACATACCTCACAATAATAAAGGCCATATATGACAAACCCACAGTCAATATCATACTGAATGGAGAAAAGTTGAAAGCAATCCTCCTAATAAATGGACCAAGATAAGTATATGCACTGTCACCACTCCTATTCAACATAGTACTTGAAGTCCTAGCCAGAGCAATCAAGGAAGAGAAAGAAATAAAAGGTATTTAAATTGGAAAAGATGAAGTCAAACTATTTCTGTTTGCTGATGATATGATCTAATACCTAGAAAATACTAAAGATTCCTCTAAAAAACTCTCAGATTTGATAAATGAATTCAGCAAAGTTTCCAGATACAAAATCAATGCACACAAGTCAGTGACATTTCTATACACCAGTAACAGTCAAGTTGAGAACCAAATCAAATCATGAAGGCAATCCCATTTATAATAGGTACAAAAAATAAATAAAATATCCAGGAATATATTTAACTAAGGAGGTGAAACATCCCTATAACAAAAATTACAAAACACTGATGAAAGAAATTGTAGATGATACAAACAAGTGGGAAGACATTCCATGCTCATGAATTGGATGAATCAATATTGTTAAAGTGACCATACTGACCAAAATAATCCATAGATTCAGTGCAATCCCTATCAAAGTACCATTATTCTTCATAAAATTAGAAAAAAAATCCTAGAATGCATGTGTAACTAAAAAAAATACCCAAATAACCAAAGAAATTCTGAGCAAAAAGAACAAAGCTGCAGGCATCACATTACCTGACATCAAATTATAATATACTGCAAGGCTGTAGTATCCTCTATGATTTGGGCTTTAATATTTTGTTTTAAAAATATGTTGCCATCCAAGTTTATAGTAACAGAAATATCTTTCTAAATTTTCTTCTAGCTCTTTTATCTCTCATGTTTTGTCCATCAAATATTGTACAGAACTGACACTCTCAGCTCATCCTTTAGCTTCACCAGAGGCAAACTTGCCAGCTGGGGAAAGACACAG
This sequence comes from Lemur catta, assembly GCF_020740605.2. Classification (NCBI taxonomy): domain Eukaryota; kingdom Metazoa; phylum Chordata; class Mammalia; order Primates; family Lemuridae; genus Lemur; species Lemur catta. Next base: position 109,915,230 of record NC_059129.1, read on the forward strand.
AGGAATCTGTTTCATTTAACACTTGGTTAAAACAAAAACAAATAACAATTTTTTATATCTCTTGGTCATCATTTTTGTGTAACCAAATCAAAATATCCCTGTTTAAAAACCAGAATGTATTTGTTTCAGGATGAATGAAGCATTATCTTCTTCCTAAAGGAATTTTACAATTTTTAGTACCAAGTCTATGGAGCACGAAGTGTAATCTTTCCCCCATCCTACATTTGAATTTCTCAAATGACTTTCAGTTTTCTTAAATGCCCACAATACTAATATTTTGCACTGTTATTCTGGAGACTCCAGACCAGAAACACACATTATGTCTGCCAGACAACCTCTGCTGAGTACATGGAAAGAATTAGCTCATAAGTGGATGACAATAGTGGACATCTGTTGTTTTGGCTTGCTCATTGTTTCTTCCTCTCTCAGTACCGGCACACTGATTTTCTTTTGGGAAATATTCTCTCCTCAAATCTATGTGGTTCCTGTGGGAGCTATGTGTTACTAGGTACTCCTTTCTGCCTCATGGATAAGTTTATAACCGGAATGCCCAAATAGATCACATGTTACTCCTAGTCATCTTATTGATTCCCTCAAGGATAGTCTTGTGATTGAAAACTGGGTTGATAAGTTTTCCCTAAAATTTTATATATCAGCCCTCGAGGAAGGGGAAGAGAGAGCCACATTTGTTTTGGATGATAAACTGTATTGAAGATATTAGTTGGAGCCTATGAAGTCATGGTCTTTGTTTCTTCTGTAAAAGAAATTGAGGTCAACATGTAAAGAAGCAGAGAAAGAGATGAGGAGTGGAGACCTAAGCCTAGTTAAGCTTGAAATAAGTAGTAAACCCTCAATTCTCAGGTATTTATCGAATAAATTAGCTCTTTCTCTTTTTAAAGCTAGGTTGAATTATTATTATTTTTTATCACTTGCAACTAAAAGGTGGTTGATTAATACCTCAATAAAATCATAGCGTCACCAATGCTAAGATGACAATTCTTGGGTAGAGATTGATTTGCTAGATTTTATACTTGATATAAATCTGGAAATAGGCACAGAATGTGAAAGAACATAACTTTGAACAGTGAGGTGATACTCTGGATTCCTAATAAAAGGGCCTGGAGAATTATGAATAACACTGATGGTGTTATTCTCTTTTGAAAATGGCTGCATTATTAAAGAATGATATTGGAGTGATGCTAGCCATCTTTGGTAAGTCACTAAACAGTGCTCTCCCAACAGTCCCTGCAAATAAACAGTGGCTATTTAAGCTGTGCACTGTCAAGCACAGGTGTGTGATAGGGATTGGTTAAATGGTTTCAAATGGCTGGGGTTTCCTAGAGAATATGGCCATGTAATAGACGATGTCATTGCCTGTGTTTAAACAGTGTGTTTATAGGTGGATTTGTATTGCCGGGTTATCATGATTGACTTCCTATTGCAGCATGTTACCTAGGGCACAGTAAACACAGGTATTACTCTTCATTACACTGTTGATTGGTGAATACCAGATACTTTATAATATTCAAACACTAGTCTTTTAAAACCTAAGTAGCATGTGTGTTAACACTTAAGTTGTGTAACTTGCACTCAAAAGGAAAAATCCTTCCATTTTGCTATCTTTTTACATAATACATTGCCCACTTTAAAAAAAGGTATGCAAAATTTTAAGTGATCGAATGGCTTGGATGACAAATTCATTCAGTCTTCCTTTCTTCTTTCTTTCCATTTTATTTTATTTTATTTTATTTTATTTTATTTTATTTTATTTTATTTTATTTTATTTTATTTTTTAAAAAGAAGGCCATGATAGTTTGGCTGTGGTGCTGGCTGTATGGCCTTTTTAAAGTTTTATTCTGTTTTTTGGTGTTGCTTTTTTATCCTCATGAACCCATTTCCTCTTCTAATAAGACATCCATTACTTTAGCCATCACTTCAGAAATGCAGACTAGGTAGAGAGCTGAGAAGATGAGTTTGACATCTGATTTGTCATTTTCCCAGGTCTTTTAAGGAAATGATGAAATAATTTCAGTAATATTTCTCAGAAAATTTATATTCAGTTTGGCAATAAGATGTTAGAAACAGAAATGAAAGAGCAGGGGAAGAATGATGAGGTAAGCAATGATATAAAACAATCAATATGGGTATGGCTTTATTTTCTTGAAAAATTTTTATTGCAGCATAAAATAAAAAAAATTCAGGAGAACTAATTCATTAATTTTCATATATGTATATACCTAAGTAAACCACCCAGACCAACCCACAGAATATTTCTAACCCTTCAGAAATTTCCCTCTTTGTTGCTCTGTCAATACCTTTCTCAATGATAACCACTATTCTTCTGGTGTTTATCATGGTGGATTGGTGTTTGCCTGTTCTTGAACTTCCATAAATGGAATCACATAGCATATACATTTTTAGGGGCAAGGATTTGGCTACTTTTATTCAATTTTGTCTGTGACATTCTTCATTGTTATTGTGTGTGGATGTAATTTTTTCTTTATAAGAACATATCACAATTTGCTCCTGTTGTAAGAATGTACCACAATTAAACAAATTCATACAGACAGGAAATAGATTAGTGCTTGCCCAAGGCTGAGGGTGAGAAAAGGGATTAACTGTAAAGGAACATGAGGGATCTTACTGGGGTGATGAAAGTTTTCTAAAACTAGACAACGGTGATGGTTGCATGATACAGTAAATTTAGTAAAAATCATTGAGTCGCACATTTTAAATTGGGCAAATGTTATGGTATATAAATTAAATCTCACTAAAGCTGTTTAAAGATGCCACAATTTACTTATCCATTCTACAGTTAATGGACACTTGAATTGGTTCCAGTTTTGTGCTATTATGAATAAAGATGCAATAAACATTCTTAAATGTGTCTTTTGGTGAACATATGCACTCATTTAGGTTGGAGTGGAATTGTTTGCTCAAAGTTCATTACTTTTTATGATACTTATTGTAGTGTGGTATTTATTTTATTGATTGCTTAAAGTTTTACATTTTTATTATATTATTAATCATTAAAAGACAAAGACAAAAACCCAGGGTGGTCATACTTATTATCTAGAATTGAAAAATTACAACATATCATTTGCTTTACTTATTTTTTTTTTCATTTTAAAAGAAACATTATGGACACAATTTAAGTTTCTTTCTAATCTTTCACTCCTCATCGCCTTCTTGTCATTTCCAGAAACTTCTACTCATGAAGTTGGTATGTATCCTTCCTATTCATTTTTTTGTACAAACAGAATATATACGTACATTCATAATCAGCATATAATATGGTTTTGAGCATATGTATGTGATTTATAAAATTTTCTCATAAATTACAACACAGTGAACTTGTTCTACAACTTTTTCCCTGTTCAATATTACATTTTTGGAATCTATTTATGTTGGTCATATAGGCTAGTTCATCTTTTTTAAATTACTAGTTCTAGAGTATTCCATCATATAAATGTGTCACACTATATTTGTTTTCCTAATGATAAGCTTTTGGCTGCTTTCAAATTTTCATAGTTTTATACAAGCTACAAAATTACTTGATTTGGTATCCTTTATGCCTAATATTGTATCTTCCCATAGCAGATACATTTCTTTCATCCTAGTCTCAACTGGCTTCCTCTCTGCATGCTTTACAAATCAGAAGCTAGTCCATGGTAACTCTCTCTTCTCATCACCGCATCTTCCATGTGAGCCCATTGTCTCCCTTTCCCCTCTGATTCCACTGGGCCAAGCACACCTCCTCCAATTGCTTCAAAAAGGCTGTGTTCCCACCTCTCCCTTCTCTCTTTATCAAGACACTGGGCCTTTTAGATTATCTTAAAAATTTAGAATGCAATACATTCTCCCTTTAAAAAATTCTCTTCTAATGATTGTTTACATAAAATTTGAAATCAAGCAAAAGTAAAGTATTCTATCTAGACTCAGGCAGTGAGGGGAGAGGTGATTGGGAGAGGGCATCACGGGCTTCTGGGGGTTGGCAGTGTTCTTGTGCTCCACCTGGCCATGTTACATAAATGATTCATGGAGCTGCACATTTCAGCTATGTGCACTCCACTCTATATGTCTAATGCCTCAGTAAGAAAGTTAAAAACAAATTCTCTTCAACCCACACACTCCTCCAACTACTCTCTCTATTTTTCTGTCCATATTTCAATTTCAAAAAGTCTTCAAAGAATTGTCTACACATGCCATCTGCACTTCCTCCCCTCTCATTCACTCTTTGTCCTTCTCTCCTGAGACTTCTGTTCACAGTTAAGAGCACCCAGACTCTTATCTCTTTTCTGTCTTTTCTCCCTGGATTTTTCCCTCCGTTTTTATGTTTTAAATACTGTCTCAATGTTTACAACTACTGAATGCATTATTCTGACCTAGACCTCTGAAGTTCAAATTATGTTTGACCATCTACCTGGCTTCTTCACTTGGATATCTCACAGGCACAGCAACCTCAGCATGTCTGTATCTCAACTCATATCCTCCCCTTCATCACATACCTGGAAATCACATTATATTCTTCCCTCGCTTGAAACATTTAAACTTTTTTAGGTTGCATCTAGACTCTTAAAATGACCTAACAAGGCCGGGCGCGGTGGCTCACGCCTGTAATCCTAGCACTCTGGGAGGCCGAGGCGGGTGGATCGCTCGAGGTCAGAAGTTTGAGACCAGCCTGAGCAAGAGTGAGACCCTGTCTCTACTAAAAATAGAAAGAAATTATCTGGCCAACTAAAAAAATATATAGAAAAAATTAGCCGGGCATGGTGGCACATGCCTGTAGTCCCAGCTACTCGGGAGGCTGAGGTAGTAGGATCGCTTAAGCCCAGGAGTTTGAGGTTGCTGTGAGCTAGGCTGATGCCATGGCACTCACTCTAGCCCAGGCAAAAGAGCAAGACTCTGTCTCAAAAAACAAAAACAACAAAAAAAATGACCTAACAGTTCTAGCATGAGCTAGATTATCTCTGATTATCTCTCTCAACTTCTTATATTGTTCTATTCCTTATTATTTAGGATTTGGTAGCCCAACCATTTTTTGTTTTGTTTTGTTTTCCTTTTCTTTCCTTTCCTCTGTTTCCCTGTCCTTCCCTCCCTCCCTCCATCCCTCCCTCCCTTCCTTTCTTCATGACAAATTTCAAATATACATAAAAGTTGAAAGGATTTTACAGTAAACACTTACATACTCACCACATAGATTTTTTTATCATACTGGGTACCTTGCTGTACCCCAAATATGACAAACTCATTATAAGAGTCAGGGGCTTTGCAATTGCTCTTTCTTCTGTCTGGAAATTGCTTTCTTGACCCTTGGCCAAGGTGGTTGTCAACTCATATACCTCAGTTAAAATGTCACTGCATTTGTACATCCCTCATTGACCACCACATATATGTAAATAAATCCCTTGACTACATTATCTTTTAGACTATATTCTGCTGACTTCCTTTGTAGCTGTCGTTATATTCTGTAATAATTTTTTTGATTCCTTGTTTATTATTTTCCTCCTGACTAAATGTGAGCCTTGTTCATTGACATCTTCATATAGGCAGTATTCATCAAATATTAGTGAAATAAATTTATTTAAAATAACATTTGGTTTTTAGATTGCAAGAAGAATGTACACTCAATGAAAGACTCTTTTATAAATGGTATACTGAATATGCTTCTTTACTGCCTACTTTAAAAAATAATAAAATTAGCTAGGCATGGTGGCCTGCGCTGTAGGTGGGAGGATCACTTAAGCCCAGGAGTTGGAGGCTGCAGTGAGCTATGATTTCACCATTGTACTCTAAGTTGGGTGACAGAGCAAGATCCTTTCTCAAAAAAAAAAAAAAAAAATATATATATATATATATATAAAATATAATATTTATTTTTTGTTTTTTCTGTGTCAGAAAGTTCTACTAAGCACTTCATTGATCTTATTTCACTAAAACATGCTGTGAATACATTTATCTATAACATGATTCATGATGACTGAATGGTATTCTATTGTATGGATTTATCATAATTTATTTTAGTAATCCTCCATTCTTGAACATTAGTTTGTTTCCAAGTTTTCATTTTTCAAATCAAATAAATACTTTACGTATACCTTTGATTATTTTCTAAGTATAAAGCCTTAGAACTGAACTATAAGACCGAGGAATGGACACATTTTAGAATTTTATGATTTGTTTTGCCAGCATGAATTTCAGAAAAGTCGTAGCCTTTTAGACTCTCCCCAGTAGTACAGGAGACCAGCTTAGGGCAAAGAAGTAAGTTTTGCCTCAAAATAGGAAATAACATGTTCTCAAAATAGCTGTTCTGAAGATATTCAAGCAGATGTTGCATAAACATCTATTCAGGGAAGCTGGAAAGGGGGATTCATGTTGGGTGGCAGTTGGTTTATAAATTTTAATGACCTTTTCAACTCTCAAATTTGTAAAAATACTATTTCCTGTTCTTCATTCCTCACTGCTTAATTCTTTCAGAACACAATATTCATATGCACTTGTTGGTCTCAATGCCAAGATTACCTTCTGGTTTCTATTTACAGTTCTCATTAGGTCCAGTGTTTGCATTTCCAAGTAAATAAATGATATCTCTTTATTCTTTTCATCATGACTACACTCTTTCTAAAAAGGGCATCAGCACTGTATCTGTAGAGTGGCTGTATGGGAGGAATTCATTTTCAAATTATTAATATATTTTGGCCTCTTAATAAAACCACTTTTTTTGTGTGTGCTGAGAAGTAACATATGTGAAATTAAGACTTGATCCCTGTGAAATTAGAATCTCCATGAGAAAGTTTTCTCAAATGTGCATAACAAGAATAAAAATCTTGATGATATAAAAATTAGGAATATAACACACTTAAGTGAACTTTGTAAGGATATTTTCACTATGCTTTCACACTAAAGACTTCCAAGACCAGCATGATTATTTATATTTTAGGTTAGTGTAAGATAAAGTGTTTCATTAAAGGATTGACTATTTCATAATTAAATCACCATTGATCACAGTGGTTGTGGGTTCATTTTGTAAAAATTACCAGCACGGATATTGTGCTGCAATATCATGCATGTATTAAAAAGTACCACAATGTAAGTACTTTGTCTTTGAACACTGTACAATCAATATTCTATTACCACATTGCTGGTTTTGCTGCATTGTAGCTAAATTAGAGTGTCAGGTATAGAGATGCTTAAACCAGACATTCATGTAATGAGGATGATATAAGAATTCTAATTATTTTCTCATCTAACATGTATTTATTTATTTTTCCAGGGATTTTAGCAATAACTCTCTATTTAAAAATCATTAAGATATTTATAAATATCCAAAGGAGTGTATTAATTTGTATTATTATAAATAAAATTGTGTGACAAAAGCCACATTTTAGTAATAACGATGACATTTGTATAGGACTTTATGGTTAGCATCCAGTGGGTGTTAATTCTCAACTTGGTATAAATATAAATCCTTAAAAGTATGAAAATGTAGGCTATTTTAAAAAATGTAAATGGAATGGAAAAGTTACTAAAATACTAAGAAAGTTACATTAAAAAGTCTAAAGTATCTAAAGTATAGGTTATCTGTATAACCTTTTAACTGTAAATTCATTAGGAGAAAGAGAAAATATAGTAGCATGTATATTAATATACACTATGATAATATGTATCCTGCCACCTTAAGAAACACATGGAAGCTAATGAAAATAATTTGAACTTATCCTAAGCAATGTTATATCATCTTAATATTTTTTATTAATATAAGATCCAAATTTTTAATGTTATATACCATATTATATTAAAATCTTTATTGTATTCACTTGTATTTACTAACAGGAATTAATAAGTTTAAGTGTATATTTTTCTGTTAGTTTTTCCAGCATTGTCAGGCAGATCTTACAATATTGCCTAAGTTTTACAGGATTAAAAATTTTTATTTTGTTTCCTGACTTTATAATAACCTTAGGAATTAAGATATTTTTGTGTGCGTGTGTGTGTGTGTGTGTGTGTGTGTGTGTCTGTGTTTCTGAAAAATGGGACTGAGGAGAATTGAGAAAAATAAATGTTTTGTACACACACACACACACACACACACACACAGTTGAATAACTACAAAGGAAGAACAACATTTTTTTTTTCTTTTCATTATGAAGCATCATAGCTTTAGTGAAGCTGAATAGTGAAAAATTGGTCTTAAGAGTATCCCCAAAGAGTAGAAGAATTTTATCTGAATTGGATAAAATGTGTATCTTAGTTAGAATAACCATGTGAAATTTCTCTGTAAATTATAGACTACACACACACACACACACACACACACACACACACACACACACATTTTGTCTTGGTGGACCTGCAAGCTATTCTATGAGGCAATTGTGGCAGGTTATGCAGAGAATAGCTTGCTGTTTTTCTGGAACTGTTTTTCTCTCAAGGTAAATATCCTAACTGTGGTTTGCTTCTCTTTTCTTTAATGTTGTTTTCCTTTTTGTTTTTGTGGTTGCAAAAATAGAGATTTGAGTTGTCCCCACTAAAGATAATTCCAGGTAAAGTTGTGTGTGTACAGACAGTAGGGAAAATCCAACAAACTGGCCTCAGGAAGAGTGAAAGTTTTTGCCCTGGAGGCATCAGCAACTTGGTCAGGGACTTTCACTCCAGTCTCTGACTCAGCTACTCTCCAAATGCTTTTCTCTTTACCACCTCATTTCCTAACCCCATGTCCCATCATTTTCTCCCCTTCCTAATTTCTGTGCCATCACAATACTGTTTTATATACAGAGGGGTCTACACAGCCTTGCAGGTGTGTGGAGAGCAAACTGGCATGTCGCCAGTACTGACGTGACTGTGGATGTGACTGAGAGAGCTGGGAGACCAAAGGGGGACACCTAATTAAGACAAGCAGAGAAGTGACAGAGGTGATAACTTGACAGCATATTGAAAGAGGAATAAAACCAATTAGTGCTTCTGAAGACTGGAAGTGATCGAAGTACCATGAGTTGGTAAGATTTAGCAAACATAGGAGCTTGAGAGTTATACAAAGCTTAATTATAAAGATGCAAAGAAATTGACATTTTATGCATACTTCAGTTTTGTGACTGAGTAAAATTCAAACCTGCTACATAGGCAAATCACATAAAATGGTAATTTTGTGTCTGCCAAACTCACTCATCCCAGATAAAGCCATCTATCATGCTAAGAAAAGTATTAAGTGCAGTATTCACTTAATGTCCGAGAATTCGTGTGAATCTTGAATAGTCTGCACATAATATTGTTTCAATGGCCATCCTCATTTACTTTCAATTAATAAATTGATTTGTCTGCTTGCTAATGGTTCTTTGTTTTCCATTTGAATATCTTGAGGATGGATACCTTTTCTTTTGGCAGATTTCCAAAATATGTTCTCTTATTCTCAGTTCCAAAGTTCTCAGGAAATTATCAACTACCTCTCTAACGATCCTCTCAGAACTCAGGAAGGGGTATACATCATGGTTAATATTATTAAACTCTTTTATTATGATTATCTGACCAATAGATGATATAAACTTTAGGGGCTACATTGCTTCTGAAAGATTAAAATTAAAGCAACTGATGGTTTCATCTAAGAATAAATATAAGTTTTACAAACATAAACAATGTATATACATGAATAAATTAGAAGGTGAAAACACCCTATAATCAGCGAAGGGGTTAAGTGTGGAGTGAGAGTGGAGGGGCATATGAAATTGCTTGGCAATATAAAACAGTGATTTTACATTTTGACAGATTGTTTCGATGAGTTTGCATTAATGTGACTGCATCAAAATAGAAATGTCAAAATTTCAGCATCAGGAGATTGCTATGGGAATGCAGGCGTGCTGAATTTGGCCTATCTGGAATGTGGGGCCATTGTTCAACTGTGGTATCTTGTAACAACCAGGTATCAGATGAATAAATAAACCTGCTAACCAGATTACGTATATTTGAGAATATGCAGTTCTGCTTTGTGGCAAAAGGCATCAAAATGCCTAGCACGATATGTTAGTACCCTTTCAATTTTTTTTTTCCAGAATGATGTCAATATAATTTCTCAAATTAACATTTTTATCTGTCAACTGTTTTGGGCGAACATGGTTACCATGTCAGTACAAATAGAGAGGGAGGAATGGAAGAAGAGGATGAGACGGGAAAAGCATTTGCAGTTTACAAATACTCAGGTTGAAAAAATATTGAATCCCGGCCACTTGGGGTTGCCTTATGACACCTGACATATAATCCTAGCCTGAAAAATTACCAACTTTCTTCAACCATGAAGGGAGAAAGGAATTAAGCCAATTAGCAAAACAGACTCTTCCACTCCAAGTGGCCTAAGCTTTATTATTTGAAACATTTAGAACCAGACTTGGCAAAGTGCACAACAAATCTTAGCAGGGAACAAACCTGTGTCGGTAGGGGGTGAGTAAGAGGATAAAACAGTCAGGCCTCCTCTCTTTCCTGATCCTGCTCTTGGGATCCCTAAAGCTGTTCTGCTGTAAAATTAAATTAGTACTTTTGGGTGGGAAAAAAGGTTGGGTTAGAGTTTTTCTTTATGATAAATTACTTTAGGGGATTTGCTCTGTGAGAAAGCTTAATTATTTTTTCCATAAAAAATTCTCTCTAGCATTCTGGCTCCAGGGAGAGAACTTAAAAAAGGAGGGAGACTTTGTGGGAGATCATAAAGAAGTTCCCTCAAATATGTAATGAATATGGAACAGCTTTCCCCTCACAGATAAAAAGTAAAGATTTTCTTTTTACTTAAATGAACAACTAATGATATGGCACGGTTAAAGTCCTTCATTGTACTAACTCATCACCATACGCCGTCTTTTCCAGACGCACAGACGCAGCTGGGCGGCATCTGTATCTTTTCCCATTCTTTAAGGACAGCGGGAACCAATAGGGAGGCAGCAGGGCGCTGAGGACAGGCCTGGGCGCAGGTCTAGATTTTGCCATTTATTGGCTGATGAATGAAACCACCTGGGTAAACCTCCTGAGACTCAGTTTCTACATGTCTAAAAGTGGAGATAACAGTGTTTACTCCAGAGGTCTCTTGAGAGGAACAAACTTTACGTGAGAGGTTGATAAACTATACATGCAAGTTAATTATTGTTGCAGGGCAGAAATCAAAAGAATGATGTGAACTTAGACCTCTTTTTAGGTGGGCAAGGTTAGAAACAATTCATAAAATAAGTCCTTGAATGGCATAGATTCCAGGGATAAAACAAACAAACAAACAAACAAACAAAACTCCATCTAAGACTGCTTAAACACAATTCCAAATATTGTAAAATTCCCTACAAATATTGACTCTGCTATTAGAATAAAAGTTAAAAAGCCTTCTTTTTAATAAAGACTAAACTTTAGGTGGAGACTAAATTGTTTCAAGATTTCTGATCTAAGTCTTTTAGTTCTTTAAAAAGTATGTGTTTATTCCTATTATTTCTCTTCTCCATCCATCCATTTCTGTATCTGTCAAATATCGTTAGCAGATCCTATGCCAGATCTGCTATATTTAGAAACGAGTACAGGAGAAAGTACATTGAATTGGCTGCAACATTGCTTCAGTTTGAGCTGTGAATCCTTTGTCCTTTCAGTACCATCCCGTCCCCACCCACCTTTTCCGCTTATCCTCTCTATTGAACCAATTCTTCTTAGCCTTCAAAGACCGACTCAAGTTTTTTCTCCTCCAGTGAAGTAATCAGTGGTGACACCAGCCCTTAGCAGTCTCCCCTTGTTGTACTTACTTCTGAAACCTCTTATTTTGGGCTTACATGTGCTCCACCAGATGACTAGTAATGATTTATTGTGTATTTGAGTTTGCTCCATCCATCCATGCATTCCACAAATTCATATTAAGCATAATTATGTGCCAGATATCAAACTAGATAACAGTGTGCAACATAGTCATGGTGTCTACCCAAGTGGATCTTACATTCTAATTTATAGCTTCCTAAATTAGAATATTGCCCTATGAAGAGAGGGACTGTGTCTCATTACTGAATCATAGGATTTAGAAGTGAGATAAACAAGAAATGTTATTTTCTTCATCAGACTTACACAATTTCTATTTTGAGGCTTATTCTGTCAGGGTGGCAGAAATTAAATGTCAGTGAATTCAGAGATTTCTCCTTCTTACCTCTTTCTCCCTTCCCTGGGGTTGTGTTAAGGTTCCAGAGAGTTTAACTAGAAACAAGATTAGGGAGTGGGAAGGGGAGAGGATGTGCCTTAGGTCCCTGCTGTCATCTGGCTGCACAGGCATGTGCTAAAATGGCCTTTGCTCCATCGGCTGCTTGGTCAGTGGTCCCCATGCTGGACTGGAAATGTTTTTGTTCTCACCCACATGACTCCAGCAAATCAGGCAGCTTTCGTGGCTGCTTCTGCATCACTTTTGGGTACAGAGTGCTCATTCTGTGTCCTCTCTACCACTAGGAAAGTCTAGAAACACACAGGCTGCCTAAGACACAGCAGGCAGCCATTTATTCTCTAGTCCTGCATCTTCCCTGGGGATCTACTTGGAACTTGGTAACCAGATCTGTCTCTCTGTTTTTGTCTTTCTCTGTCTCTGTCTTTTTTCAGCAGTCTTACTGAAGTATTAATGATAAGTAAAATACTACATGTATTTAATATTTTCTGCTGTGTGCATGTCCCCATGAAACCATTATCATGATCAAGACAATGAACACACCTATTACCCCCAAAATTTCCTTGTGTCCCTTTGTACTCTCTCAAGGAGTACATACTATGTCTGACTTTAAAAATTCATGCTCAAAATGTTAAAGCATTTTTTTGTTAAAGCATTTTGATCTAGTAATTTAACTTCTTAAATTCTATGCTGAGGGAATAATGAGAAATTTTGATAAATTTGAATATATAAAATATTTGTATACAAATTAAAATATTGAAAGTATCCTATTTGTGGTTAAATAAACTATGTACATTCATATATTATGGAATTATTGAAATTATCTTTATAGAGAGTAATGATATAGACAGTGTTCAGATTATAATGATAATTTGGAAGAAAAACAGGATATAGAATTAAATGGTTATATTATTGCAAATGTCTTCAAAATTTAGTAGGGAAAAAAGAATGAAAGAAAATACAACAAAATGTTAATGAATAATGAAAAAATTTTGTATGGTTGGGTTATGGACACTTTTAATTTTCTTCTGACTTTTGATGTCATTAGAAAATTTGTCTTAATAATGTGAAGATCAATGTTGTTTTCATTTTTATATTTTCCTCAGTATAATTTCTCACAAAAATGCAGTTAGTTGTGTAGAACAAGTTTAAAAAATATTTACCATCAATACACTCCTACTAAGTATACTGGAAGATAGCAAGTCATTTAAATTTGTTCATTACAGTGTTTTTAGTAGTTAAATACAATTCTTCCTGTGTGGATCTTCTTGTGGAAGCAAATTAAATTTGGCATGTGGCCTCTGCACTTTAATAATATTTGAGCTACAGCTGACCAAATAGAAAGTGTAATCTCTTTTGTTTAGAGACAAAAGTTGAATTCTACCCTATATCAATTGTACATATAAATTTACTTCATGAAGTATTGAAGATGGTGCGTCTTGCTTCAAACCCTAGTGATTGAGAAAAGCAGATAAACAACTTTCAGATTTTTTCTGTGAATTAGAAACATTGCCAGCCCCTTGTCCTCAACCCCAGTTGAGTCTGAGAACCAAATTACAGGACAACAGTGCCAATTCTCCAACTGATAGAATGGACAGTTCCTGGTTACATGTTTATTTTCATTTTGTGAGTTTTAGCAGGTTTCTTGCTTTTGAGAGTTTAGCACAAACATAAAGTTTGTTTGAAGAATACTACTATAGAAAACAATATGTTAGGAACATTTTGAAGTTGGAATTGGAGAGAAAGTCTTTAGTACAAAGGCGAAGACAAAGAAGAAGTAATTTCTGTCCTGAATTAACCTGGGGAGGAACACTGCTAGAGGAATGCTGTGTGCGAGAGCAGATGAGATGACGGAGAAAGGCCGGAGGGAGACGGAGGGTTCAGCAAGGCCCAGTGGCACCTCTGCTACCTATGTAATTATGACATTAAATTTCAGTAAATCTTCAGCACATTCCCTGAAATTAAAAAAAAAGTTTTTTGATTAGTTGTAGACTGTTTCCAGAAATGAATCATACAGCATCTGGGGAAGTGCCTCTAGGGGTTTTAAAGAAATCCTCTATTAGTCATGAGCAATAGGCTGAGTTATAAAACCACATCTGGAGAATTACATTTCAAAAGACTCATCCTTTTCCCTTTTATGTTACCAGGTGCTGAGCCAGGTGTTTTACATAAATTATCTCATTTGTTTTCTCTGACAACATAATAAGGTAAGTATTATAAATCCCATTTTATAGATGAGGGAGCGAAGGCTCAAACAGTTAAATTAGTTACTCACTGTCACTTGAGTCACCCTGGGATTTGACAGGAGATCTGCTCAATTCCAGTGCCCCTGCCTTGCCCCATAGCACTCACTGGAATGCAGGGCATGATATTGAAAGGTGCACAGAATATGAGAGGCATGTGGCAATGAACTCACAGAGGGCAATTATTTTGTGTGGCCAGGAAATAGAGGACATGAAGTAGACCCATGTAGTGGGATCTATTTATGGTAATGTTATACAACAAAGAGGTGAAAGCACCTGATGATGTACGCGGGGATGAAGCTGTCTGGAAAGAATAACAAAGAAAAGATTAGTAGGTTGGAAGGAAGTCCAGATTCTACCAGGTAAACAGGCAGATATAGGAAAATTGCATATGTGGCTTAAGGACCTTATTGCATCCTTAATGCCTTCTGATGGATGTAGTTTCAAGTGCATGCAGGTTTCAGATAATTTAGCTTTGATTGCCTGTGGATGGAAGTGAGTTTTTGGGAAGCAAAATGTATTTTCTTTCCTCTTGGAAGCTTTGTGCACTGCATCAAATAGCCTAAATTAAAAGATTTGCATTGGCTTGTGTGTGTTGACAAAATTACTTTTTAAAGCAAATAGAGGACTTCAATTTTTCAGAAGACGAGAGAATTAGAGATAGAAAATTGGTAAGCTGTGACACCTGCACAGAATCCTTGTTTGAAGTTCAGAAAGGGAATAAGCTATGTAAAAACTTTTTTTTTTTTTTGAGAGATGTGAGATGTTAGTGTCCTAGTTTAAATATATAGAAACAGGAAATGTGTTGAATTAATTAAATAATGTGGTAATTTCCATATAGTCTGGTTTCCAGGAAGGAATGAGATGTTTAACTGGGATGTTCATGGTAAGGTGATTCAGACAAATGGGTAAAGAAATGTAAGGCAACATAGACCAAACTTGACTCCTGTTTGAAGCTCAAAACTAGCTAGGCAGAGACAGGCTCATTAGGGAGCCCTGAGTTAGCACCAGTTATAAATGGGAAAGTCAGTTACTCTGCTACTTCTGAGAAGGGAATGCTGAGCTCCTTGCACTACTGATGGGAGGGTTGAGGATAAGTACAGATTTCAGATGCAGTCTAATGTGAACCTACACTCTGGAAAGTGCCTGCAGAATGGAATATGGAAGGTACTTTGTGACTGGCAGCTTGTTCCAGATGGGTCAGGCCAACAGAGGTAATTTAATCAGAAACCACTCCAGCTAGTTTTTGTTTTTATATTTTTTGTCATGTTTTTTTTTAATTTCAGCATATTATGGGGGTACAAATGTTTAGGTTACATATATTACCTTTGCTCCACCAGAGTCAGAGCTTCTAGCGTGTTCATCCCCTAGATGGTGTGTACCACACCCATTAGGTGAGAATATACTTACCCCCTCCTTCGCCCTCCCACCTGCGCGACACCCGATGAATGTTACTACTATATGTGCACTTAAGTGTTGATGAGTTAATACCAGTTTGATGGTGAGTACATGTGGTGCTTGTTTTTCCATTCTTGTGATACATCACTTAGTAGAATGGGTTCCAGCTCTATCCAAGATAATACAAGAGGTGCTATATCACCATTTTTTTGGTCACTGAGTAGTACTCCAGGGTATACATATACCACATTTTATTAATCCACTCACATATTGATGGGCACTTTGGGTTGTTTCCACATCTTTGCAATTGTGAATTGTGCTGCTATAAACATTTGAGTGCAGATGTCTTTTTTATAGAATGTCTTTTGTTCTTTTGGGTAGATGCTCAGTCATGGGATTGCTGGATCAAATGGTAGCTCTACTTGTATCTCTTTGAGGTATCTCCATTTTGCTTTCCACAGAGGTTGCACTAGTTTGCAGTTCCACCAGCAGTGTAGAAGTGTTCCTATCACTCCGTATCCACACCAACATTTATTGTTTTGAGACTTTTTGATAAAGGCCATTCTCACTGGAGTTAAGTGATATCTCATTGTGGTTTTTATTTGCATTTCCCTGATGATTAGAGATGTTGAGCATTTTTTCACATGTTTGTTGGCCATTAGTCTGTCTTCTTTTGAAAAGTTTCTGTTCATGTCTTTTGTCCACTTTTTGATAGGTTCATTTGATTTTTTCTTGCTGATTTTCCTGAGTTCTATACAGATTCTTGTTATCAGCCCTTTATCAGATGTGTAGCAGGCAAATATTTTCTCCCATTCTGTAGGTTGTCTATTTGCTGTACTACCCAAAGTGATTTACAGATTCAATGCAATCCCTATGAAAATACCAACATCATATTTTTTAGATATAGAAAAAATAAATCTACGCTTTACATGGAACCAGAGAAGACCCCATATAGCAAAAGCAATCTTAAGCAAAAAGAACAAATTAGGAGGCATCAATTTACCAGACTTCAAGCTGTACTACAAGGCGATAGTAACTAAAACAGCCTAGTACTGGCACAAGAACAAAGACATAGACTAATGAAACAGAACTGAGAACCCAGATATAAAACAATCCTCATATAGCCATCTAATCTTTGACAAAGCAGACAAAAACATACACTGGGGAAAAGAACCCCTATTCAATAAATCGTGCTGGGAAAATGGGACAGCCACATGTAGAAGACTGAAACAGGATCTGCACCTTTCACCTCTCACAAATATCAACTCACGGTGGGTAACAGACTTAAATCTAAGACATGAAACTATAAGAATTCTAGAAGCAAATGTTGGTAAAACTCTTATAGACATTGGCCTAGGCAAAGAATTTATGAGGAAGACCCCAAAGGCAATCACAGCAACAACAAAAATAAATAAAAATATAAACAGGACCCGATCAAATTAAAAAGCTTCTGCACAGCCAAGAAAACTATCATTAGAGTGAATACACTCCAGCTAGTTTAAGAGAAAAGATTAATTACAGTAATTACAATTACTGAATTGATTACAGAATCAGTGGGGAAAATAGAGAAAACAGAAACTTTAGTTTTCAGAGACTACTTTGAGCTCATGTCACACAGAGCTAGGTTATCAAAAGAAACTGCCTTTCCTTTGATCAGTAACATTGCCATGGCGAGGGAACAGCCATGATCTGGAAGGTCAAGAGAAGCCTTGGGAAGTGCAGCCTTATTCTTAATTCTGCCTTTTAATTATTGTATATGTGTGGGTGGAGCTTAATAATGTCTGGAGCCCTAGCCCAAGACATGTATTCTGACTTCAGGGATGTGTACCAGGAGGTTGGATGGGTCATGTACTTGTTCACCACATCCAGCACTAGAAGCATTACATGTTTGGAAGGACAATGTCTGTTGTGGGCAAGATAGTTCCTAGAGATGATGTTCCTCATCTCTCACTCTTTTTGTTTTCTTTATTCTTGATGGAAAACTTTCCATGTACAACATAGTCAAACAACAAAACATTAAGTTTTATGTTTTACAATTTATGTAGCTAAGTTACGTTATATTTTCAATTACATTTTTTCCCTTCTCTGGAAGGAAAGATTGTGATATTGTGTTATTTTGAGAGAGAGTTATAGAAAATGGAGGGTGAAGTATACTTTTTTTCCTTTAGAGGGATTAACTTTCTATCCCAAATGTATACTCCTGCTGGCTAATACTCTAGATGCTGATTGCCCAAAGAGAGTGTGTTCTAGGTCATGGAAACAGAGCCACGCAGGAACTGTGATGTCTTAGCAAAGGGAAGGGTGTTTTTGATGTGTACAGTCAATTTCTCATTTTATATAATTTCCACATCTTTCTTCCTGGAAAATTCCTAGGTACTAGGATTCCACACTTTCCTTGAAATGTGCTTAGATCTGTAGAAAAACAGGTACTTTTTTGAATCCTTATCCATGGGGAGTAATCTATGTATTCTCTCATATTTTTTGGTTAGTATCTACATTTTTGAAATCATAATTTTATACTGTTGCAAAAGATGTATGTTTTGACAGATTGTGATGATTGATATTTTACAAAAACTGTTATACTACTTTTTAAAATATATTCAATGGCATCTCAAGTAAAAAAAAGTATAAATTTAGAACAATTCTATGGAATTATTGAAATGGTTCCAGATAATACTCAATATCTCAGATTTCTCAAACTTCTGTGCCCCTCTTCCTATATCCTCTCTAAGATTTAGTGAAATGTGTTGAAGGGTGAATATATAGGAGGGAGAAGTTTCATTTAACCTCCTGGCAGAGGGGAGGAGTCACTTCCCAGAAGACCAGTTGGTGAGAGGAGGAAAGATAGCCCTATCCATTGGAAATTTCTAACCGACCATCCCCCTTGAGTAGTACCACAATGCCAGAGAGGGGGAAATCAGGACATGGCTGGCTGTCTTACATTCTTTGCCCATTCAAAAGAGGATGACTTTTCTTTTTTTCTTCCTATCCTATCCTTCTAGCACAGACCCATCAATTTCATCACCTAGCTGTCATAATATCTCTTCCAGTAGTCTTCAAATTATTTTATTTGAATAACCTCAAAATTATTTTCAAAATATGTAAATGCTATCATATGTTTTAAAGTTATTGTTTACAATTTATCATTCTAACTTTAATAGTTGCAAACAATGTAATTTTTAGCATATGATAAGTATTGATATATTTGAAGAAACCATTAAAACACTTTTTAAATGTGTCTAATAGGATCTAAATATGTTTGTGACCTGACCTTGCTATTATCCACTTAAAAAATATGAACAAATTCTTCTTTAACAGTAATTTTACATTGTTTCTTTTTCTTCTAAAATTTCATTCAGTTTCTTCCATAAGATTTTATCCTACTCTTTAGGGTAAAAATGCATTATGTTTAGGGTTAAAAAACAACCCTGTTATTATATATAATAATATTATTTATATATTACAGGCATAATATTATGCATAATAACTTTTATTTTGAATCAAATATATAAATTGAAACTTATTTTATTTTATTTATTGTAACTGAAAATTTTATGTCAATGTCTGTTTGGTTTTGGTACCAGTATAATATTGCCCTCATAGAATAAGTTGGGAAGTGATTCTTCCTCTTATATTTTTTAGAAGTAGACCATTAACTTTCAATACAATTATTGAAATGGTTGGATTTAAGTCTACTATTTTATCATTTGTTCTCTGTCCCTTATGTTTTCTCTTTCTCAGTTATTCTCCCCACCTACCTCCTTTTGTGCCTCCTTTTGGATTATTTTAACATTGAATTTTTGGCTGTACATCTTTGTATTATTTTTCAGTGGTTGTTTTAGAGATTTCAATGTATATATGTAACCTTTCATACTGTAATATGGTGAATAGTATACCACTTTATGGTAAATGTAGAAATCTTGATACCTTATAGCTTTCTTTGACCCCTTCATTCTTTATGTTTCAGATATCATATAACATCTACATACATTTGAAATCCAGAACAGAGTATTATAATTTTTGCTTTCAGCAGGCCTTAAGAGAAAAAATAATCTTTTTTACTTATACATATATTGATCATTTCTGTTCTTTATTTATAAAAAGTCAAACTTTTCTGTAATATTATTCCTCTTCAATGTGAAGACTCAATCCTATCATTTCTTATAGATTATATCTATTGCTGATGAATTTTGTTAGTTTTCCTTCATCTGAGAATGTCATCATTTCTCCTCCATTTTTGAGGGCCACTTTTTGCTGAATGTAGAATTCTGTGTAGAAAGTCCTTTTATTTCAACTGTTTAAAAGTGTTGTTCCACTGTCTTCTAGCTACCATGATAAATCCATGGTAGTTCAAATCATCATTTCACTGTGTGTCATAGTTTTTGCCCTAGCTGCTATCAAGATGTTTTCTTTATGTTTGGTGTTCAGAATTTAGGTTATAAAGAGCCCAGGAATTATTTTTATTTTTGAAGTTATCTTGTTTAGGAGCAGCCAAGAGCTGTGAAGGGTCTGAAACTTTACCCTTACCTGCAAGCTAACAGGCTAGCCTGCTCTAGTTTCGTGGATTCTAGAAGAAGATACAATACTCCTAAGCACTTTATTAGTCATGGCACTGCAGGCAGCATGAACTTCATATTCACATTGGTTTACTTGCTTCCTAAGTCCTGTAGGGCAATATGGAGCAGCCCTGGCAGATATTGTACGTGCAGTAGATTTGAATCATAGCCAAGGAAAGCCCAATATTTTAGAGGGGGCTGATAACAAGCATGTCCAATTTTGTCTGAAAAAAAGACATTATGTTTTGTTTTATAATGGTCATAAAACAAATCTACCCTCTGTCTCAGAGGGAGATACTGTCTCTATCACCCAAGATTATTTGCCATACGCTTAAAAAGATAATCTGAAACAAAAGCTGATATAAAATGTGCAGAAATGCCATAGAGAATTGTCTTCTAATAAAGACATGCTAGACTTCTTGGATCTGCTAATATATATCTTTTATCAAAATGTATTAAATTTAAGGCCATTAATTTTCCAAATATTCTATCTGAATCTTTTTCTTCTCTTCTTTTGGGACTCCATTGTCCTATATGTGTAGACCTTTTGACAGTGTCCCACAGGTCTCTGAGGTTCTGCTAATTTTTAAAAAATATTTTAATTTATTTTCTTTGGATTAGGTACTTTCTATTCATTTATTTTCAAATTCACTAATTTTTCTTCTCTGTTATCACCAACCTTCTGTTAAGCTTATCTGGTGAATTTTTTTATTACAAATATTAGTTTATTCACTTCTAAAATTCACATTTTTTAATAGTATGAATTCTCTCAAGAACTCTTATCCTTTCATTCATATCAAATGTGTTATTCTTTAACTCACAGAGCATAGCTATCACAGCTGCTTAGAAGTCTTTACCTCATAGTCCCAATATAGGAGTCATTTTAGAAATGGGATCTGTTTATTGTATCTTTCCTTGAGAATTGGTCAGATCTTACTGGTTCTTGGAATGTTGAATAATCTTGGATTTTATCCTGGACTACGTGAATATTATGTTGTATAGACTCTGGATCCAGTTATAATCCTCCAGAGAATGTTGACATTCAGAAGGCAAACAACTTGAGTAGGTTCAGACCAAGTGTTCCATCTTATCTTCTTTGGCTGTAGTTTATGTCTCAGTTCAGTTCTCAAAGCATTTGCAATTCTAGTTTGAGTCTGTTCTACACACCAGTGACTCAGATGTTAGTCTGAGACATTGGCAGTGGTTCAAATCTCAGTTTATTTCTCAAAGCCATTACTGTGCTGATTTGGGTCTGCCCAGACACATGCACAAATGAGGGGTAAGCCTGAGACTTGTATAGATTTGTAGATTTAGAGGATCCTCTTTTCTAGTTCTCAATGCTCTGGGATCCCTTATACTCTCCAGCCTGCAAGATCTACTGTTTCTTATCTCTCTGTACAGAAATATGTGGTTCCCGTGGAATTTTTGTGGCTGCTGCCACTGCCAAGCCACTCTATGACTAGTGCTTACCCTTGGGGACAAAGTTGTGAAAAAGAAAAAACAAAAGAAAGCCATCCCAAGTTATCCCAAGTTTCAGCTCCTCTGTCTGCTCTTGTTTGCTTTTCAGAACGCTTGTTGATTTTTTAGTCAGAGCTCTCAGTTAGGTGACAACAAAGTTTTAGGTGTAATTAACCAGAGGAATGAGCTGTGGTGTTTATCTCCAGTGCTGATTCCAGAACAACTCCCACCCCTTAACAGTATTAATGGGGATAATTTCTCTGTAAGGCATGTCCTGATAAGGAAAGTTTGGGGTCAGTCACAGAAAAAATGGTGATTATATCTTTCCTTTTCTTCTCTTTCCTGACTTCTTCTCTTACCTTACACTGGCCCATCTTTCCCTAAAATACACAATGCCTTTGTGTTTACTCTTGGCTTTCTAGTGCCTGCTATTAAAAATCTTACTTAGGCCAGTTCTCATCTCTTTTTTTAGTGGTATCTCAACCCTGTTAAGAATCTCATTTTCTCAGTAACCTACTTGAACTTAGTTATCAGGTGAACACATTTGATAAACTAATTCTCTTTAAGGTGCTATTGTATGATAACGGTTATCTCTCCAGTAGTATTCCACCACTCCCTTTAAAGTGTTTTTTTTAAGGAGACTTTGGATCAAATCTAAGGCCGCATCTCTAACAGTGGAATTTTAAGTTTCAGTATCAGGTAATTATAGAGATACTTTCATAAGGAGTAAATCAATAGGAAAATATTACCCAACTGTAAGGGCAATCACGGTTGGTAACTTATATGTGGTAATTCTTATATTTATATTTTATAATAAAAGCCTGTATGATAATTAAAAAATCTTATTAGTAATAAAAATAAATGTGCATTTTAGTAATGGTTTAGAATTTTTACTGTAATTTTTAAATTCAGCAGTAGAAAATGGAAAATCTCTTAGGCACAGCCAGGATTATCTTTTTGTTATTATATTACTTCCATGATGACATTTAAGATGTCATTAAATACTTTTACTAAATGAAAGGAAAATGGTAAATGTAATAAACTGTGAAAAACAGATAAAGGCTTAAATATAAGTTTAAAAAATTCTAAAAACTACACAGATGTATTTTTCTACCTTCTCTCCGCAAGTCACCCATACCTACCTGAGTGAAATTTCTAGAATATAAATATAATCTTAAAAGTTCCCTTCTTCATATTGCCTGGAAGTAATGTGTGAAAACATCGACCAATAGCATAGTATTTGGGCAAAATAATTGGTAGTCCTTAAAAATTAGCTCAGACATCATCTGCTCTGTAGAGTTTTCCCTGACTCCCCCCAGATGAATAAAGCACTTCACTGTGTATGGGTCTAGAAAACACTGTGTTCTAACACCTTGTTTAACTGTCAGTCTCTCTCACTAGACTACATGTTCTTTCAAGTCAGAAACTCCCTCAATCTTTGCTTCTTCAGAGTAATCGTAAATCCCCCTTCAATATCTGACCAAAGGCAGCATGAAAAGTAAAGAAGGAAGGAAGAAAAGGAAGAAAGAAATGAAGGAGAGAGGATTGGTAGAACCAGGGTTATTACGGTCCAGAGCGGACAGGACAGCTAAGTGTTGGACATTCAAGTGAGTGGTAAGAAGTAAAGCTTGGAAATCCAGAGCATGGGGTCCTGTCACATGGGTAAGAGGAAGCCAGTGTGTTTGTGTTGACTCTGGATTTGGAGGTAAAGAATTCATCCTATCAACAAGAGAGGCAAGGCAGGCAAGGAGAGAACCCACCATGGCATGGCATGACCAACTGGGTTAAGGTCTGGGTGGTTGGCACTCAAAGGTGAGCCAGGTGCTCACCATGGGAAACCATAAACATGAAGAGACTCTGATCTCAAGGGCATTTTCTGACATTAGTTGAGGAGAAGGCACAGTGGCTACTGGCATCCCTTTTCTGGTCTTTTCTTTACAAACAGCCTTTGAGATTTCATTTCACCCCCAGTCTTGGGCTATTTGGAAGACAGTCTCAGGACAGTAAACTACTTAAAGTGGCAAAGTACTAATTAAGTGTCCAGTGTGTACAGACAACTATGCAAGGTGCTATGTGCTGTGCCAAGCAAAAGCTCAACAGACAAAGAAGCTGCTTTAGGCAAAAATAATATGACCTTTGTATGTGTGTGTCACTTCAACTGAGCTGAAATAATGTGTTTAAAGCTTGGTCTGGTAGAAATACAGTTTGTGAAAAAGTCTGAAATAATATTGGGGGAAAATGCAACAAAGACTTGAAAATCAATTAAGGTTTAGAGGTTAGGGTAGGTGAAGCATTTTTCCCTTGTGCTTTACACTTTTTTATTTTATCCATGAAAATACTGGGCTAGACTCTACTATATTCTGAATAGAAACTTATTCATCCCTTTTGGAAAACTAGTCAGTCAATCAATTCAGTTAAATAAATATTTTCGAATACATTTCATGTGTCTGGTGTTGTGCCAAATGTGGAAGATAAAAGAGAATTCTTGGCTTCATCTTGTCTTTGAAAGTTTACTGACGAAGGACAAACAAAGCAGTATGAAAAAAATAATGATAAGATCTTATTGAATTTAATAAAAAGCCATCAAGCGCAGTGACATATAAAACTACTCCTTGCATTCTCAGATTATTCTGGTCATGGGGATAGTCAAGGACTTCAGTGACCATTACAATAGCTTTTGACTCTAGGCCCTTGCTTGATTTTGCTCCTCTTCTTTGGATCCTTTTCTTTCTCTTGGGTTCCTGGACACTCCTGGGTAATTTGGTGTCATTGTCATGGCTTTTATGCTGGTGTTCTGGCTGTGGCTACCTAAGTGCTGGGACTCGGGGCAGTCCTACGGAGGTCTGGTCTTTCTACCCTCTAATTGGCAATAGGAAAGGAATACAGCAGTCTGTAAGCACTGTGTGGGTGTGTTTCAGACAGCTGAAATAGGCACAGGGAAGAAGCAAAGATTTTTTCAGCTTATATATGACTAATATAACTGACTCTGTTTCTCTTGAGTCTGAAAGAAGACATTTTTTTCCCCCTAATCTAATGACAGCTCTTATGGCCAGCCCTAGATGGTCTTTTATTTTTTTATTTTAAAGTATTACAGGGCACAAATGTTTTGGGTTACATGGATCACTTTTGTAATGCTTGAGTCAGGGTTGTAAGTGTGCCTGTCACCCACATAGTGTTCATTGTACCCGTTAGGTAGGTTTTTGCCCATCCTCTGCTTTCCCCTCCCCACTGCTTGATCTCCATTGAATTGTACTTCTATCTATGCACATATCGGCTCATTGGTTAGTTCCAATTTAATAGTGAGTACACGTGGTATTTGTTTTTCCATTCTTTAGATACTTTACTCACGAGGATGGGCTCCAGTTCCATCCATATTGTTGCAAAAGGCCTTAAGTCATCCCTCTTCATGGCTGAGTAGTACTCCATGGTGTACATATACGACATTTTGTTAATTCACTCATGAATTGATGGGTATTTGGGTTGATTCCTCATCTTTGCAATTGTGAATTGTGCTGCACTAGATGGTCTTATCTTAGGTAATCCCAGATGTTGGTGTTTTAATTTCACAATAAATGTTATCAAATAACCTAGAATACATTCTTCAAGAATAGTGTATTAGACCTTTGATTGCAAGAAACAAAGCTAATTCAGTGAAAGAATATTTATTTAACATAATAAACATGGAAATAAGCTGTGTCTCATGGAAATGGAGTTGGAAACTGGAAAGCTGTTAGGAATAGAGAAACTGCCTTCTCTTTTTACTCTAGGATTTTGGCTTTTGCTTCTCTCAGAACATCTGCTCCATTCCCTTGTTTCTCTGTGAAATTTGGCTTTCTCTGACTTAAACATTAGTGCATACAGTAGTCAGCAATGGTCACTCTGGGCCCACCTCTCCATGATCCTTCAGCGGAAGCTCCTATTATCTGACTCTTGCTTTATACGTCTCAGTTCAAAATCTCAGGGAAGGATGTACCCTGGAGACTTATGTGACCTGTTGCCCAATATGTGGCCACCAAGCCCACCCCTACAGTAAGTACTGTGCTGTAACAGGTAAGATAACAGACTGTGCAGGAACCCCCAAACCTACCTAAGGAGTGCATATGAGTGACATCTTCCCATGGAGCAATGCTTCTTGCCAAAGTCAAATCACCTTCCTAGCTCTTTCTGAAACAGGATGACTCACTGCTTTTCTGGATCCAGAGTTTGAGAGCTCTCTCTTTACTTAAGGGCCTCAGGGATCTAACTGCCAAATTCCAAAGTTTTCTTAAGAAGAAAAGTATTTATGGAAATGGGTCCTCATGTCATAGGAGTTCCGGTGGCCTGCCTGGGTATCCCAGTGTTCTGGATGTGCTCAGGCTGAATTGGACACCAGTGTAACACAGTATAGATGAATAAGTTGCATGTTGTTAAAAAAGGGGAAGAGAGTAATATGGCCAAGTTGATATGGGAAAAGATTATCTGTGGGGAAAGTCTCCTTTTTTGATTTTTTTTCCCTATAAACCTTAAAGAAAGTCAACTGTTGGGAGCAGACTAATATCTGTTTTGAAAATTAGGAAGTAAATTTGATTTAATTCATTCAATGAACATTTTCTGTTTGTATACTTTGCATCAGACACTGTATGACGTTCTGTGGCAATGGAGATGCTGTTCTTTGATTTGTAATTGGCCTCTCTGTCTGCAGGATTGGCTACACAATTTGAGGGGCCCAGTATAAAATGAAAAGGTAGGGCGCCTCCTTCAAAATTTATGAAGAATTTTCCAGATGGTAAAAGAGCATTAAATCAAGGGCAGGGCCCTTCTAAGTGTGGGGCCCTGTGTGATACGCAGCGTGGGTGTCCATAAAACCAGCCCTGGCTGAATAAACACGGGCAGTTCACTTCTAACTCTGTCCCTCATCATTTCGTGAGGAAAATAGGGAACACTTCATTTCCTTCCTATGGAGTAACCCTGAGGATTCTGTTCCTTCCTCAGACTGTTATTATGCCATTGGCAAAAAAGTTCACAGTTTGTAATTTTTTGGGGGGAGTAGAATTCATTTTTTTCAAGTATGATATATCACAATTTAGTTAAAACATTGGCTACTCAGCAGTCATTAGTTAATTATAAAAAGGTATTATCTATATCAGTTTTCATGTTAAATCTCCCCTTTCTTGTGTTTTCTTGTTATTGTGTAAAACTTTCAGGTGGTAAATTTATCAGATCCTTTGTAACAGATTTTACATACAGTTAATTTTGGTTTAATTTGCATTCTGGATTATAATAGTCTACAAAATAGCAACTCAATACATTTTAACTGAGGAAGACAATTGACCGGTTGTGTTTCAAAGGGATACAGTGATTTATAATGCCTGAATTTGCAAATTTCAAGTATTCATTATGCAAAACCAGAGGGAAGTGGTTTATCCTGAGGGGAAAATGGCAGTTTTCTACAAGCTGTATAACGTACCTTAAAATAATTTAAGTAATAAGTTTCATCTCAGGATTTTCATTAACTCAAGTGGCATGTATTATAAAATACATCAGGCTGATGTATTATAAAAATTCTGGATTTTTTTTAAGAAAGAAGGGCTTATGTAAAATATTTAGACAAAAAAGTTTCTGAAGATAGAATAAAAGTTCTTGAGAATTCATAAAAATTATGGTAAAATTATCCTTTGTAACATCAACATTTGGTCAGAAATTTAGTATATAATTATACTGTAAAGGTCATTCTCTTTTTCAAGACTGAGCTTTGGAATTGATCTATCTTCCTTTATGTATTCTTTTTCTCACTGTGGTGCTCCCATGCACCTGGGCTGTGCTCTCCGCAGAGCTGTCTCACACGCTCCCATTTGCAGATGACACTGTGTCAGGGGCAGGGAAGGCAGTACTGGGTATCCACGCCTGCCACCTGCAGGCTGGTTCAGCCCTGCTTGGTTCCTGAACCAGGGGAAGCCTGACTGGCAATATACACTGAGAGTCCCTTTCTCACCCATGGGGATGATCTGTAAATAGTCTGTTACTATGCACTCATTGCCTGGAATGTGTCAAAGATTCAGCATCTGGCTAAGCAGAGATCCGGGACTTCACCTCTGATTGCCTTGTAATCCCATTGTAAGTGTGGCCGGTCTGCTGTTCAGATCTTCTGCCTGATGGGTTCTTGACTTCTGGTTCCTACTCTAGTTTTCCCCTGAGATGAGATCCTAGGTCATGATGTTGGCTAGGACTGAACCTTATTTCCAAGCTCTTTTCTCTGCTTCAAGCATTCTTTAGAGAGACTTGAATGTCGATGAAATATAATCTGCCTCTGCCTCCCGCTTGACTGGACAACTCTTCTGTGTACTTTCTCCTACCTCTTGGAATGAGATGTTTGCAATGTTGCAACAGGCCCAGATGCATTTCGGTTTGCTATGCTCCAGTGAGATTGCTGCTCTTCCCATAGTGGCCTCACCTTGTTGTTAGATTTCCTTCAATTCCTGCTCTATGCTGGTCTTAAAGGCCCCAGAATGTCACAGGGCTTGGGCTACTATAACAGGAACCAGGAAATTGGTTGAGATCAATCATTAGTTGCAATGACTTATCAGTGCTTTGGATGTGATCTGAGTTGAGTGGTTGTAACTGAGTTGATCTCCTCTATTGACAAAATATGAACTATCTTCCATCTATTGGCAGAAAAATTCTTGTAAGATAACAAAGAATGAAAAGGACCGTCATATGAGTGTTTGTCACCCTACCTCTACCACTCCTGTGGGGTAAAAGCCAAAGTGCGGCTGCTTTTCTCTTAGCCACAAAGGCTGACCCATGATCCTCTCCTGTTTATTGGCTCCAAGAGACTAAGCAGTTCTGGAGGTGACACAGGCTTCTGTTCTTTCTTTGGTGGCTCTCTGATCTGGAATTGACTCTAGAGTCTGCTCCAGAACAATTAGGCAACTGCATTTCCAGCTCTCGTTTGGCAATCCACTGACTGCTAAGGACTTACTCTCTTTTATCTTTTTCTTCTCCACCCTGCACCTGCTCAGAACCAAAGTTTTTCCCTCAACAAAGTTGATTGGTGATTAATGTGACAAAGAAAGGTGCTGTCAGCATCCACCACTTCCCATCTTGGCTCTGGCTCTTTTGTTCCCTATACTCCATCCAAGTCCCTTCTTCCATGTAAAAACCCATTTTCAGATACTACTTGAGAAAGAGCAGAATACTGTCATTATAAAGTGCAAATAAATAATAGCTAGCTATCATATTATTTTTATTATATATACACATATATAAATGTGTATATCAAATATATCATTATCTATATGTATCATGCTTACAAGCAAAAAGGATATGAACATTTTTTGATACTAGGTACATAAGAAAAACAATCATTAGAATTAGGTTAATAAATCAAAATCTAAGTAGTGAGGATGAGGAATTTGAAAATAGGGGGAAAATGTGACCAAAAACATAGATAAAGAACACTAGGTATAATTGAGAATTAATTTTCTCTCTACGATTTCTGATATTCAAGACCAAAATGACAATATGATTAGGTTCATCAATCATATTTTGTCCTTGATCAAGGAAGGCACATATTTTTAAAAGGAGAGATAAAATGATAAAATATATATAATCTCTACACTCTGAGAAAAAATTATCTCACAAGTTCTCTTTTATAAGCAGTATGAATAAATTATATATTACACATTTCTATATGTTTTTGGAATATATTTATAGAGTATGTATTATATATATGACTATAATTCTTAAAATTTTAGTAGAAGGAATTGTTTAGCACAAAAGGAGTGTGAAAGGGTATTTAGGTGGTGTGCATTGTTACCTGATCTCCTCATATCATATTGCCAACACTGCCTTTGAAGCCACACTTTCCTCTGCAGTGGGTAAAATACTTTCAGGACATGCCTAGTACAAAAGCTGTACAAATAATGCAGTGACTCCTCAGGCCACACAATTACCCTCTTGGTGAAGTTATCCTGGCTTTGAGGGTTGGGCAGGGACAGATCATTGTTAGTAGTTATTTGTCAGTGGTCTTTTTTATGTTTTATTTTTTTTAAATTTCAGAATATTCCAGCTAAAAACAAATATTTTAGTTACATGGATCACTTTGGTAGTGCTTGAGACAAAGTTATAACTGTGCCCATTTCCCAGAGAGTGTACATTGTATGTCTTAGGTATGATTTCACCCATCCCTTCCCCACCCCACCTGTTTGATTTCCGTTGAGTTTTAATTCCTACTGTGCACATGAGTGCTGTTCAGTTAGTTCCAATTTAATAGTAAGTACATATGGTGTTTGTTTTTCCATTCTTGTGATACTTCACTTAGAAGAATGGTCTCCAAATCCATCCTGATTGTTACAAAAGGTATTAATTCATTTTTTTAATAGCTAAGTAGTACTCCATGGTATTATACATATACCACATTTTATTAATCTGCTCATGAATTGGTAGGTACTTGAGTTGATTCCACATCTTTGCGATTGTGAATTGTGCTGCAATAAACATTTGAGTGCAAGTGTCTTTTTGATAAAATGTCATTTTTCATTTGGGTAAATATTCAGTAGTGGGATAGCTAGATTGAATGGTAGGTCTACTTTTAGTTATTTGAAGAATCTCCATACTATTTTCCAGAGACGTTGTACTAGTTTGCAGTCCTACAAACAGGATATAAGTATTCCTTTCTCTCTGCATCCACACCAGCATCTGTTGTTTTGGGAGTTTTTGTTAAAAGCCATTCTCACTGGGATTAGGTGATACCTCATTGTGGTTTTGATTTGCATTTTCCTGATGATTGGTGATGTTGAATATTTTTTCATATGTTTATTGGCCATTGTCTATCTTCTTTTGAAAAACTTCTGTTCATGTCCTTTGCCTACTTTTTAATGGGGTTGTTTGATTTTTTTTCTTGCTGATATGTTTGAGTTCTTTGTAGATTCTGGCTATTAGCCCTTTATCAGACATGTAGCATGTGAATATTTTCTCCCATTCTGTAGGTTGTCTATTCACTCTGTTTATTGTTTCCTTGGGTGTGCAGAAGCCTTTTAATTTAATTAAGTCCCATTTATTCATTTTTGTTGTTGCCGTGATTGCACTTGGGGTCTTATTCATAAATTCTTTGCCTAGGCTGATATCTAGAAGAGTTTTTCCAACATTTTCTTCTGGAACTCTTATGGTTTCATATCTTAAGTCTTTTTATCCAACTTGAATTAATTTTAGTGAGTGGCAAGAGATTTGGATTCTGTTTCAATCCTCCACATGTGGCTATACAGTTTTCCCAGCACCATTTATTGAATAGGAATTCTTTTCCCCAGTGTACATTGTTGTCTGCTTTGTCAAAGATCAGATGGCAATATGTGGATGGTTTTATGTCTGTGTTCTGTTCCATTGATCTATGTCTCTATTTTTGTGCTAGTATCATGTTGTTTTGGTTGCTAGAGCCTTGTAGTATAGCTCAAAGTCTGGTAGAGTGATGCCTCTAGACTTGTTCTTTTGCTTAAGGTTGCTTTGGCTATTTGGGCTCTTTTCTGTTTCCAAATGAAGCGTGGAATTATTTTTTCTAGAACTGTGAAAAATGACATTGGTATTTTCTTGGGAATTGCATTGAATCTGTAAATCACTTTGGGTAGTATGGGCATTTTAACAATATTGATTCAGCTGATCCATGAGCATGATATGTTTTTCCATTTCTTTATATCCTCTGCAATTTCCTTCCTCAGTGATTCATAGTTCTCCTTGTAGAGGTCTTTTACCTCCTTAGTTAAATATATTCCTGGGTACTTTATTTTCTTTGTTGCTATTGTGAAAGGTATTGAGTGTCACTGGTCTTGATGTTATCATTTTAGTGTTGATTTTGTACTTCAGGCCTGCCCTGGCAGTCATATTAGTTGCTGTAATGAAGTTGTATTAATGTATTTTCTACTTAGGATCAGTGACCTGTCAATAGACTTTTGTTGGGTTAAGAGTGACAAATTAATTTCAGCAAGTTTAAAATTATTTTCTGCTTGATTTCTTAGAAGATGTAAATTGTTTGGAGATTTTTTTTGTTTATAATTATTTTATTCTTCCAATACTAAGTAAGATGCCACTAGTGGTATTGATTTTCTGTTAGAACATATTTTAGTTTGTGTACACCTATATCCCTTCTAGGAAAAGAGAAAAATATCCATTCACTGGATTCTAGGGATACATCAAAATAAAGAAATGGGAAAAGGCTCATTTACTGTCCTCCAACACGTAATAAAATATGAATATTGAAAGGTGTATCAACTAATATGTAGACAAAATCAATAGTTTCCTACCTATATTTCTTTCATTTAAAAATTATATTTATGAAGAATTTGATGAAGGTAATCAGCGATAAAGTAAAGATTTAAAGAACTTAGACTTCTAGCAGTATTTAGCTTGGGATAAAAATGACTTAGTGATGGGTATTAATCTTCCCTTGGTCCTGGAGCATTTATGATACTGTGCGCACACATATGAACACACAGTTCTGAAAGACTAATCACTCCTGTGGTGTTGGTAGCTGTTCTTCTTAGAAATTCTTTCTGATACCTATGTACTCTTTCTAGATCTACTTATGAACTCCCTGATATTCCCTGAGTTCATCTGTTCCAGGAACTTGTCTCATGGGCACTTGTTTTGATCATCAGTTTGGACAACCAACTGTCACCCCACCACCTCAGACAATATTCAGTCAATGTGCTGTGTTCATCATAGCAGTAGGGAAGTACCTAGTTCTTTCCTTGCAGACTGCTTTATTTTCAAACCTTTTTTCAGAGGGGGTCTTTCTTGGGCAAGTAGAGGACATTTGAGAAACACCTCTAGCATACATTGTGCTGGGTCATTCTTACCTTCATATCATGTCTCTCGTAAGTGAAATTTACAGGCATCTAAACATACCAGTGCTGCTTTTGATGCTTGACACTCCCTCAAGAGATGAAATAGATAGAAAATGGGAACATTCATCACATAATTAGAGACAAGTTGTAAAGGGCAAATATTTCAGGGAGATATGACTTATGAGGTTAAATTCCTCCTAAGATGTAAGGGACTGATATCTGATCTTTTCCCTAATTATGGGTGGGTGAGTGATGAGTGGAGGCAAAGACAGAGAGAGAGAAAAAGGAACTGAATGTCTTTAGAGGAATTCTGAGGGCAATATGGAAGAAAATTGGGATGGATTGGGGAAGAGGCAAACCCAGAGGCTGGGAAACATCATAAATTTTACCTGCCTCAAAATGGTGCCTGAAATCAGCCCTATATAAAACATAAATAGGTTTTGGATTGCTCTTCTCATTACTTGCCTCCCTTGGCCAAAATAATTGGAAATTAATTGGGCATGCGTGTTTGGAAGGAAACCCCTAAAGAATAAAGTGTACAAGAGCCAATAAAATCAGCCTGCATTGTGGTATAGGCACTCACTGATTCTTGATTCCCTACTTAGCACCAACCTGCTTTTCCTCTCGTTTTCCTCATCTTAGTAAATGACACCTCTGTTTATTCCAAGACTCAGTCTGAAAACTTTGCAGTTAACTCCTTTATTTTGCTCAGACCATGGGGCCAGCATGAAATACAAATTTGTTTCCATAGCTGATAGGCCCTTCAGGACCTGGCTCCTGGCTAATCCCTGATTTCATCTCCTTTTACCCTTCTCTTGCTTACAACACCATTGACTTTCTGCTATTCTTGGAATGTACATATGTGGTCCACCTCAGGGCCTTTGCACATATAGTTTTCTCTTTCTGTAGTACTTTTTCCCTGGATATCCCTCTGATTCACTTCATTCACGTCTCTGCCCACATGTAGTGCATTACAGAGGTCTTCCCTTGCTACCCTATCTTAATTAGCACTTCTCATTCTTCTGTTTATCTTGCTTTACTTTTTTTTAATTGTAGTACTTACTACTGTCTGACATAATATTACGTACTATTAGGTTTGTTATATGTCTATATATGTATTGATTTATTGTGTGTCTCTCTCACTAAAAGGTGCTATATCCATTTTCTTTATTATTTGTTTCTCATTTATGATATGAAGATTTGTTGAATGAATAAATAAACAAAAAATAAGGTGACATTCTTGGACAGTAGCCATAACCTAGAACCATGTACAGTGAAACATCTTTGTGGTTAAGGAAAGGATGAACAGCAAGCAATTGCATCATGTTCAGGATGCTGGGTGTGGAAACCACTTACAGCTTATCCATAGGTACTGCCTGCTTTTGTTGGCCACCAAGGAGAGGTGTTACCATTTGGTGCCTCATGTGTCCCTGGGGGAAACCAGCCCCCATGCAGAAAGATTTGACAATAAATCCAGGGAAGGTTTTTGTAACTTCTTGAACCACAAGTTTTTGATGAATTAGATGCTTTCCTGGGGAAGCTCACATCACAAACACTTAATATAACAAAGTTAAACCCAAAAGTGACAATGACTACCCATTTCTAAGGAATTGTAAGGGAGGAATGAGACAAGTTTCAAACTGGAGTTCCATGGTGACTGAATGGGTTTTTACAACTTGGTCTGATAACCCTCACAAACTGTGGTGGTAGCCTCTGGGGATATGCTATAGTCTGGACTACTTGAAACAATGGTATGAATGTATTAATAATACAAAATATAGACTAATTAACTACTTATATAAGGCAAAATCATATGATCCTTATAAATAGAGGAGTCCCTCTGTCTTTGTCAACTAAAGGACAGACTGAAATAGACCAGTAAGTGTATGGTATATAAAATGAACCAATGACATGTATGGTGTACAAAATGGACCAATAAGTGTATGGGGTATAATATGTACCAATAAGTGTACGGTGTACAGAATTTGGGAGGTCATGACTGGCCAGACTGTCATTTAGAAGCACGGAATGTGTGGATTTCAAACTCAAGATGAATTTAGGAGACATGGAAGGGCCCAGCCACAATAGAGATGAAAGACTCAGAAAATATAATCCAGGAAGAAGAAAACTGAAAGTTGAGCCAGTAGCTCTTTTCAGATTGATAAAGTAGTCTTTGGCAGAGAATAAGGAACTGCCCTTTTTTTTTTTTTACCACCCTGTCTTTGAAGTGCCCATGACTGTCTACACCTATGAAGCTCGTACCTGTCTTTTATGGCTGTTCCTTGCCTATGTGATACTCTTAACTCTGTTGTCTGGGATGGCCTTCATTCCTCTTTGTTATCTGGTAAAGTTTATTTCTATTTCAAGGAAGGCAACTTCCCAACCCCTCTAGCAGCACAAGTGCTCTGTGTTCTTTTATTCCATGGTGCTGTGATTTGTTTATACCATCACTGTCCCACATTGGCCCACTGTAGTACTTTCAGGACTTGCTCCCCTGATAGCCCAAGATTTTTCATAAAGGCAGTATTGCCTTATTCATTTCTGTCTTAGTTTGGCACAGAGTAGATTTTTCAGCAAATTTCACCTTCTCTACCAGTCTTTTCACTGCCCCAGTTTGAAAGTAATCTGTGTCTCCACTAACATTTTGCTTGTACAGCTCCTGCTGCATTTGTCATAGTCTGTGCTTCCTTAGAACTATCTGAGTTTATGTGGAGGCCCCTTGAGAGCAGGGACCAAGTCTGATCTTGTATTCCTTAATGTGCCCAGTACAGTCTCAGGTCCTTAGTGAATGCTCAGAAACAATTTTTACGTTGTACTGAAGCAGATATCGTCTTAAGCCTCCAAATAAAAAATTTCTTACTAGATGAGAAATTGCCCATCTGTGGTGGTTGTTAAGCATTGGTTTATATGTAAGAATATTATGTCTAATTTATTTTATGAAGATTATGTAATTAAAAATGGAATAAATTCATATCTTTGAAGGGGGAAGAATGGATGTCATGAGCCTACAAACTTCACTTATTTTTCATTCAAAATTAGGCAGATTTCCTGTACTTTTATATCTAATTTTCAAAATCATCTTTTCACTCTGCCTTAATCAATCATCCTTGGATGTACGCTAATCTAAACATTCATGTAAAGTTCTATAAGGGATAGAGATTCAGAAATGCCAAAGGCTTTTCCAACCACAAAAAGCTAGGCTACAAAAGACCATGGTGCATTTAAAATCAAAATCCTATAATATCCGAAGGGCTACATTGCTAATAGTGGAATTTTAGGCACATAGGGAGAAAAAGGATGGATTTGATGATGAGATTTGATCAGTCTTTCCAATCATATCATGAAGGATAAGTGTTTACTTATATGCCAGACTGGTAGGATGAAAACCAATTATGCCATCCTTTCCTCATATGATTGAACATCTTTTCTCCAGAAGAAGAGACTCATGATTAAACTACAAAAATGTAGAACAATCTATCAAGTATTTTCTGTATCCTTGCTGGCCCTGCTTTTTTACTCACAGTAAGTCACTCAACCAGCCTCACTGGATGATTATGTGACAGACTCTGCTCCTCTATATAAATGAATTTAACATTTTACTCTTTCCTTCACTGAAATTTTAGACATAAGATTATAGCAGGGCAGGTTTTTCTCACTGCAAGAATATGAAATCTATATCTTTGGGGCCAGTGGAGAATTCCTTCCTTTTCCTAATGTGGTAAACAGTTCACTTGAAGTAAAAGAAAAATCAAGAAAAATCTCCCTTTGGCTATTCCTTTTGAGAATGTTATTGAATCAATGTGGTTAAAGTCTTTTATTTTATAGACCACATAAATGTATCTCTCTCCTTTCCTCCAAGTTCCATTTGGCACATACTCTTTAAGATAATGTATGTATTGTCAGTGATTGAAGGCAATATCCAATATTTCTGCAGGAGAGAAACAGCATTGACTTTCTTGTTAGTCCTTTCAAGTAAAAGTTTAAGAAATTTTAGTATTTGGAAGTTAAATAACTCTAAACTAGATATTCCTTGAGACCTATTTAATTTTAAGGATAGTATTTTTGCTTTTACAGATAGTATATTCTAATTTAGTTAGCTGGCAGAGCAGATATCACAAAAGTAGATTCATTTTAGAGTTGCACTGTGAGCTCTTCATTCTGTAGACGGCTCTGTTTATTAATCAATCCAAGTTTCATATTTTTACTTAAAAAAGGATTGCATTTCTTCAGAGTTAGGCTGCATTGTAACTCAGATGTCTTTCCGTCATGCACTTCACATGAAATAAAGCTCATCTAGAAAGAGCATGGTGATGCCGATCCTTGGTTATTCTGTGTCTTCCAGGAAAGTGCAAGAAGTATGTACTTCTCTACATGTCAGATGCCTAATTGCCCTTTGAGGATAGTTTGACGTCAGGTTCACGTCAAGAAGGATGGTAAGGAAAATTAAAATGTAAGCTTCAAGAGGTCACAGTCTGTCTTCTTTATCATTGTTTGCCAGTGTCTAGCATAGCTTGAGGCATAAATAGGAGTTTAATAAGTACTTAGAGAATGAATGAAGATCAGTGGGTTTCATGTTCATAATCTTATTCTTTATGTAGGAGATGTCCTCTGTTGCTCTATATTTCAGTGATTAAGAACAAGAGTTTTGGCATTAAGCAGGCCTGTATTAATTTTTCACTTTGGTCAAGTTACTAGATATTCCTCTAAACCTCAATCTCTTCATCTAAAAATGTGAGTTGCTGTATATAAGGCCTTTTGAAATGTTTGGCACCTAATAAGCTTATGATAGACGGACTTTATTATGAATAGTGGATTCTATAAGATATTTGCTTATATTTTTGCATGCAAAAATCTACTTTGACTAAATGAAAAACATCTAAATGAGTCAGAGTTATTTTTCTTTTCTTTTTTCTCACTTGCTGCGTTATAGAAATAGAACAGTCCCTGCCTGAGCCCAAGCTATATTTTATTCTTGGATTAAGACCTCTGTCTGTGTATGTCTGGAGAACTGAGTAAGGGTCTATCAGAGAATTATATATACACTGTAGGAGGAACTGTGGTTTGCTTCCTGGAAAGGACAATCATAACAGGAGAGAACTTAGACGCATATTTGCGTGGGTCAAAGTCAAAGGCGAAAGGTCATTTTGAATGTGGTTTTCCAGCTGCTCAGCCAGCTTCCAGATTGAATGCTAGGGTAAAACCCTTAAATAAGAGTGAGCAAATACTACTAAAAGCTAAAAAAAGCAAACATTAAAAACAATATTTCTCCAAAATCTCCATCAGTCTTTGAAACTTTGAAAACATAAGCCATCAGCATAGTGGTTGCTAGCAGGGTTGGTAGCTGAGGAGACAGGGTTTGACTTGGGGAAATGGCACCTTCAGGACACGGGGTGCCTGGCCAGCCCACACCAGCAACCTCAGAGGAGATATTTTCAGCCTCCTCAACAGCATTGTCAGCATTACCACTCCTGTTTGTGCCTCACTAATGGTGCTGATGACCTAAGTATTATCATGACAGTGAGATGGTACAACAAAAGGAGATGTTGGTTGCCAGCTACACGGTAACCAGGAACATCAGTTCAGATGTGCAGGTGGTACCTAACAAACTCCTAGATATATTTGTGAGAAATTTGATGGAAAACTCAAGTTCCCACACCATTGTAAGTAAATTAAAATAAAATAGAGTTTGGGGATTGTTAATGTGACTTTAATTTTTGCCTGTGGACTGTGAAGCATGTCCCACTTTGAGAGGAATAAGTCAATGTAAATTGTGTTAAAAAAAAAACCTTCAGATGATCCTGACTTGATAGCAATTCAGCATTATATAAATTTCTGTGTGTACAAAGAAAGTGCTTGATTATCATTCCTGAACAAAAATTATTTTGGAAGAAAGCAAGATTAATATTTAGGGTTTTTTTAATAAATTTCTGATTTTGTTTTGTGGAATCAATTATAAAAATCATGCTGAAAATTCTTTAATAAAAATCTGATTGTCATGAGCCCTAGTTTTAGGGAGAGGAAGGGAATTATGAATCATCTACAATTAGTGTTGCTCTATATCCTCTTTGGGGTCATCTTTGTTATAAGATGCTCATGAAGAATGAGTGGATTAAAATATGTTGGTCCTACAGGAAGTGGAAAAATTATGACATTATGTTGTACTTTGTTCTTCCTCCCTGAAGTTTAGAAAATATAAGGATACGCCTTTTTATTTTATTAGAGTTTTTTCCATCAGTGAACATATTTGATACGATTAATAATGGGTTTCATAGAACTAAAAGTTTTGTTATGTTGATTGAATTCAATAGATCAATCAATATATTTGGTCAAAAAGACAGTATGTAAATCTTAGTTCTATCTGAACTGAATGATTCTTTGAATAAAATGAGTGGAGTTACTTCTTTGCTTTAATACAGTATAAGCATAGCAACCACAAATCCTGATACATACATTTACTTGATTAGCACAATTCCAGCTATCTCTCTATGCATAAATATACATGGGATGATAGAAATAATTAAAAAAATAGAATTATTAATGCATGTGATTCAAAATTTAAAGTTATTACATATAACTTTGAAAATTGAATTTTTTTGAAGTGAAACAAACTGATAGAATTATTACTGAATTCTAGATAAATTTTTCTTTATAAGCATACTGGCTTCTAAAAGATCCCTCTAAAATATATAGTTTTGTTTGATGTCAATATCACAAGTTTTTACTTAAATAATTCAATTTTATGAAATATCCATTGACTTAACCTATGAAAGATGAGGTGATTAGTTTATAAGTTAGGTATTAAGAAGTTTGAATACAAACAAAAGAAACTGACTATGTCTAATAGATATTAATTTTTTTGGAAGATACAAGGTAGATCACAGAATTGATAGAAAATCTTTACATTGCCACTAGGATCCTCTTGGTAGAGCCTTATTTTGTATCAGTTAATTATTGCTGTGTAGAAACCATCTAAAACTTAATGATTTAAACAATAGGCATTTTGTTATTGATTATGAGTTTATAAATCAGTTGGATG
The DNA here is from genome assembly GCF_020740605.2 of Lemur catta. Lineage (NCBI taxonomy): Eukaryota > Metazoa > Chordata > Mammalia > Primates > Lemuridae > Lemur > Lemur catta. The sequence goes on from NC_059129.1 coordinate 109,954,889, forward strand.
ATTTTCTGATCTGCTCCAGACTTGGATGATCTTGGCTAGGATCATTCATGCATCTTTTGTCAGCTGGTGCATCTGGGTTAACTGACTACTGCATATAGTGACAGGGATAACTAAGCCACATGTCACATGTCTCTCTAGTGAGTTAGCTTAAGCTTGTTCTTATGGGGGAGGAGGAGAGAGAGAGAGACAGAGTGAGAGAGAGAGCAAGAGAGAGCGCTTTGGAGGCCTAGGTTCAAGATTGGCATGCTAGCACTTTTGCCACATTCTATTGACCAAACCAAGTCAATGGAGAAAATAAAGTCTACCTCTTGGGAGGAACTCAAAGTCACTTTGAAAAGGGTATGGATAAAGGCAGCAGGGGATAAGGAGAGAGAATGGGGGCTCCACCATTTGTCCCCTAATTCTGGGGTCTCCAGAAGCTTCCACTGATCCTGACATCAACTTTGAATTCCAGAGTTCAATGCTCTTAATCAGGTTCATGTATGGATATGTCTTCTTAGATGTAGCTCCTTTTGATTCAGAGACATATGAACTAAAAAGACAAGTGGCTGCCTCTCACATACCCAAGATACAATTGTGAGGTAGGAGCAGGATTCCTGCAAACAACAGAAAGGGGAAGAATGGGAGGCACGTCACCATCGCTGGTTTGCAGTAGCTGTGAAGTGCAGCTGGGAACCTGTTGCAGGCCCTCCTTTCCTAGGAGTGGGGAAGGTCCTTGATCAGACCTAGGTTCTTCTCCCTGGAAGAGTCTTCTCAGCTTATATCTCCACTGCTTCTTAGAAGTGCCTCTGTATTCCACTGTTTTCTTCACTCTTTACCCTGTCATCCTTCCTTGTCCATTGCCCCCTTGGCTACTTCGAAGAAACAGCCCACTTTTTCCAGCTAATTTACGTTTTGAACCTAATTCCTTCCCATAGAAAGTTGAAGGCCAAGACCCCTTTATAATTTGAACACTTTCAGTTCCCTTTAGTCCAGGCTGGTGGTATTTTCACATGTGTACTTCCTAAAAACTTTGTGATCTTCCTGTGAATTGAATCAAAGTCTGCTCCTTTTGACAAAAAATAAACATGCCTCTTTCTCCAGAATTATTGCTACTCTGCTGGGATTCCTGAAGTTCTACATTAGAAAACCTATTAGGCACCATCTTAATTCTCTCTGAGGTTTTAACCCTTTATTTAATCTTGTCTTCAGGCTGGGGACACTGGTGATAAGAAGGTTTATTTTTTAACTCACCAAGTTATGGCTCATGATATTACCTCCAAATTCTGCTTTCAAGCCAGTCAGTTATTTCTTTATCTCATCTCCCCCTTCCCCTTTTATCATATCACACACAACTAGAGCACTTTGAACATTTTGCCTGGAGATTTTCTCAGTTACAACCAAAAGTTCATTACATGCATTTTTCATCTTTCAAATAGGCCAGACAACTGTTTTGTCACATGTGTCACTACTACGTAATACAGGTCACCATATTTTCACCCCTCAGTATCATTTTCTTACCCTTTTTCTAATTTTTGCTAGCAGTTTGCTATTTTCCAACTTCTGCTTCTTACCGATCTTGAAACCAATAGTATGTCTTATGTTTTGTTAAGGCAGCATCCCGTCTGAGGTATTAATTTCTAGTCCTTTAGATGTTGCTGCTTAACAAACCAGGCCAAAAGATAGTATTAAAAGCCTTAGTACTTTATCATTGTTCTTGAGTCAATGGGTTCGCTTGGCAGCTTTGATCTGGGCAGGGCTTGCACACATGCATGTCACTCAGCAGAATGGCTGGGGGCTGCTTGAAATAGGATGTCTGGGGGTTGGTTGCTTTTTGCCAATGGGGGTGACTTCTTATCCAGCAGCTTAGTCTGAAATTATTCTCACAATACTGGACAGAATTCCAAGAGAGATAAGGTCGAAACACGCAAGGCCTTTGGATGTCTGGGCTTGGAAGTGGTACACAGCCACTTCTGCCCACTCTATTGGTCAGATCAAATTATAATGCCAACCTAGATTCCAATGTAGGAAAATAGATTTTATTGGCTTGATGAAAGAAACTTCAAAGTCAGTTGCAAAGGCATGGATAAAGAAAAGGGTAGAGGATTAGGGCCATTTTTGATATCGATTATGGCATTTAGGGTTCTATGGACTCAATTCTGTAGGTTACTGGCTGAGACCTGGCACCTCACATCTTTTTGTGGAAGGAGTACAGTGGTGCTTAAGGCATGCGTTGGGGGGTGACCACATTGGTTTCATTGCTTGCTGCTGACAATAGTGGATAACTCTGAAAGTACATTGGAGTTTATCTCCATTGTTGTACCCAATAACTCAGGTCTTTGGGGTTGGGGCACCCTTGAAGCAATGTCCAGTGCTTTTCTAACCCTACAGTTTCCTCCAAAAATTACCTGCCCTGCAAAGTTAACTCAAGATATGTTATGCGTAACCCCTCTAGGTGTTTTAGGGGGATGTGGCCCAGGCTTCACGGAATTACTGTTTTAGTGGTATGGTTGTTCCCCCATATTTGTGGTTTCACTTTCTCTGTTTTCAGTTACCCATAGTTAACAGTGGTTCCAAAATAGGTAGAGTACAATAAGATATTTCAAGAGAGACTACATTCACATAACTTTTATTACCGTATATTGTTGTAATTATTCTATTATTTAGTTATTGGTGTAAATATCTTTTTTATTTTTTGTTTTCTCTAAAAGATAAAGACTTTATTATTATTTTTTTGGTTAGGTAAAGATTTTTTATTTTTTATGTTTCAAAATATTAAGGGAGTACAAATGTTTTAGATTACATGGATTGCTTTTGTAATGCTTGAGTCCCAGCTATAGGTGTGCCTGTCACTCAAATAGTGTTCATAGCATTCATTAAGTAGGGTTTTTCTCCCTCCCCTCCTTCCCCCTCCTCCCTGGTTGATTTCCACTGAGTCTTACTTCCCTCTGTACACATGTGTGCTCATTGGTTAGTTCCAATTTAATAGTAAGTACATGTGGTTGTTTTTCTATTCTTTTTTTTTATATTTCAGCTTATTATGGGGATACAAAAGCTCAGGTTATATATATTGCCCGTGTCCCGCCCATCCCCCTGAGTCAGAGCCTCAAGCATGTCCATTCCCCAGACAGTGCGCCTGGCACTCACCATGTAGTCATACCTCCATCCCCTCCCCCCACCCGCCACCTCCCCGAGTCAGCATCTTCAAACATGATCATTCCCCAGACGGTGCGCAATGTACTCATCATGTAGGCATACACCCATCCCCTCCCCCCACCCCCTGCCTCAGTCTGATATCCAGTTGGTATCATTCCCCAATGTGCATTTAGGTGATGATCAGGGAAACCAATTTTCTGGTGAGTACATGTGATGCTTGTTTTTCCATTCTTGGGATACTTCACTTAATATAATGGGTTCGAACTCTCTCCAGGAGAACCAAAGAGATGTTGTATCACCATTATTTGTTATAGCTGAGTAATACTCTATGGTATACATACACCACAATTTACTAATCCATTAGTGAATTGAGGGGCATTTGGGTTGTTTCCACATCTTTGCAATTGTGAATTGTGCTGCTATAAACATTCAGGTGCAGGTGTCTTTTTTATATAATGACTTTTGTTCTTCTGGGTAGATGCCCAATAATGGGATGGCTGGATCGAATGGTAGGTCTACTTGAATCTGTTTAAGGTATCTCCATATTGTTTTCCACAGGGGTTACACTAGTTTACAGTCCCACCAGCAGTGTATGAGTGTTCCTGTCTCTCCACATCCACGCCAACATGTTGTTTTGGGACTTTTTGATAAAGGCCACTCTCACTGGAGTTAAGTGGTATCTTATTGTGGTTTTGATTTGCATTTCCCTGATGATTAGAGATGTTGAACATTTTTTCATATGTTTGTTAGCCATTTTTATATCTTCTGTTGAAAAATTTCTATTCATGTCCTTTGCCCTCTTTTTGATAGGATTGTTTGATTTTTTCTTGCTGATTTTCCTGAGTTCTAAATATATTCTTGTTATCAGTCCTTTATCTGATGTGTAGTATGTGAAAATTTTTTCCCATTATGTAGGTTGTCTGTTTACTCTCATGACTGTTTCTTTGGCTGTGCAGAAGCTTTTTAATTTGATCAGGTCCCATTTATTTATATTTGTTGTTGCTGTGATTGCCTTAGGGGTCTTCTTCATAAATTCTTTGCCTAGGCCAATGTCTGTAAGAGTCCTTCCGAGTCTTTCATACATTTTCTTCTAGGATTCTAATAGTTTCCCACCTAAGGTTTAAGTCTGTTACCCACCGTGATTTGATTTTTGTGAGAGGTGAAAGCTGTGGGTCCTGTTTTAGTCTTCTACATGTGGCTATCCAGTTTTCCCAGCACCGTTTATTAAATAAGGAATCTTTTCCCCAAAGTACGTTTTTGTCTGCTTTGTCAAAGATGTTTAGATGGCTATATGAGGATGGTTTTATATTTGGATTTTCTGTTCTGTTCCACTGGTCTGTGTCCCTGCAGTTGTGCCAATACCATACTTCACTAAGGAGAATGGTCTCCAGTTCTACCCAGATTGTTGCAAAAGGTATTAATTCATCTTGTTTTATGGCTAAGTACATATGGTACACATATACCACATTTTATTAATCCATTAATGAATTGATGGGCACTTGGGTTGATGCCACATCTTTGTGATTGTGAATTGTGCCGCAGTAAACATTCTAGTGCAGGTGTCTTTTTGATGAAAAGTCTTCTTTTCTTTTGGGTAAATGCCTAATAATGGGACTACTCAATCAGTTGTAGGTCTACTTTTAGATTTTTGAGGAATTTTCATACTGTTTTTCATAGAGGTTATACTAATTTGCAGTCCTACCAACAGTGTGTAAGTGTTCCTTTCTCTCTGCATCCACACCAGCATCCACTGTTTTTGGATTTTTTAATAAAAGCCATTCTGACTGGGGTAAGTTGATATCTCATTGTGTTTTTAATTTGCATTTCCCTGATAATTAGTGACATTGAGCATTTTTTCATATGTTTCTGGGCTATTTGTCTTTCTTTTGAGAAGCTTCTCTTCATGTTTTTTGCCCACTCTTTAATAGGGTTGTTTGTTTTTTTCTTGCTGATTTGCATGAGTTCTTTGTCAATTCTAGTTATTAGCCCTTTATCAGATGTGTAGCTTACAAAATAGTTGCTCCCATTCTATAGGTTGTCTGTTTGCTCTGTTTATTGTTTCTTTAGCTATTCATAAGCTTTTTAGTCAAATCCCATTTATTTATTTTGTTGCTGTGATTGCTATTGGGGTCTTAGTCATAAATTCTTCGCCTGGGCTGATATCTAGAAGAGTTTTTCTTACATTTTCCTCTAGAATTCTTATGGTTTCATGCCTTAGATCTAAGTCTTTTATCCATCTTGAATTAATTTTTGTGAGTGGTGAGAAATAGGGGTCCTGTTTCATTCTTTTGCATGTGGCTCTCCAATTTTCCCAGCATCACTTATTGAATAGGCTTCTTTTCCCCAGTGTATGTTATTGTCTTCTTTGTCAGAGATAGTTGGGGGAAGGTAGATGGTTTTATATTTGGGTTCTCTGTTCTGTTCCATTGATTTATGTCTCTATTTTTATACCAATACCATGCTGTTTTGGTTACTATAGACTAATAGTATAGTTTGAAGTCTGGTACTGTGATGCTTCCAGATTTGTTCTTTTTACTTAAGGTTGCTTTGGTTATTCGGGCTCTTTTCTGGCTCCAAATGAAGTGTAGAATTATTTTTTCTAGATATGTGAAGTATGACTTTGTTAATATCTTACTGTGTCTAATTTATAGACTAAACCTTATAAGAATGCATGTATGTATACCAAAAAAAGTAGCATAAAAAGGGTTTGGTACCATCCATGGTTTCAGGCATCCACTGTGGGTGTTGAAACATATTCTCTGTGGTTTGGGCAGGGAGTGTCACTGTATTGCATTTTGGCATGTTAACTAAGATTTCTTTCCCTTGTTCCTACTACTTACTTTTCTTGTTCCTTTCTCCTCAGCTTTCCATATGTGCTAACTTCAGGGTGAGGGATTATATAGAATAGAACAAGAAAAAAGTTCAATTTCTTAGCATTTGGACTTCTAATGAGACATTTGTATATTGTCAAAAGCCATGATTCTGGCATAAACAATAGGTTAATCTGAATACTTAGCCAGATTTTTCTGCCTTTTGGAATAAAGATAAAGTCAGTTGGCCTAGAGTAGGGGTAAAGTTGAGAAAAGAGAAAAATAAAATTGGTTGTTCTGAGTTCCTGGGAAAGGACACCTGGCTTTGTGTTAGGGAAACAATAAAAATCTAAAAAAAGTTTGAGACTCTGTAAGGAGAGGGATCTATACCTTCCTCCTGTAATCACGAGAAACTACAGGTCTTCCTGAGAAGCCCTGGGTGTAGCATGGAGCCAGGGCAGCAGTGTGCCTAGTTGAGAGAGATGTCTAAGCACATGGTCCTACATCTCACTGCAGGGCAGAAAAACAGCTGGGCATGCCTGAGGTTACCCAGTGATGGTTGGCAGACTTGCAGGCACCTTGCAGTGTTGCTCATGCTGGGCACAGAATACATGGGCCAGGAGAAGAGAAGCCTTGGAGAGGTTACAGATGGCCACAACAGATTGAGTTACATCTCAGCTGAGATGCTGTGGCATGAGCAGGATGGTGGCATTCATGAAATTTAGAAAGCAGCCCCTCCCTCTGAACTATTTCCAGGAGAACTCCAAATTGACTGTTTACCCAAATGAGACTGAGTAAAATCCAGAAAAAACTGAGTTTACTTTGAACTGGCAAGGTCAATGTCTCTGTTATCAGTAAAAATGGGGTTTGAGAGTTAAGTATACTTATAGACATACTTTAGTTCATTGATTACAAGACATATTTTTTCACATTTTAGCACTTCTGAAATTGAGATGCAGCTCCCAATCCGTGGCATATCATAGTTTAGTTTGAGTGATTTTTCTTTCTTAATAGTATATAAAACAACAGTGCATCTTAAAAATGATGGTGTCTTAAATTCAGTGAAATACAGTATAATGGAATTTATATCTTTGCATACTTGGGATTTGTAAATCTCTCTTTTTACCACTGAAAATGCTAGTAACTCAAGACCTATTGCTTAGCTCTTCTTGGCATTCCTAACTCTTTCTTTATTCACGAGGACACCTTTACTTATAGTCCCAGGGAATGGCAGCTCAAAGTTGTGGTGGCATCTAAGATGAGAGTAGCTGGTAACTACTGCTCAAAGTTGAGCTGAATGCCACTTGAGGTCAGGGTGGCAATAGCATGGGGCCACAAGTTTATTTCCCAACTATCTTTAACATTTTTATATTTTTGCCATACTTCATTGAGCGATCATCTGTGATTCACCAGCACACACAATTCTTCCCCACATTGGTAGCAAATGGTAGGACAACATCTTTGAAGGAGCTGTCATGGAACTTCTTCTGCCTTACCACTGTGAAGAAGTTCGAGGGTCTGAAGACCCTGGCAAACTCTGTGAAAATTTGCTTTGAAGCCAGCATCTTAGGAGTACGAGAGTGGAATGAGCCTTGTTAGCTTTCTTCATGCACCATCTTTAAAGGCAGCGCCCTCCAAGCCTGAGTAATCTGACTGCCTTTCTCATTCTCTGAAACAAATGGACTATTCTCTGGCATAGTCCACTCCCATAATAATTGCATAGTGAGTTAAATACCAAGTCCAAATCTTCCTTTCCTGGCATTTGCCATACATGCAAATTTCTGAACTTTGGCACCCAGTATCACAGCCTTAGCATTGGCAATGCCGGATTAGTGTTGGCTTGGGTTCTCCTAACTCTGCAAAAATTACTCTGGCAATTTTTCCCCCTTCTCCATAAGTAATCCATCTTTCTCTAAACATTCTGCATTCGAGGATGCAGAGGTATAAGTAATTCTCCATGGGTCCACTTTCTCATACCCTCTCCTCATGAAATTTCCTTCAGAGATTAACCTAATGAACTCATTCAATGTTGCAAGTATCAATTTTCTGGTCTCTGGTTCTCTCCCAGAGTGGCCATGATGCTTTGTTCATATCTATCTCCACTACATTATTCTCCCATTGAAGAGGCATTTCTATCATCATGACTGCCCAAGCTGAATCTTCCGCCACTCCTCTGTGTCACCTTGTAATAGTGTAACTTCTCTGGTGCAGTGTTTCTGGCTATGTTCTGTGCTGTGACTTTATTTGGGCCTGGTCAGACACTGCCTACATCTCAATAATCCCAGATACTGGTTCCCCAAAATATAAACCTTTAATTATGCCCATGGAATCTCAGAAAGAATGCAGGTACCAAAAAGATAGAATTATATCATTAGGTAATCATGAAAACACAGCATACCAGAGGATGATGCAAGACATTACTTTGCCCATTGAGTCCTCTTTAAAATCAGGCTCTACCTCAGGTGGATGCCCAAGATTCCTTTTTTTCATGAGGGCTTGGAACCAGGTTCTTGAAGTTCTCAGGGTTTCTGCCTTTGCCATTCTGGAAGTTAATGATAGAGCTTTACCATGAAGATCTGGAGGAAGCTTTAGACCCTTCAGAGTTTCCAAAGTGAAGAACATGCAAATAAAACATCTGTCTTTGGACAGTACTGACTGTTTCTTCACATAATTCAATTGGTTCTTGGGCTAGCAGTCTCTGTATCTTTAATATGTTTTACCAAAGAGCATCCCCAACCTCCCTAACAAGGATGAGAAGGATATATTCAGAAGGGGATGATGAATAACAAAAGTTATATTTTAGAAAAATTATTCTAATTGTCTTTATGATAAACATAGTAAAATCCTATGCCTTTCCTCCCTTCCTCAGAAAAAAGATTTTAAGTCTTATAAATTATCTTTTCTTTATAACTTGTACATTTTCTTCACTGATGTCTCCAAAATAAATAAATTTGATTAGGTAGTTAGGATTACATTATAAATTATCCAGGGTATAGAAAATTAGCCATGGCATTTTCCTCTTACAAGGGCACCACAAAAATAATGAATTTTATAATAATGTTGTTTTTCTGCATGGTTGAATTTTGCCTAAAAGTATTTTGTTTTGGACCTCATAAAAGAGACTTAGCTACTGAGAAAGCTAAAGTACCTTTTTCTTATAAAACTGCTTCACCATAGACTTCAAGGATAATATTACAGCCAAATTTAGAGGCTACACAAACCAAAACCAAATAAGATTTATATCAAATAAGCTGGAAGAAAAAAATTCTGGGATGCGTATTGCTGGTGAGAGAAGATTACTATAGTATTACTACCAAATTGGCAATGTATATTAGAATCCTTAAATGTATTCGTAGCTCTTGACACAGTCATTCTTATGCAAATTTTTATCCTGAGGAAACTGTTAAAAGTACACACAAAGAGTTATATACAAGGATGTGCCTCACTGTATTACTTATACTAGCAAAAATTTAGAAACAACGTATATGTTTGACAAAGTCCGATAGATTGAAAATGGGCACAAATTCTTTGCAGCATCTCCCATAAAGAAGTGAAATTCATTTCTTCACTCCTTGAATCTCAGTGGCCTTGTGACGTGATTTGACCAATAGAATGAAGCAAGAATGACATGTAAATTCCAGGCATAGGCCTCAAGAGACCTCACAGTTTCTGTTCTCTGTTTTGGAACCCTCTTACCATGGGAGCAACCCTGGGCTAGACTTCTGGATGGTAAGAGACTTCAGGAAGAGTGAGGTCCAGCCATTTAAGCTGACCCAGCAGGGAACTGGCATGTGAGGGAGCCCAGCTAACACTACATGGAGCTATTGAGATATCCTAGCCGAGCTCAACCCAAATTGCTGGCTCACAGAATTGTGAGCAAATAAATAATTACCATTTTTAAGCTACTGAGTTTTGGGGTAGGTTGCTGTGAAGCACAGATGAACTGGTATGCAGGAGAATATTTTAATTTAGTGTTTCTCATACTATTGTATAGTTCACTAGTATCTCATAAAATATTAAAAGAAATCTTAAAATAGATTATATAATAACTATATAGTAGCTATAGATTATCTACTGTAGAGACATAATATAGAACATAAGAATAGATTATATAACAATGGAAATCATGAAAAAGGATACCAGTGTTAGTTAAATAAGCCTGGGAAACTTTATATTTACTACTCCCTTTTACAGTTTAGTCATGCACATTAATATATTAAGACACTGAGAAATGCTGCAGTAAACAAATTTATTTAATAGTGTTTCTAGACTTTTTTTTTTTTTAAAAAAAAGATTGATCTCTTTTCTTGTGTAATATCCTTTCACATCATACCAGATGATATGTTCTAAGGAACACAGTATGGGAGAAGCAGTTTTGGTAAACTATTATTTATGTAATAAAATACTTGGCACCATTAACAATATATTTTTGCAGAATTTTTAGTAAAAGTAAATGTTCTTTTAGTCCATATAACATGTTTTCATTTTGTGAAATATATTGTATATCGTATATTATGTACATTACATACACTGAAAACAGTTTGAAAATCAATTTTGATAGTAATATATGCCTGGAGAGTAGGGTCATGTTAATTTTCTTTTTTATAATCCTCTATTATTTAAAATGTCTATAATGTATATTATATACTCTTTTATAAATTATAAAAAAATAATTTTTACAAAGGCACAATGCCAGGGTCCTATGGACAGTTTCCAGGCCGCTGCTGCTCCCCTCCATCTCTTTACTCCACAGGTCATGGACAAAGTAATGCGCATCCTCTGCTACACATGCCATCAGCATTTCATGAGCTATTCCTTTTAAGGAGCTCATGTGTAAACACTACTTATTTCCTTCTTATTGTTCTTTAATATCTATAAAGTAGACAGTAAGTACTGGTTAATTGGTCAGCCAAACAGTGTGTGGGGATTTTTAAGAAACTGAACAATATACCTCTAGGAAATATGCTGGGCATCAAAATATTTTGACATAATTTGTTCTATAATATTTAGTAATTGCAACCTCAGAACGCCAAGCATATTTTATCTCAGATAGGATTTATTTTCTTTTAGCTCAGCTAATTACTTTGTTTTGTAGTTTTTAAATCCCTGATCAATAAATTACAAAACTGTAGACAAGCCATTCTAAAATAGTGTGTGATTAACTGTGCTTGCAAAATACCAGGGCGAGGGACTGCATGCACCTTCAAATCTGTGTTTCACCATGTTCACACTTCTATTACCGTCTTCTCACATACTATATATGCAATAGGCTATTACTGAACAAAGTGTAATGTCTAAACTAATATTCTACACTATAAAATAGTATTACATATTATGCTATAATGCTGGAATTCTATGCCCCCATAAAATTGTTTCAGGAAATGATTTTAGGGTCCAAGCTTTAGGCCTTTTTTTCCTTGGGCATATCTCATTCTTAAAGTGGTTTCTTTTTTAAAAGTAGTTTAGCTGGCATTTATTTTTCTTAAAAATCAAACACCATGAAACATGATAGAATATTGATCACTTCCATTTACTGTTTTCAAAATCCATTATCTCTGTTGTGACATAGAACTGTTAACATTGCATGGTTTGGTAGCTCACCAAGATTCATAGAAAGATTTAAGCAGCACTCATGCAGTGCACAGGATGGCATCCAGGACACTTACGGAGACCTCCTTGAAGCCCTCTCTGAACCCCAGCTCTAGCTTAGATGACTTTAGTGTCAAGATTTTGGTTTGTTCCTAAATATAAACAGCCATGATGACTATGAACAAATTTCTCAACCTTTTTTTCTCCATACATGACTATCAGATTTTACATTTATGGATCAAATTGTTTTTAGATATTTGGAGAAGAAGTAAAATGGTTCCTAAAACTGTTGAGAGAAAGTAAAAGCAACAAACAAAATAATAAAAAAAAATTCACACAGATGATGTTTTCGTATAATATTCCAATAAGATTTGTCCCAAACAGGTGCTCTTTAAAGACCCCAAAAGATGGCATAGGACAAGGGAAAATGGTTAATCTCTTTATTAGAAAAAATCTAAAGGCGATCTTGCTTTTTTCTCTAGATGCCTACTCAAAAAATAATATACATAACGACAAAACAGCAAGTATATACTACATGTGCTATTGAAGAAAAAGGAAGAATGTATATTATGTTACTCATTTTTTAAAAATCGAAGAAAGGTTGGACTTTATTAAAATTAAAACTTTTATGGTTCAAAGGATACTATTAAAAAATGAAAAGAGAACTTTCAGAATTAGAGAAAATATTTTCAAATTATATATCTGATAATGTACTTGTATCTAGAACATGTAAAAAAATCTTACAACTCAATTATAAAAAGACAAACCACTCAATTAAAAAAGGGACAAAAAATCTGAATGAACATTTCTCCAAAAAGATATACAAATTATCAATAAACACATGAAAAGCTGTTCAATATTATTAGTCACCAGAGAAATGAAAATCAAAACAATAACCACAAGGATGGCTATAATCAAAAAGGCATAGTAACAAGTGATAGCAAGGATGTAGATAAATTGGAACCTTCATACATCACCGGTGGGAATGTAAAATGGTATAGCCACTTTCAAAAACAGTCTGGCAAGTTCCTCAAAATAATAAACATAAAGTTATCATAAAACCCAGAAATTATTCTCCTAGGTATATACTTAAGAGAAATAAAAACATATGTCTACAAAGAAAACCTGTACACAATTATTTATAGCAGCATTATTCATAATAGCCAAAAATGAAAAAAACTCAAAAGTTTTCCAATAGAAGAATGGATAAACAAAATGTAATATAACTGTACAATGGAATATTATTTATCCATAAAAGGGAATAAAGTACTGATAAATGGTACACCATGGATGAAACTTGAAAACACTGTGCTAAGTGAAAGAAGCCAGTCACTGAGGACTGGCATTGTATTATTCCATTCATATGAAATGTCCAGAAAAGACAAATATATATTGATACAGAAAATAGATCAGTGGTTTCCTAGGACTGGGGAGGTTGGATGGAAATAGAAAGTGACTACTAATATGTACGGGTTTTTTTTTGTGTGTGGGGGGGAGAATAATAAAAGTGTTCTAAAACTGAGTGTGATGATGGTTGTTCACTTCTGTCAATATATAAAAACCATTAAATTATGTACTTTAAATGAGTAATTGTATGGTATATGAATTATATCTCAATAAAATTGTTATATAAAAAAGTTGAAAGGAATGTTTCTAGTTCTGCCAAGAAGGAGGATTTCTGCTTCCACCAAAAATGTATAGCCCCATCATCCCTCCCATGCTCCCCTTCATACAACTGAAAAATTCTAGACATAATTCAAAAAGTGTAGGAATATTTCAAACAGTGGAAATAAGGTGAGCAACCTAGGGACTTCAGGATTTTAGGAATGACATGGAAGTGAGTTCCCTAGGACTTTTTATTGCCTCCCATATATCTCAGACGGAACACTTCAGAAGCCTCCAACCTGGAACTGGGCAACACAAAGAGACAAAATTGGCTCCATGAAAAGCTTTCCCTTCATGCAAAGGATGAAAAACGTGTGTTCTAACAGCAGAAAACCTTTTTGGCTATACCCACCCTACTCCCTTCAAACACCAAAGGAAAAACCACCTTGTGCCTTCCATGTTTTCAGTTGTACCAGTTGGGAGTTGATCTGCCACCACCTCTCCCACCCCTCTGCCCTGAGGAGGAAGGTAGCACACTCTGATTCTTCCCCTTTGTGACATTAGTGGGACAATCTGGGCACTGTTTCTCATCTTCTGCAAAGCAGAAGCTGTCAGAAGTTATCTGATGCCCCTGCTGATGTATTATTGGCAGAATGGAGGCAGGGTGCAGTTGATCCGCCACTCCCCACCTGGCAGAATCAGGCAGTCCTCTGATGTTCCCATAGTGTTTGGTGAGGCTGTGGGAAGCAGATTTTATATTTTCACCTGGTAAAAGAAGATGATGCTCTGATTCCCTGTGTCAGGGTAGCGCTAACAGCGTTCAGTGGCAAGTTCAACATTCACCTCCACTCAGCAGTGACAAGACTTAACACAGTCTAATGTGAAGCTAGTCAACACAGCACTAGGCTTCAATACCTACCATCCTGTTTCAGCAGGGCCCAATGCGGAGCTGATCCTCCACCCTAACCTGGCATTATGAGATGGAAAGAGGTGGTGGAAAGTAGGGTTAGTTGGCACTCAGCTTTCATATCCCTTTGCTTGATGTCAGTGGGGCCTGGTGGGGAGCTGAATTTCTGACTCCACCATGTAGCAACACAGAGGTGTTGAATCAGCCCTCCACTCTCCCTCTTGTTGTGGTGGAGCCCAGAGTAGAGGTGATCTTCCAACTGCACTCAGAGCTAACAAGGCAGTTCAAGTCAGTGATACATTTTTTCTAGGGTGGTGTTGGCAGGGACCAGAGGGAAGCTGATCATACACAGCCACCCATCCTTCATGCTATACTGAAAAAGAGGGACAGCCTGCTAAAAAAAGATTCAATAGGATACAGAGCCTCATAATATAATATCCAAAATGTCCAGGGTATAATAGAGAATCAGTCATCATACCAAGAACTGGGAAAATAACAACATGAATGAGTGAAAAAAAATCTATAGACACTAACCCTGAGAAGAATTAGATATTAGAATTATTCAACAAGGATTTTGAAGCATCCATAACAAAAATATTTCAACAAGAAATTATGAATTCCTAAATGAGAAAAAGAGAAAATCTCAGCAAAGAAATAGAAATTATAAGAAAGAACCAAATGGGAATTACAGAACTGACAAATATAAGAACCAAAATGAAAAAACTCTCTGGATAGAGGAGTATAATACTCTCTGGATAGTAGGTAGTAAAAACTCTAACTCACACAAGAGTAGTGTGTAGATGACAGAGGATAGAAAAATTAAGGTTAAGTACAGATTGATAGAAATTACCCAATCTGAACAACAGAGAGAAAATAAACAAAACAAAACAAAACAGAATTTCAGAAAACAGTGGGGCAATAACCATAAAGCAAACATCCATACCATCAGATTTCCAGAAGTAGATGAGAGCTTGAACTTAGAAACTTTATTGAAGAAATAAAGTCTGAAAACTTCCCAAGTTTGGCAAAAGACATAAGTCTATGGGAAAAAGAAGGTAAGTGAATACCAAATTGGATAAACCACAAGAAATCCATGCCAAGATATACCATATTTGTACTTCTGAAAACTGAAGATAACAAGAAAAAAATCTTGAAAGCAGCCAGAGAGAAACATTATTTATAGGAGAATGCCAATTTGAATGACAGCAGATTTTTCATTTAATACCATGAAGGCTAGAAGGAAGTAGCATAATTATGTTCCAGTACTAAAAGAAAATAAATGTCATCTATGAATCCTACATCCAGGAAAAATGTCCTTCACAAGTAGAGGGAAAGTAAAGATGTTTTTAGATGGAGGAAACCTAAGAGAATTTGTTGTCAGCAGTCCTAACTTTAAGAATGACTAAAGGAAGTTTTTTACATAGAAAAGAAATGATATCAATAAGATTCAAAACTTCCGAAAGGAAAGAAGACCATTCAAATTGTGTAAGCAGAGAGGTAAATATGGACTGCCCTATTTCTCATAAATTTCTTAAATCATGTTTGATGGTTGAAGCAAAAGTTGTAACACCAGCTGATCTGATGCTCAATATATGTAGAGGGAAATACTTAAGATGATCTTATTTGAAAAATAGGAAGGGTAAAGGAGCCTAAGCAGAATGTTTCTACACTTCACTTGAAGTGGTAAAATGTAATACCAGTAAACTCTGATAAATTTTATATGTATATTGTAATACCTAGAGCAACTAATAAAAAACATACAAAGTGATACACTCAAAAACTGTAAGTCAAGATGAAATCCTAAAATACATTTAAATAATTCAGAAAATTAGAAAAGAGAGAGAAAACAAACAAAATTATAGATTTGAGCTTTAACTTGTTGATAATTTTTGCTATGGATTGAATTTGTATCTCCCAAAATTCATATGTTGAAGCTCTAATGTGACAATATTTGGAAGTGGGGACTTTGGGAGATAATTAGTACATGAAGGTAGAGCCCCCACAATGGGATTAATGTCGTTAAGTAGAGAAAGAGAGTTAGTTCTTTCTGTCTCGCATGTGAGGATACAATGATAAGATGAGCATCTGCAATCCAGGACGAGTGCCCTCAGCAGGCAACAAATCTGCCAGAACCTTGATCTTGGCTTCTCAGCCTTCAAAACTGTGAGAGATAAACATTTGTTGTTTAAGTCATCCAGTCTATGGTATTTTTGTTATAGCAGTCTGAAATGACCAAGATGATACTGTTGGTGGAAATGTAAAATGGTGCAGCCACTGTGGAAAATCACAATAAAGGTTTCTCAAAAAATTAAAACTGGAACTACCATATGATCCAGCAATCCCACTTCTGGGTATTTACCAAAAGAATTGAAATCAAGATCTTAAAGAGGCCGGGCATGGTGGCTCACGCCTGTAATCCTAGCACTCTGGGAGGCCGAGGCGGGTGGATCTCTCGAGGTCAGCAGTTCGAGAGCAGCCTGTGCAAGAGCGAGACCCTGTCTCTACTAAAAATAGAAAGAAATTATCTGGCCAACTAAACTATATATGAAAAAAAAAAACAATTAGCCGGGCATGGTGGCGCATGCTTGTAGTCCCAGCTACTCGGGAGGCTGAGGCAGTAGGATTCCTTAAGCCCAGGAATTTGAGGTTGCTGTGAGCTAGGCTGATGCCATAGCACTCACTCTAGCCAGGGCAACAAAGCGACACTCTGTCTCAAAAAAAAAAAAAAAAAAAAAGATCTTAAAGAGATATTAGCACTTCCATGTTCCTAGCAGTATTATTCACAATAGCCAAGAAATAGAAAAAACCTATATGTCTATAAATAGATTAATGGATAAAGAAAATTTGGTATACACATATAATTAAATATTATTCAGTCTTTAAAAAGATGGAAATTCTGCAATATAGAACTACATGAACAAACTTTGAGGTCATTATGCTAAGTGAAATAAGCCAATCACAGAAAAACAAATAATGCAAGATTTCTCTTCCATGAGAATATAATGGTGGTTGCCAGGGGCTGGGCAGTTACTAATCAAGGGGCTATAAAATTTTAGCTAAGCAAGATTAATAAGTTTGAGAGAGCTACTACATAGTGTTTTATCTATAGTTAACAATTCTGTATTACATACTAAAAAATTTATTAAGGGTTGGTATCATGTTAAATGTTCTTACCACAATGAACTAAATAAAAACAAAAAGACAAAAAACCAAAAACCAAAACAAATCTAACAATGAATAAAAACAATTATATGCCATGAACAAGTGGAATTTATTCCAGGAGTAAAGGCTAGGTGAATATTTGAAAATCAATCTATATAATCTACCCTATCAACAAGCTAAATACAAATTGTATGAATATATCAATACAGAAAATGTACTTGACAATATCTAAAATCCTTCATAATAAAGACTCAGTAAACTAGGAATAGATAGAGAACTTCCTCGTATTGATAAATGGTATCTATAAAAAAAACTTATAACTAACATGATACTTAACAGTGAATGACTGAATGCTTTCTCTCTAAGATCAAGATTATAGCAAGGATATCAACCTTCACTACTTTTATTTAAAATAGTACCAGTGATTCTAGATACTGCAATAAGGTAAGAAGAAGAAATAAAAGGCATGTAGATTGTAAATGAAGAAATAAATTTGTTTATATTTGTAGATGATGTAATTGTCTATGTAGAGATTCCCAATGAATCAACATAAAATCTCCTATTATTAAGTTGGTTAAGCAAGTTCACTGGATACAAAAGATCAATCACACTTCTAATAATGGCCACATGGAAATCAAAATTAAAAATATGATACCATTTATAATTACTCCAAAGACATGACATATTAGGTATAAACTTAACAAAGCATGTATAGGATCTGCATGCTGAAAATTACAAAAGGCTGATGAAAGAAGACAAAGAAGACCTAAATAAAGGTAGAGATTATTCATATCATGTTTGCAAATAGATCATGCTCATGGATTAGAAGACTCCATATAGTAAAGGTGTCAATTTTCCCCAAATTGATCATAGGATTAATGAGATTCCTGTCAAAATACATGTAAGTCTTGTCGACATAGATAAGCTTTTTCTAAAAGTTATGTGAAAAGGCACAGTCACTAGTGTAGTTAAATCAAGATTGAAATATAAGAATAAAGTGGGAAAAATTGTTCTATCCATTATTAGGGGCTACTATATAGCTACCACAATTAAGACCACATGGTTTTGGTGGAGGGACAGACACAGAGATCAATTGAAAAGAATAGAGAATCTGGAAATGGATCCACACAAATATGCCCAACCGATTTTTTGATAAAGGTGAAAAGCAATTCCATAGAGAAAAGAAAGACTTTTCAACAACTAGTGCTGCAGTAATTGGACACCCATGAAAAACAAACAAACAAAAACGAAGTGAAACAAAACAAACAAAAAACCCTAGACCTGAACCTCACACTTTATTGATATATTCTTTTCAATGTTTGTATCAGGATTGTGCTAGTCTCACACAGTGATTTGACAAGTCTTCCCTCTCCTCTTTTCCGAAATTATATAAGATTGTTATTGTTTCTTCCTTAAAAGTTTGATATAGTTCATCAAGAATGTTATCTGGCCTGAAATTTCTTTGTGGGAAGATTTTGGATTATGAATACAATTACTTTAGTTTCCATAAGACTATTTAGCTTTATTATTTCTTTTTGTTCTTAGTTTTGGTAATTTATATTTTCAAGAAATTTGTACATTTGATTAAATTGTTGAGTTTAATTTTTATAATTTTTCTTAATGGTCTTACATTTCCAGTGATGTCTTCTCTTTCATTTTTGATATTGGTAATTTGTGTGTTTTGTTGTCTCTTTCTTTAGAAAATTAGCTAGGGATTTATGAATTATACTAATTAACAATTTAATTTTATGACATTTTCAAAATACTAATTTTGACTCTCTTGAATTTCTGTTTTCTTTTTCATTTTCTAGTTTATTAATTTGGTCTCATAGCTTTACTAATTTCTTCATTTTGTTTTCTTTGAAATGTGTTGTGGAGACTCTAGGTACCATTATCTTTCCCTGAACAGTGTTGAATTTTGTTCTAGCAGGAGCTAAAACACTGAGAGATTACTGTAGGATGGTGTAGGCTTGGCTTCAGGCTTTGTTGGATAGGTCTTTATTTAATTTGCCCTTGATTCTTAAGTCATGGTTCATTTCAGTTTCAGTGGAAAGTCACTCTAACTTGGACAGGCATGAACTTACAGAGTGTATTTCTCTCTGATTATGGGAATCTGCAGACATTTCTGCTTATCTTTTTTAGGCCCTTAGCTGTTGATATCCCCCATGGGCTCTTTGGAGTCTTCTCTCACCACATGCTGTTCTGGAGTCAACCAAAGATTTGAGGGGAGTTTTTACACAGATTATGGTATACTCTGCTGTGAATCCCTCAATTTCCAATGGCTCTGGCTGCCCCTAAATGTGTGTTCTGACTTTTCATGGCATGAAAGTGCAGATTTCTTTTTGATCTCTATTTCCCTCTTGGGCTGGGGAATGTCCTTCGGGAAAAGCTGAATAAACATTATCTCACCTAGTCTGGTTCCTTGCTCTCAAGAGTCAAATCCCCTCCAGTTTTAATCCACTGCTGGTTGCTTTCCTATGCCTTTACACAGTTGCATTTTATACTTCATTTATAGCTTATAATTGTATGGGCAGGAGGATCACTCTGACGATACCTCATTTTAACGTTACCATGTTAACATTACATCAGAGGATTTACCGATTTTTATCTTATTATTGTGAACATTATTATTGCCAATTTCACTTGCATTTCTTCTTTATTATCAATTTGTCTTTGATTTAGTAAATGTAAATGTTGTGCTTTAATTAATAAAAGTGTTTTGGCATCATTCTTACTTGGATGCAAAATGGATGTAGATTTATTAGAGATAGATTATCCATCCATTCTTTTCCTTTCTAAAAGTTAACCCATAGGTAAGACAAAAAATGAAACCACCGAAAGTAAAAATCCCAGAACTCACAAGTATTTCATTCCTATGTTTATTGGAACATCAGTAGCCTGATGATTGTCAAATAATATTATTTATGTAACGTATCCCACTGTGGTAAAGCTGGACTTGAAGATGTCAACATGATGGATGATATGGGTTTTCATTTTGTTTGCCTTCCTGCTTTGGCTTCATAATCCCATCGCTGTTCTTGATTAGGACATTTTGTCTTCAAGCTTCAGTGAGTTGTGTTCATAAAGAAGCAGAACAATGGAGAAGGAATGAGGGGTAAGTGAACAGGCCATGGAGGAGGAGGGAGTCTATTCTTGAACAATTATAAATTGTTCACGGGGAATGGTTGAATATATATTAGTACTCTTGACTTTTGGCAACACATTTACTGAGAAAATAGCTCCTATTACTCTACAATGAGAGTGTTCAACAAGTTAACAGCTCAGGGCTCCACTTCATTTTCCTTTCGAATTAATCTCCTCAAAGTCTTTCTTCACGAATCCATTAGTAGGTCAGAAGGCCCAGCATCAGTTTCATTCTCTATTATTCTTGCTCCTCTCAAGGCTTTTTACTCCCTTTGCTTTGACTCTGTTTTTCCTTCTCCTTCGAGAGCCTATAAAATGTGTGAGGGATAATATTTTTTCTTCAACTTAGAATCCAGAGTATTAGTAGTTATGTGCTGGTGGTACTTAGTAATGACATGATTATCATTTAGTGGCATTGTTGTTTATAAGGCAAAAAGAATGTTGTTAATAATTAACATGCATATTTTCTACATAATCCAGTACAAACATAAATGCAAATATTTTAGGTGGAGGAAAGTGTTTTCAGGAAATTCAGATTTTAAACCATCACTACTCTGTCAGGGTTGCTATAATTTTCACTAGGTGTGTTGAAAAGGTAATAGATGTAAGACTGGGCATTGTAACTTATTCAGTTCAATACTTGTGGGCAGTGTTTTCATCTACTCAAAAAACTGAACAGTATTTAAATGTTCCTAAGGGGAAACACTGCATTCCATTGTTTGTGAAAGTTATAAAGCAGATCCTTTATTGATCTCCTTACAAAGTTTTCTAATATTTCTCATCTTTCAGTAAATGTAAATATGACTTTGAAAACTTTGTATAAAAGACGCCTAGATATTATTGTATATACTAGTCACATGGACCTAGCAAAGAGCTTTAAGCCATGAGTTTTGGCCTAAAGTGAGAGTGTAAGTAGGAGATAAAACTCTTATCAGAAACTAGAATTATACAGTCAATAATAGGCACGACTATCTATATATCCAAGTAAAAAGAGCACCTTCAAAGAGGCTGGCTAGATTCTTCACCCAGTTGTATCTTATCCTCTAGCTGCCTGGCAACAAAATAAGCTTAAGTTAGATCTGGACTAAAAGAGAAAAAGCTTCTTCAGATAACTTTATTTGTATCTGAATATAATACTCTATTTCTTATATTGATGTACATATATAACACATGGTTGGTAAGCATTATTTTCAAGTATCATAAGTAACATAAGGACCAAGTTGTAAGGATGACGTAGTTGCAACAGTGCTAAACCCACTGATTTACAATTAGATCCATTTACCTAGGTGGCTGCCTTCCTCTCTCAGGAGTCCTTGTGGATTCCTTCCAAAGAAGAAAATTCAAGTGAAGAGGCTACCTTTTCAGAGATTTTCTTTCATGAATGGTATGTGGGTAATTGCATGCTATTGCTAGACTCTCAAAGATAGCACGAACTGTTTAGTTGTCTAGTTACTAAATTTGAAGTGTTTTTTTTTTTTTTGCAACATAAGGTGAAACTTCTAGCTTTATGTAACAGTTAAAATTTGAAATTATAATGAGATGAAGAATTCATCAGAAAGCCCTCACAAGAATGTCTCATGAGAAAAGAGTGATACTAGGGGGAAGTGAGGAAGGAGGCTGGATCAGAAGTGTACGAAGTAAAGGGCACGTCGAGCACCCTACAGCAGCTGGCAGGCAGGGAACGAGTGGGAGCTGAAGTCTTCTTGGTCTCTTCGTGTTCTGGAAGGGATGTGCTGTGAAACAGAGGAAATGAGGAAGAGAAAGAGGGTGGTAAAACACAGGAGAGCAGAGTGCTGGAGAGTTTTGGTAATAACATTGAACATTTTTCTGGATTGGTGGATGAGGAAATTGAGAATAGTTGCAGTGCAAGAGAATGGAAGAAGAGAAAAAAGGATTTTTATAATATTGCTGTGGGTTATAAATTAAGTCTCTTCCATTTTATTTGATATACGAGAAAAAACTGGAGTTCTTTTAAAATTACTTTTAGTTGCTGGGCTGTGTTGCTTTGAATGTGACTTTGAGTTAAGCCTAAGCCACATGGGGTCCTGGATTTATTTTATTCACAAAAATTCATGGTTTCTAAGTGTGATAAGATACATTAAAAGCTGATTTATCTTTTAGAATAACAGGCACAAAGCCAGGAATAGAAAGAACAGTAAACTCCTTACTCTGGTCTTCCATCAAGTGCCTGCATGACTTTGGGGAACTTTGAACAGTTCTGGGCTGCATTTTCTTAATTTATAAAATAAAATATTAGATGAGACAATTGAAAGGTTAACTCTCAGCTCTACAAACCTGTGCTCTTTGAGTTAAAAATGTCAGCATGAGCAAATGCAGTTATTTTATTCCTAATGGTTATTAGCATGTTTGTAAAACAATGCCAATGATAAAACTAGTTACCCCTTAATGAATCATTTTTCCTAGTCAGGAATTAGCTATGTACTATCTAACGTGGATGATAATTAATCTAAATTAAATATCTCATTTAATTTTGACAACAATCCTTCAAGGTGGGGATTATTATCTCCATTTTATAGTTGAGGCAATGGAGACTAAGGAAATTTAAATTAGCTGAGACCAGCTAATTGACGCTGGAAATGAGATTTGAACCAGGTCTGCCTGACTCTGGGGTCAGGCTGACGTGCATCATGGTAAGTTCCCAGCATTCCCTAGAGCAGAGCTTCTCATGGAGTTGTTGTCATCCAGTCAGCTGGGGCGCCGGTGTGGTGTCCACTTAGCCTTCTCTGTAGCGTTCACTGAGTGAAGTATTGCTGCTGTTTCCTTCCCTCCTTGAAAACACCATTTTCCATATTTAAGTTGTGCCTACCGCTTCCAATGTTGTATGCAAGGTTGGGACCTAACAACTTCTGGTTCTATGTAGAAAGATGCAGAAGGGGATTCTTAAAAACTCCAGGTTTTTTTTTTTTTTTTTTAACTTCAGGGCTAAAGCATCTCTGCTTGTGCCCATAGCTACTCTTGAAAGATATTTTCTGGGTTTCACTATTATGACTTGCCCAGAATCACAGTAAGTGTCTTAGGAAAAATAGTTCTGAGAGTCTGACTCTCTTTTTGGTAAATATAATTTAAAATCAATCCACAGGCCAGACAGGCTGTAAATAAACTATGGTGGCTACCCTCTTCTCCTCTGACCCTTCTCCCATAAGGGAAACACACTCCCCCATTCTCTAGTTACAAAACCCAAGCTCCCATGCATATCTGTGTCTTCCCCACCCAGGAGAGGGAGAATGGTGTATGGATCTGTCTGCTCTATTTTAGCCAGCCAAAATGCCACCTTCAACCCAAACCAAATTTATGGAGGAAATATCTCAGACACAAAGAACTTGCTGTTTTGACATCTAAATCAGGTCATGAAATTTTAGGGAATACATCACAGTCTCCTTCCACATAAATTTTTATGCATAATTATGATCTTTCCAGGTAGAATTAATTGCTTTCTCTTTTGTAGTCCTATACCATATTTATTTATAACTCTATTATAATATGGATCCTACTTTTTTCTTGCATGACCGTGATTTATATATATGTCTTATCTCTCCTCCTTCACTGTAAATTTCTTAAGGCCAGGTACCATATTTATAGACTTGCACTGAATATTTAAATCTTTAGAAACATAGCTTAAATATTTATGATATTCTCCTACCATATATCTATAAAACATCTAAAGTTAAATTTTAAAGTTCCGAGTAATGACTTTAACTTAGAATTCAAGGTTGGCTAAGATGCATAGAATTATTTCTTTATAGTAAACAAAATTTTAGGAAAAAGGATTATTGAGATATATGACATATCTTTACCATCCAGCTGAGTCAGATCCTAGCAGTAGGAGAAATTCTATGAAACAGGAAGAAAAGGGATAATCCTTTTTCTACTAACAATCTCCCTTCACAAAGCCGGGCTGGTTTCTCAACACAGAACAGTGCACCTACAACTATTCTAGGCTTGTGAAAGATGCAGTTATCATTTCTGTCCCTAAGAGGATAAAGCCATATATGATAAATAATGCACTTCAGTCAAAGTGAGATAATCACTTTATCAGATTATATATGTTGTTAAAAATTTTAAACTTTATTTACTTTGATTCCACCGGAGAGGATCCATTTTATTGCCATTCCAAAGCACTTTGGGGCTACTTTTCCTGTCATTTGTTTTTTGGAATATCTCCTTTTTCTCTCCCTTCAGAAAAGATGAAGTTTTAGAGGTTTTCACTGATAAATTCTGAAAGGTCAGTAAAGCAACATTTAGCCTAGAGATTCTGACAATCAAATTTGTGTCAGGACTTTTCACTGTCTTGCTATCTATCTGTCTATCTTATTCATCCATTTATCTACATTCTTATTCCAAGAAGCTGCCTTTGATAAGTAAATAATCCTCTAATTTTGCAAGCATGTTTTCCTCCTTCATTCCCTTGTTCTCTCCTTCCTTGCCTCTCTTTCTTCTCTCATTCCATTTTTCCTTTCTTGAGTTCCTCTTTGGGCCACACACTGCATGCAAAGGAAATACATACACTCTGTGGTGTCGAGGTTGGAGGGCTTTACAGCGTAGCAGTGATACAGACTGGCAAACAAGCCATTTTACAAAACAAGAAGATTAACAGCTTCATGGATATGTTCAAAGTAAAATGAGAGCAGAGAGAAAAGAGCAGGCAAGAAAAAGAGATAACATTTGAGTTGAAATTTGAAGGATGAGTGAGTAGGAGTTTTTATGCAGACATCTCAGACAGAGGGAACTATATGTGCCAAGGCACAGAGGAGCGGTGTGAGTCAACAGGGCATGTTCTGAGTATCGGAGACTTTCAGTATTGCCTCTGAGGCAAATCGTGAAGGAAGGGTGAGGGATGGGATGTGGGGTGCGTGACCTTGGCTGTCATGCCAAGTAGTTTGTTCTTTATCTCAAAGGCTCTGGGGGCCCTGGGAGGAATTTAAGCAGGGAATGATAAACTCAGATTAGCATTTTAGATGGATGGCAGGACTAGGATGGAAGAGGATAGGAAAGTAAAATTGGCCTTTTCCCTTATATCCTCATACATCATTGTATTATCTCAGTCCATGTGAGAAATGCTTGAGGGATTGAAAAAGAGTGGCAATGAAGACGGAAAGCAGGTGAGAGTTAAAGAGTTAGCTGGGAGATAAAGTTAACAAAAGTCAGTGATTGGATAGGGGAAAGGCAAGACAGACTCTATAGCTTTATAGCCCTTATTGCACTCGTTTGAATTGTAGCATTTGTTTTATTACACATTGAACTTTGGTGTTACATATGCTTTTTAGTAATCTGTTGACTGGAATAGTCTGTGAACATTACTTGAAAAGGTTCCATTTGGGACTCTACCATCAAATCATCGAATTGGACTTCCACTAAATTCCTGAGGTTTTAAATTTGGAGTGAGAGATTTTCTTTCAGAGAATTTCTGGAGTACTTTGTAGGCCTATATTCCTGGTAGACTAGGCTGAGATGACTTGCTTTTTATGAGTTTTGCTCAACAGGTGGGTGGTCTTTAGCTAGTGCCCTTAATCTAGTTTGAAGTAGTCTTACTTGGAAATGTGTAAATTCTTTGCATAATATCTGATTCATCAAAACAAGCACTCCAGGAATCCTCAGAGTTTCTGTGGTCTTTTCAGCATGCCATAAAGATGTATGTTACCTCTGACAAGATCGGAAAACATATTGGTTAATTTTCAGATATTCTGATCTGAGACAATTAGATCTACGACAGTCTCATAATTATCAACACATGAAACTTTTTGGCAGTTTTAAAAGAAAAAAATTTTTGGAAAATGCTGTAGTTGGCGTGATTCCTGTTTTTAACTTATGTTTAACATTCTCCTTTTGTTCCATCCTGAAGAGTTGGAGGAGTGCATGATTGAACCTGTCAATTTGAAATATGGTTTTTAGATTTCAAGATATGGTAGAGATATTTTTTCCCTCTTCTCTTCACATGACTGCAAGAGTTAAGTAGCTATTTTGGAAGATATTTTTGTTCCCATTTTGTGAGGCATCCCAATCAGAACATTCAGCTCTTTTCCATTCTAATAATAATAATAATAATTGCCAAAGTTTATTGAAATACAAGTATGTGCTGGCACTATATAAATTGTTTTATGTGATTTATCTCACATAAACTTCTCAGTAAGTCTATGAGTTGATGTTATGTTTATTTCACAGATGAAGAAACTGAGGCATAGAAAGTTTAAGAAATTTTTTAAATTCTAAATATCTAATACAAACAGGACTGGGATTTGAAACCAGTCAATTTCACTCTAGGGTCTTAATCAATTTACTATCTCAGACCCTTTACACTTTTTCTTGAATATGTATACATATATATATATATATACATATATATATATATGTATATATATATAAAATAAAAGAAACATTTTCAAGACTGGCAATCAGATAACTTCATATTACACTTTGTTTCTTGTGTTTCTGGCTAGATGTATAATTTTAAATAATCATTGATTTGCTAAAGAAAAAAACTCTGTTGGCTGAAAATACTAACAAATAAATATCCATGTAACAAACAGGTAAGTAAAGTCTTTCTTAAGGAAATAAATACAAGTTTTAACTTTTACAGCGTTTGGGCAGAAAAGAGTTCTAAAATGTGTATTTAACTTAGTGAGAACCTTTTAACAGTGACAAGCCTGAAATTTTCAACTTATAACCACAGCTCTATTGAAAACCTCAGGCACTTTTCTCACTTCAATTGGTAGTGCATAAAATTTTTTAAAAAGTAGGTGTCTTCTGACTGGGGGGGACTTGCAAATATCCATTTTTATTCAAAAACTTGAATTGCAGTTTATATCTTATATATATGAGAAATATAGCTTAATTCAAAAAACTTTGGGAAATATTCAAACTCCTAAAGTAGAGAATATCACTAAAATGCAGGGAAAGTAGGTATAGAAACTAGCTGCAAGCAAAATTGTGAAGTAGACAGTTTGTTCTCTTGGTCACCAGCCTTCCCAGTGAGCATCTCCTTTTTGTCTAGGATGGCAAGTGTCCTTGGGTTTCACATCTGCTAAGACTGTCTTGTCGATCCTTCATAGGTCTGATTTGCAAATGATTGAAAATAAATGATGGATAAGATACTCTTCCAATGATATTTCCATTTTAAATGGATCAGAGATTTCACCTGAGGAGGTAAGTGTATAACAGAATTTTAGGCAGGAGCCAGCAAATAAAGGTAGTTATTTATGCTCATGGGGGCCTTCTGATCCCTCTAGAAAGCACTGAAATATTTGTCTATATGTGGAACTGGCCCTGTCTCTTAAATTTTATCTTTTCTCAGATTGCGCCGATATTCTTTCTTCACCAAATCAGCGAACCACATCAAATGTCCAGTATATACAAAGGAGATTATAGCAATGACTCATGTCCTTTAATTTGAAGCTAATGTGAGAGCAAAGAATGACAGATGATAAAAACCACAATTAACACGTTTAATGTGTCATAGTTTGCAAAAGCACTTTTTATATGCATTGTCTCATTTAATCGTCACTGCATTTCTGAAGAGTAGGCATTTTTATTATTTCTGCTTTATAGCTAAAAACACTAAGCTTTAGAGAGGACCTGAGCCAGTCTCAAGTCATCTGGTTATTAGGCTGCAGACCGAGGGCTTGAACCCATGCCACTGCCTCCTACGATTCTTGGGACATGGTAGCTAAATAAACATGGATTGTCTTCCTTATTTCATTTGCTTTCTGCCTTCTTGCCTTCATTCATTGTTATCTTCCTTTCTTCTTTAAATCTGTCAACTCGCCAATTCTCCCTTATGGAAATAAAACATATAAATGTAAAATATTGATAATATCACATAAATAAGTTTTAATAATAATTCATTAAGCAAACTGTATGTGAAACAAATAAGCATATGCATAACCTTTAAACAATAAATATAAGTTTATGATAAATATTTGTGAGTGAACGCATGGTGAATGAATGAGTAAATCAACCAATTAGAGTAGTAGAAGAATCTGGGCCAATTGAGAATATGTCAGCCCAAGAGAGATAATTGTGTGGGCATCTGGAAGACTTTTTGGCCTTCCCTCCTCTCTTAATGCATGCCTAGTCACTGTCTAGTGAGAATCTCATTTGCTTTGTCCCTTAATGAGCCATTTACTCAAAGACAGCTTTCACAAATAAAGCCTCTAATTTAGAACTGAGTTTCTTGCATGTTTTGATTGTGGGGAGTCATAAAAACTAGGGCAACATCTGTATAATCAGAAAATGGTCATTTTTGATCTGGCTCCTTCCCTCTGCCATGTGCTTCATTGTGCTGTGCAGTCAGGAAGGCAGAGAGAGGCTGCTGCCGCTGTGCGTGTGTTAGAGAGAAGTCCGGTCTCCTAGCTCAGGGCATGGTAAAAGTGACCTGGCAGCTTGGTCCTTTGGCATCATCACATTGCTTCTATAGGGAGCAGTGGCTGGGGGACGAAATGATGATAGTGAGGACTGGGAGGGCCAAGGCTATGGCTGGGAGTTGGGCAGGAGCAAGGTGAGAGTGCTGTATAGAGCAGAAAGCACAGAAAAAGGTGTCAACATGTCACACATGAGCCAAGAAGACACGGCCACTGAGGCAGTTAAGGAGAGGGTTACAGTACCTGGGATCAAGGCTTAGTTTTGCCACTCATTTCCCGGTGGACTCAAGCAAGTCCCTTGTGTATTATGAACCTCAGTTTGCTTGAAAAGGAATAGAAGAGGATATTGATATCTTTGTTTCTTAGTCATGATGATGATCTCAAAATCAAAAGAGATAATGCAATTCACACTTGTTTGCCAAGACCACTTAGCAAGAGGGTATAGTTCTGAAAGGAAAAGCAGGGCATCTTATCAGTAGGATTGGGAAATGATACTGTGCCAGTAAAAACAAAAGGTATCCACCAGGGAGTTGACAGTATGAACCTCTTTGATACATTTTCTTTATTTATAAAATAAGAGAATTGTGAAAGTGGTGTGTTGGCAAATGTTCAAAAACTGGTCCCCCCAAAAAACATAGACACATAATTATATTTCTATAATATAAAGGATATGTAGCCCTAAATTTTACAAATAATCATATGAAATGTAATACTCTTTATTGGAAATTTCATATAGCCAATTGATTCCCATAAAATGCTTACATTGATTTTTGTGCCAAACTTTTATATCCATAGCTGTGCAATCCTATGATTGCAACTGATGAATGAGTATAGTTCCAACAGGTTTGTTGGGTTATGTTTTTATTTATGTTAATGACCAAGACGAAAATGAAACAATGAAGTTATATGCTGGAAATTCATTTGTCCTTCAATGACATAGGCAAGTTTTTTGCTGAATTAGATAATAGCTTTCAAATGCAGGCATACCTCAGCCATATTACAGGGTCAGTTCCAGACAACTGCAATAAAGCAAATATTGCAATAAAGAGAGTCATACAAATTTTTGGTTTCCCAGTGCACATAAAAGTTATGTTTATACTATACTTTAGTCTATTAAGTATAGCATTATGTCTAAAAAATAATGTACATATACCCTAATTTAAAAATTCTTTATTGCTAAACATGCTGACAATCTAGGCCTTCGGCAAGTCATAGTATTTTTGCTGGTGGAAGCTCTTGCCTCGATGTTGATGGCTGCTGACTGATCGGGGTGGTGGTTGCTGAACATTAGAGTGGCTGTAGCACTTTCTTAAAATAAGGCAACAATGAAGTTTGTTGCATCGATGGACTCTTCCTTTCATAAAAGATTTCTCTGTAGCCTGTGATGCCGTTTGAGAACATTTTACCCACAGTAGAACTTCCTTAAAAATAGTAACCAATCCTCTCAAACCCTACTGTGCTCTATCAAGTAAATGTATGTAGTATTCTAAATCCTTTATTGTCATTTCAACAATGTTTACAGCATCTTTACCAGGAGGAGATTCCATCTCAAGAAACCACTTTCTTTGCTTATTCTTAAGAATTAACTCCTCATCCTTAAGAGTTTCATCATGAGATTGTAGCAATCCAGTCACATCTTCAGGCTCTACTTCTAATTCTAGTTTTCTTGCTGTTTCTGTGATATATGCAGTTGCTTCCTCCAATGAAGTCTTGAACCCCTCATGATGCATGAGGGTTAGAATCAATTTCTTCCAAATTCCTATTAATGTTGACATTTTGACTTCCTCCCATAAATCACAACTGCTCTTAATTGTATCCAGAATGGTGAATCTTTTCCGGAAGGTTCTCAATTTACTTTTCCCAGATCCATCAGAAGAATCACTGTCTATGACAGGTATTGCCTTATGAAATGTATTTTTTATCCTTTTTTGTATTTCAACAGTGGGCTTAAAATATTCAGTAAGCCATGGTGTAAACAGATGTGTTGTCATCCAGGCTTTGTTGTTCCATGTATGGAGCACAGGCAGAGTAGATTTAGTGTAATTCTTAAGGGCTCTAGTGTTTTCAGAATGTTAGGTGAGTATTGGCTTCAACTTAAACTCACCAGCTACATTAGACCCTAACAGAAGAGTCAGCCTGTCTTTTGAAGCTTTGAAACTTTGAAACCAGGCATTAACTTCTCCTCTCTAGCTCTGGAAGTCTTAGATGGCATCTTTTTCCAATAGAAGACTGTTTTGTCAACATTGAAAATCTGTTTTGAGTGTAGCTACCTTCATCGAATATCTTAGCTAGATTTTCTTGATAGCTCTCATCAGAAACCAGACCCTGCTGACCTCTTAGACTTTCTGACCTCTAGAACTGTGAGAAAATAAATTTGTCTTGTTTAAGCGACCCAGTCCATGGTATTTTCTCACAGTAGCCAAGCAGACTAATACACTTACTTACATTTAGTTCAGGGTTCAGCAAATTATGATCCCCGGGACAAATTTGGTCCACCATGGGTGTAATCCTGCCATACTCATGCCTGTACATATGTATTGTCTTTGGCTACCTTCATGCAACAATGGCAGAATTGAGTAGTTGTCACAGATACTACATGGCCTTCAAGACCTAAAATATTTTCTATGTGGCCTTTTACAGAAGATGTTTGCCAACCTCGGTACAGGCAATCAACAAACAATAAATCAAGGCTTGTAGCATTTGCTGATTTTCTTGGTGTAATATCCACATCATGACAGATTTCAAGCTGTCAATGAGATATCACTAAACACAGAGTTGGGATGAGATGTACAGTAGTAGTCTTTCTACCATAGTTATAGTAGATATAAATAACTTCAGGAGTGCATAATAGTAATGTGTTCTAAAATAATTAGAAATTGATGACTTTTGAGTATTTACCTTTGTTTTTAAAATACTTTAATTACTAGTAAGTTTGTGTAATATGATTTATAATAATGCCTATGTTTAACAATAAGCTTGCAAAATTCCTAAATAATTAGGAATTATTGGCTCTCATGAGCCAATGTGAGCCCATTCCAGCTCACCATAGCGTATTTTAAATTTCAGGAAGTATGCTGCAGGAGCCTTAAATATTTATGTTTAGGATAGTCCATAGCTTTGATTTTTCCAAAATGGAAAAAAAATAATAATTTAGAAATAAACTTTCATTTGAGTGGTCTTATGTAGGTACAAGCAACTTTCTTATCTTTCTTCTAATTATTTTCCAAACTTTCCTGATCATAAGAATCACTTGGGGTGCTTGTTAAAAATATACAGATGCCCATACCCTTTCCCTGGAGATTCTAATTCTGCAGGTCTGGGCTGGAATCTGGACATCTTTATTTTTAATTAATCCTCCAACTGACCCCTATGATTGAGTTGGGAAACCCTGATATTGTACTGTGTCTTTGACAAAGGACTTAGGGGTTACTGTTATCCATGTGTAAGAATGTAAAGTTGTATCCTCCTTATACAAAAATAAATTTAAGTAGATTGAAGATTGAAGTATATAAAAAGTTAAAAAGCAAACAGAAAACATAAATATTTTTAGTCTTGGAGAGTGTCCAGTTTTGCTAAGCAAGAAAAGATTGTTGCATTTTATAATATAAAAATGTTGAATCTATAATTAAAAAACAAATGATAAACTGAGAAAATATTTTATTACATTATTACACATAACAAAGGGTTAATACAGCTAATCTAGAAAGAGCTCTGTGGAGTCAATAAGAGAATGCCATAACCTCAACAGGAAAAGGATAGAAGACATGAACAGTCAATTCAGAGAAGGAGAAATACAAATAGCCAATAATGCTTTTATGAAAAGAAATTCAACTGCATAAAAAATTTTGAAAATAAAATTTCTCTCATCAGATTAGCACAAATAAAAATAATTTCAAAACTTTAAATCAATAGGAGTATTTGAAAAAATTTTAGATTATGAAGTGTTAGTGGGAGAGTAAATTGGAAAAACTCTTCCAGAGAGTTTCAAAATGTAAAATACTTATGGGTTTTGATTCAATAATTCCATCTCATTGA
Organism: Lemur catta; assembly: GCF_020740605.2. Lineage (NCBI taxonomy): Eukaryota > Metazoa > Chordata > Mammalia > Primates > Lemuridae > Lemur > Lemur catta. The sequence continues at coordinate 109,987,651 of NC_059129.1, forward strand.
TTGTTTTTTACTTTAAAGAGATAATTATACCAATGTGCACTCAATGAAGTGATGTTTTAATAGAAAAAATTTGGAATAAACTTAAATTCCAGTTCAAAGAGTACATACATACCAAAGAGCCTTTATGATAGATAGTGTACATTACAACAGATACCTATATTATAATACAATAGAGTGTGCCTAGAGTTAGTAACAGCTCCAGGTAAAATCCAGTTCTGGATGCAGAACTTTTACACTGGGAGGTTTAGGACAGCAATCTAATTAGAAATGAGTAGTAAGGACTTGAAAGAACATTATACTTTTTTTACCTAGATTGTTTGCTTGTTTAGGGTGGCTTTGGGGAGAAAATGCTTATGGAAATCATTGGTGTTATTGACCAATTCCAAATTATCTGACATTCTCTAGATCCAAGTTTAGAAATACAAAGTTTATCATATTTTGCCTTCTTTGCAGGCCTAGATCCCTTGAAAGCCCCCAAAGTTGGTTAATCATATTTTATAGGCCCTCTTTTAGGCTAATATTTTATCTTTATAAATATTTAAAATTCTAACTTGAAGTTGTACCATGTGTTTTTCCTAAGATTGGTCATATCTTGTTTAGCCCCCTTTAGCTCCAGCCTGATACTCAAGAGACAGTGATCTCTGGGTCACTTGAGCAGACTACTTCTATATACAGGGTGGGCTTTCCCCCACGCCTGCAAACACCTTACTAAAGAGAAGAGTAGACCATTGATATATCACCTATCTCACATTTTTTCTTAAAGACTGAGTCCAAATAGGTGAGAGCCCTCCTTCTCAGACTGGTAGTTGGATACCCTCAATGCACACAGGATAAACATGCAAAGTATAATTCTATGGAAAATAATCTTTACATTAGTTTTTATTACAATTAATACAGTTTCATTACAGGGTATATTACATATTTCTATTGAATTTTATGATAAACCAGTAGAGTTCATAGGAATTTTGAAATTGTTGCTAATAGAACTCAGGGCTCTTTCACAATTTCCAGTCCCCACATCCCCACTGAGACTTTGGGAGGTTCATATTTACACTTTTCTCTGCCATTCGGGGGATTCACTGAGGTTTTAGAAAAGTACTGGGTTAGAGGGTTGATTTCTGCTTTCTAAAGTGTTACAATGCCGTCTAGTTTGCAGCTGGGTTCCTTTCCCTTGTACTTGGTCAGCGCTCCCCTGTTGATTCATAGACACACATGGACTTACACCCTGATGCCTCCCTGTAGCCACAGAGCAGAGCATCCTTAAAATTCATCTGTCAGACCCGTTCATGGTAGCGCTGGTCCCATATGCAAAGTGTGTCTGCATGCCTGCCCAGGAGCTCTGCTGAGTTTTCAAGGCAGACATTGTCTGCATAGCTGGTGTCCTCTAGCTTTGATTAAGGTAATTCATGTAATTCAAGTGAACAAATGTAAATGCAGGTACCCAACTCACATTATCTTCTGATCCTTGTTTCATGGATGCTAAGGAGAAACTTGAAGAGTAGGGTTCACAGCAGTCAGAGAAACCAAAAGAGGAAGCTGGCAGAATTTCTTCAGATATTCCTTCTCTGAAGATTGCTAAACTTAGAGAGGACTTGAAGGGCAGTAGAGTTCTTCCATGATTACAAGTACCTGCAAGAGACTTAACCTGACCATCTGTGACGCCAGCACAGGTGACAGTCATATCCTCACTTTTATCATACCAGCAACAATTTTTTATTGATTTTTTTCATGCTTCGGAGAATAGACTTTAACTGTTAGACTTATCTCTGTCTTGGTGTTGCTAGGCTATTTGGATTGGAAGTCACAGGAGCAGAAAATCTTGGTAAAGTTAAAAAAAACACATTGGCTAGCTTTCAAGTATTTCACTCAGTGGGTGAATCAAAAAATCATTTTGAATCTGAAGGTTACTCACGTAATAATTAAGATGACACATTTCGAACTCACCCTTCCTGACAAATGTTTCTTTAAAGAGACACTGATGCCTCATAGAAAACTTGCAAGACATGACACATCAGCAGAAATTGTTTCTGCACAGAATGTGTTTCAAAGATTTTCCCTGAGTAATCACTGGCATTTCCCCCCTTTTTTCTATAGTCTTTGCAAAACCTTCTGTTATTTCATGCTTGTTATCTTTTGCACTCTTAGTAAAGGTTTCATTTTTTAAACAACTTCTGAAACCACAGTATATGTAAAATTGGGTTTAAAATAAAGCAAACACTCTGATTTGAATACTGATTAGGATGAAGCACACTCATCAATAAACATGGAGCCACAATGACCTCAGGAGGACAAGGAGCTTGAGATGTGCATCAATTGTGTTTGGGAAATAGCTTTTACTGATGACTCCAAAGTCTGCCTAAATCCAGGTTCCCAAATGCAAAGGACATGAAGCTTCCACCTTACCTGCCAGTACTGCATCAGGCAAAACTTCTATTTCCATCAGGAAGTCAAGCAGCATAATAACAACATAGTCATTTCTCTAGACCATCTTTCCCCTTTTCCTACCCTAAATTGCCTTTCAGAGGTTTTAGGAGAGCCTTTGCATCTTGGACATGCACTTAGGGAGGTCATTATTCCTCAGCTTTAATCTGATTCTATTGCACAGATTTAAAAACAGAAAGAAAAAATCTAAATGTACTAATTTTCTATCAGAGGAATAGGATGGCTTCACGCAGTATGACTAGATATTGATCCTATAGTAGGCCGATGGAGGGCCGTGGCTGGGAATGGCAGTGGCCATTCATGTGATTGTTACAGGAAGAGTGTGCTTTGGGGCTCTGCAAAGGAGTCAGGGGGACTCTCATAGCACTCAATGTTTCAACCTCTGTTTGGGGAGCTCATGGGCACAACATTCGTGGTGTGTCCCATTGGGTTTCACTGGCCAGCAGAGTACAAGTCAGTTGGAAGCTTCCCCCTATCATGGAAGCCCAGCTCTGATGTGCCCTGGACTAGGATGATGCCAGCCCCAGGAGGAAGAGGGGTGGGCATGCAGGTCAGAATGGGAAGCTGCATTCTGTCCCATGGGTAACACTGTGCAGCCAATTGGAGCCCCAGGGGGCCCTAAATCTGTGCAGAGGGAAAACTTGTCTAGATATTTGTGCCTGTTAGGTGCTACTCTCCCATTCAGGCCCCACCCAAGGCATAGTTGCAGAGTCTTAAGAAACAACTCTCGGGCAAGCGAGACTCAGAGCAGAGATTGTCCTTATTTGTTCATGGAGAAACCTTCCACAATGTAGACATTTCAGTACTAATTTGAAACCGAAGAAAAATAAATTGGTGGTGTAGAGGAGATAGGCAAGAGGGTGGAAAGACAGAGCAAAAGGGAGGGAAGCCACACACTAAATGAAGAGAAATTCCTGAAAGCAGCAACCTTTTGAGGAATTTACAGCCCTACTGATGGCTACTTAGCCACCCATCTGAAAGATCCCAGGCAGGTTAATAAGCTTTGACAACCGGCGGCTCCATTTCATTTTTTTCACAGCGTTATGAAATACTCTACAGACCCCAGCTTATTGATATTAATGTGGTAACAGCTGCACTGGCTCACCCGGTGTGCTATCAAATGCTCTGCACTCAGCCTGCCATGTGCTGTGCCCTTGAGTTGCTTCCTATTCCACACACGGGCCATTTTGCACCTTCCGCAGGTATCTAGGGAAAAGCTTTCAGCACAGGTGCCTTCGTGTCACTTCCAAATTGGGATCCTGGTGATACATTCAGATTTGACACATTCTGGTAGATTTCAAGGTGTAAAATGTACTGAAACACAGGTGCTGGGGAAGAGATGTGCTCTGTTCTAGTCCCAGGCAGATTTTTGGCCTCATTCTCACATAGGAAATAACTCATGGGAAAATAATTAAATGGGTTTGCCTGATTCAGAAAGGGAGAGGTGAGAATATCTCCTTTTAGCAAGTTCAGTAGCCATGTTGGGGACACATGAAGTGATGCCTCGCACCGTAAACACACTCCTGAGAAGCACATTGGGTTACTTTTAAAATTTAAGCATTTTCCAGGGTGAAGTTTATTATCACCAAGGTTTTAAGAGACAGCAAATAATATTGGATTTACTAAAAATCACTTACTAAAGAGTGACAGTGGGGAGGACATAGTACTGCCACAGAATGATCGTAATATTGATTTCTGTTTGTGTTTCCTAATGGAAAATAGCTGCAGTGAAACGCAATAAATATTGATGGGGAGAGGTCGTTATAGCCAAAGGGTGCTATGGCAATAAATTAGCCCTTCCCCTTAGATACCAACAGCGGCCAGTAGAAGGCAGTCAGGTGAAGGGCAGTGGCCCGAGGACTACTACTAATAGTGACTCCAGATGGGGTACTGGGAAGTTTGGAGTAATCTTGGTGTTTCCTGATGAACCTTCTTTCCTGTGTGGCTTTTATTATATAAATATGTTTTTTGAACACAGAAGTATAAAGATATTTATATGATATACAGGAGTCTGTATTGCAGGTACAGTGAATAAAAGAGAATCTAGAGGCTGAAGCATAGTTTAAAGGAAGAAGTGATGATATAATACATGTGTTTGTGGAAGGGGCTATGCCCCAGGAGAACTTAGCTCCCAAGAATAGGCCTCTGTGTTCTTTGTTGCTCACTCACTGTAGTTTGCTTTCTCATGGTGGAACATGAGGCAGTTCATTTCACTGTTAGTGTTGACTTTTTCATTGGTAGAATGGAAATAATTGCACATGCTAACTCTTAGGGTTATTACACAGTTTGAGTAAGGTTATGTGAGAAAATTCCTTTGGAAAGTTTTAAGGCCTTTTCTAAATAATGGGGACTGTCTCAGTCTGTTTGGGCTGCTATAACATAATACCTTAGAACAGGTAATTTACAAGTAATGGAAATTTATTCCTCGCAGTTCTAGAGGTCGGAAAGTCCAAGATCAAGCCTCCAGCAAGTTCAGTGTCTGGTGAGGGCCTGTTTCTCGTAGATGGAACCTTCTGTGTGTCTCCACATGGTGAAGGGCAAGACAGCTTTTTGAAGCCTCTTTAATATGCGTACTAATCCCCTTCATTCCCTAGTGGCCAAATTACATCCCACAGGGCCCACCTTGTAACACCAACACCTTGGTGATTAGGTTTCAACACATGAATTCTGGGGGGACACAAACACTCAGACCATAGCAAGGACCCCTGTATAAAGACCTGCAATATGTGCATTACCCCGAGTGTGCCAATCTGACATGCAGTGAGGCAATATGACAACAAATGTCTTTTTCATAGTCCCATTGGCAAAGACAAAGAGTCACAAACAGCAACATGCTTTGAAACACTCATTAATCATGGAGAAATAGGTGAATGCTTTCCTCAGGTCTGGAAAGATTGATCCTTGAAGCACGAAGAGAATTTTGTCAGACACCTAAAGGAGGTGAGAAGGGGCAGGGCACTGGAACACCTGTTCATATTTTTAAAGACTTGTGTGCCCCTGCTGTGAAGTATGTCCCAAGCCTTTGGTAAAAATCAATACCCTCCCCTCTCTCAGTCCTATGTGTACCCTGTGTTAGATTGTTATAACAGCACTTGTACCATATTTTAAATTTTAATATTTACACATATCTGATGTACTCTACTAAACTGGGGTCCTGAAAGTTGGAGAGTATGTTCTATTCTTAAACAGCCAATTCCTAGTATAATGCCTGGCATGTGGTGGGTGTCCAATACCTGTTTCTTGACTAAATTAATGAATGAAGTAAAAGGCTTGGGGGCCTAAGAACCAAGATGTGAGACAGGCACATTCTAGTTTATAGGCTGCTTGGGCTGGGGAAAACAAAGTCAAGGATTGGAATTTGTGGACAATAAAGTTAAAAAGGGAGGATGGATCAGATTAAAAACTCATGTTTAAGGAGTTGGGGTTTAGTCTTGTGAACCTTAGGTTCTATGAGAATTGTTCAGTAAGAGAGTAACAAGATCAGAAAAATATGGCAACTATGAGGAAGATGGATGGAAGGCAGAAGAACTAGAGGTGAAGAGACAAATAAGGATACCATTGCAGTAGCCCTGGGGAAGGATGAGGGGATGATGGCTGTTTGAATCAGGGCAGTAGCTGCTCTGAGGAATGTAGTAGGAATGGAGAAGAAGGAATGGATTTGAAAGCCATTTTAGGATGGGACCAGTTAATTTTTATTATACTATCTCTTGTTTATCATAATACATAATACATCCCTATTGAAGCAAATTTGTTAAGCACAATGTTACCCCATCTCCAAAAATATGTTTTAAGTTTTAACCTCTATGTGACCTTATTAGGAAATGGGGTCTTTATATAGGTAATCAAGTTAAATTTAAATCATTGGAATGGGCCCTGATACAATACAGTGTCTTTATAAAAAGGGAAACTTTGGACGCAGAGATGCATATGCACAGTGGGAAGATGATATGGAGACACTTAGGGAGAAGAGGGCTATTTGACTGGAGTGATGCATGAGCAGGCCAAGAAATGTCCAGGATTGCCACAAACACCAGAAGCTAGAAGAGGCAGGGAAGGATTCTCCTCTAGAGCGATCAGAGAGAGCATGGCTCTGCCAATGCCTTGCTTTTGCACTTCTAGCCTCCAGACTACGAGACAGTAAAATTTGTTGTTTTAAGCCACTTGGTTTTTGGCGCTTTGTTATAGCAGCCTTCAGAAACTAATACAGATCCAATAGTATGAGGAATTAGAAAAAGAAAAAGTTAATAACTCCCTGAAGTAAGTGCTATTACCATTTTGGTACATTTCCTTCAAATCTTTTTAAAGCCTCTACCAGGACTAAATGAAAGTGCTTGATTCTCCACATTCTATCTAGCATTGACCATCATATTTTATATTCCTTTTGCTAATTTTATAGGTAACAATAATTTATGCCTTTTCTGCATTTCTTTGTATAGAAAATTTCAAAGTATTACAGAGAATAAAGATCCCCCTTTGCACACCAATCACTCATAATTTCATACTTTTCTGTCAATTAATCTCCATATTTAACATATTTCCTTTCAGTTCATGTAAATTTTTTACAGTTCAGTTAAAAAAAAACTTAAAAAATTGAATTTTGCTTTTTAAAGGAAACGTTAAGTTATATTTACTTGCCCATGTCATGGAAACCTTGAAAACTTGCTATTCCATCATATTTTATAATATTCTAATAATATATATACCACAATATATTTAATCACTTAATGGTGGACATTTGTATTTTTTCTGTTTTTTTGACTCTTGTTAAAAGCACACTGTAATAAATATTCTTTTGCTTTATGGAAATGTGTCTACATTTCTGATTATCTCCTGGGGACATTTTCACAGAAGAGCAATTAATTAGTAAAAAGGAAATGAATAATTATAAGACTCTTGATATTATTGCCACTTCTTGCTTTCTGGGATGGTTGTACCAATTTGTTCTCTCACAAGCAGTGAATGAGGGAATCTATTATGTCTCATCCAGTATTGCTGGATGCCTTCATTTAAAAAATCTTGGCCAATTTGATAGGAAAAACACATAGATTATTGTTTTAAATTATAATTCTTTCATTAATGGCGAGTCTGAATATTTTCTCATGTCTTATTTAGACATTTTCATTTCCTCTTTTAAAATAACTTGTCCACATTCTTTGCTTATCTCTGCACTGAGTTTTTAGTGTTTTTTTTTTTAACAATTTGTTTAAATTTATGATAAGTTTAGGGTATTAACCTTTTGCAATGTCATTGTACACATACACAATTTCCTTTTAATTTTTTGTAAGTTTAGCAGGGTCTCCCAGGTAACCTAAACTAGGATTCTGTGTTTGGCTGTCTGTAGAACTTATGAGTAGAGCCAACTCATTTATGGGCATGCATTTATTAGAGCTGATATTTATTGTAGTTTGGGAAATTGGCTAGACAAAGAATAAGGTTATCTTTGTCGGAGATGCAGACTCAGTGACTAGTTCAGGAAAGAGACTTGAACACAAGTGGTTTGCTCCCTGACTTTTGAGACTGGTGGTACTAGGGAATGAGGGGTGAGAAAGTTGGTAGGGTGGTTTTCTGAGAGACGCTGTGAGAGCTGGGTGCCAGTAGTTCTGCTTCTAGGCTGAAGCAGAACTTCTGCTTCTAGGCCGAGGCAAGATGCAGCCTAAGTGGGGTGGAGGGCCATATCTTGACTTGAACACAAAACCTGACACTCTCTAATGTCTCAAAATGCATGGCTTTGGGACACTTAGGGGAGAGGATTCCAGGCAGCATTATTCATTTTCTGGCAATGGGCACCATCAGCAGCGGCAATTATGAAGCACCTAAAGGTGTCACTGTGGGCAGGTCTCACGCCTAAAAAGAAAAGCTAATGCAGAGGAGAGCAAATACTGCAGTTGGCGTAAGCACAGTGAGGCTCTCCCTTTGCAGACTGGGGAAACTGGAGGACCTATGTGTAGATGATATAAGGAGAAAAGGACCTTGGGTTATTTAAGTTTGTGTGATTACACCTATGGGGGGGGGTGAATCCTAGAACATATAATTAACATTTAGAAAACCTTCTACTTTTCAGAAACTTGGTTCCTATTGAGAGATATTTTGAATGTGGATTGAAGGGATGTAGTGACTGATTAACTCTGAGAGGTAAGAAGCAGCAGCTTCACAGGGCTGGCTGCACTGGAGTTTCTAATTTGGGCAATAGGGTAGATTCTTGCCTAAATCTTTGTTGTTGTCCCATGATATGTCCAGATAGAGAGGATTAGGAAGCCCTTGGAAACAAGTGGTTGAGTTTAAGAGAAAGATCCAGAGATACTTTGGAATTCATAGACTATGGCTACAAGTTAAAGCCATGACAATAGATTAGGAAAGAATAGGGAGAATATTATGTATTCATGCATTCATCCTGTCTTTTATTCCATGATTCATTCTTTGGCTTTTTCAGAAAAAAATGTAAACATGTGAAACTCAGAGCATTTAGGAGTCTTAGTTTCATCTGTGAGAGATGTTTCAGTGGAGTGAGGAGGGAGAAGCCAGATTGTAGTGGGCTGAGAAGTGAATGAGAGAAGAGGAACTGTGGGTACAGAATTTAGGGTTTGGAAGAAAGGTAAGGAAAGAAAGAGAATGTTTTAGTCAAAAGTGAGAAGCAGAGGCCTTAGAGGTGATTTGATTTGCGGTAGAAAGAAAGGAAGCAAAGGGATGTATATTTATTGAATGAGCATATGTATGAGGCACTGGGCTGAGTGCTTTATATACACTTTCTCATTTCATTCTCCCCTAAAATATCATGAGGCAGTGGATTTTTATTCCTGTTTTGTAGATGAGGAAACTGAGGTTAGAGAGCTTATCCATGGTAACATATCTAGAAATTGATGTCATAGCTAGAAAGATCTGTTGGCTTCAAAGATCTCTCAGTGGAGACAGAGAAAATAAAAGCACAAGAATGAGGCTGCTAATTGATGGAAACAAATCCTGGAGGATGTTGAAAGGGAGAGAATCCATAAGTAGGCGGTTCACATTGGAAAGGAGTATGACATTATCCTCTGAGAAAAGAGGACAGAAATGGTTGAAGATAGAGTTAAATAAGAATGCAAGGCAGTAAAGGAGAGAGAAATGGAAGAAATTTGTATCTGATGGGATCTATTTTTTTAGTAGAATATTATCAGATCTGTTGGTAGTTAGATTTTGGAAGTGATTTTAGGGGATTTAGAAGAAGATTAAAAATTTGAAACAGCTTCATGGGGGTTTAGTCCAGGGAGTGGGAAAAGTGGTAGAACTTCTGGGTATCACAAAAGGCCCATTGATGTTGGAAACCTGTTTAGAATGGATGTAATTTGCATGTGTATGTGATTATTTATCAGCCATGTCAAATGATCTGAAAGTTAGATATTTTAGTACCTTCAGGTTGGGGACCATAAAGAAATACCCCTAATTCATTCATCAGTATTAAGCACCAGAACCTGTGCTAAATTTGGGGGATAGATGCACAAAGGAGCCAAAGGATATCATTTTGTGAGTACTCTACCTATGAAACAAAATAGACATAAATACAAAGTTACCTTATGGGACTTTAAAGACAACGATAAACGACATAGCAGGGGAGAAAGCTGAATTAGAAATAGGGAAGACCTCAGAGAGGCAATTATTTAAGGTGGGCCTTGACAGGGTTCTAAGAATCTCTTATTTCTGGCCCTACTTAACTCTAGTGTTATCTTGGATAACTTTCTCCTCTGCACTGCAACATTCAAGTTCAAAGTGGGCTACTGGTTTCTGGCTGTTTCTTAATGAAACCAAATACACAAAGCTCTTCCTGAGTACACTTGGTATTAAAAAGGTGAAGGCTCTCCCTTTGTGTACTGCTATCTTGAGACCTGCATTTAGTGTTCACCAGAAAGCATGAAATAGACCTGCTAAGACCTACTGCAGAGTGTGGATGGTCTAAAATCAAATAAAGTACTCACTGTCTTTGAAAAACAGGAAAAACTCACTGAATATCCAAGAGTTACCCAGGAAACCAGAATAAATCTCCCCCTACTCTCCTCCTGGTATTTTGCTCCTTAACAGAAGGCCTCTGCTGCCGAAAGTGCTACGCAATGGCTATTTGAGAGTAAGTTGGAGCAGGAAATGCGATTTTGCCTGAATGCTGGATAGCTAGTGTCCTTCAGCGAGTTTTATAACCTTCAGTCAGTACATTTTAGGCAGAAGCTGTAGAACTGTGGACTAACATACCTCTCTAGGTCAGACAGGCAGAAAACATTCATTCTGACTCAGAATAACAAAACATCCTTAAAAAGTGGCCTTAGAATGATGGAGGGAGGCGTTGAATAACTATTTCTTGCTTCCCTTAAATCCAGTGCTGATATTCTTCTCAAAACTTGCTATATAAAGGCTACAGTATATTTTCCTCCTCTCTTTCCTCTGAGAACGAGTATTTTCCAGGATAAGCTTTAACTGGTGAAACAGACTTCAAGCTTCTCATTTGCATTGTTGTGTTATGCTCTTTCATAGTTTCATGAACAATAACCTCCCACTTCTCCACAGGCTGATGGGATAATTTGCTCTGCTAAGGAGACGAAAACCCAAATGTACAGAATTTTTTTTTTTTTTTTTTTTTAAAGAAGAGTGTTGTTCAATGGAAAGCTTCCAGCAGTGTAGGCAGTGAAGTTTTAAGTCTTTTAGATTATAGCCTGGGATAAAATTTCTTCCAGTAAGGAAGACTACGTACATTCCATGTGATCAATACTTTTAGACTTAAAATCCTTTAAGAATACTGCTGTTTCTCCTGTGGTTTCCCAGCAATGATGCTGGGAGAAAAAAATATATATGTCTACCAGCCTTGCTTTCCACTTTGCCTGCCACCGGAATCTTGATGGCGAGGGTGGATCCCCTTTATTCTTCACTTACAATCTGGTGTTTCATAAATTTCCTGATGATTTGTGGTCCTGGTGATTAGGGAAAGCTAGGTTGTGGCAGACTGCCCTTGGGAAATGTAGCCCTGAGGGCCTTGTGCTCTAGTGTCAGGGTCCTGTCTCTCCCCTTGGGCGCCCCCTGTTGGTGGGGCAGCTGAGAGCTGCAGCATGCAGTTCTGACCCCTCGCACTGTCTGCCCTCTGAAAGCTACATCGCAAGGGGCAGTGGGAGCATAGAGAAAAATCTGTGGAATTTTCTGCTGTCCTGCCTAGAGATATTGTCTGTGTTAATACATACTGGGTAGTTAAATGGCTGCTCTGTTCATCTTTTACCTCTGAGACTACCTCAGAACAGGTAATGGGAGACCCTTGGTTTGCTCCCATATTTAGTGATCGGGGTTGGTAAGGAGAGCCTTGCCTTTGTTTCTCTAACACTGTCATTTTAAATTCTTTCAGTAGAAGAAAAAGTTATAACTCCCCCTGGGATACTTTTCTTAGTGCTCACAGGAGAGTCTAGGCAACCCCAGGAAAGTATATTGCCAAGAACCAGTAATAAGGGATTATACTTCAGATTAATTTTGGGTGTTCAAGGTTTGTTTTGCTTGAGTGACTGACTCATGAGGTATCCTAGTGGGAGCATTCTGTAATCATTACTGTTGTGCTTTCTGTAGGAAATGCCATAATCTTAACAGATGCTGTTCACATTCATGGAAATGTCTCATGCTTTCTTTGCGTTTCACTAAGCCCCATACTCTGTAGCAGCAAAGTCTGCAGGTGAGTGTCAGGCACGGCTGGCTTCCTATGCTGTAACTCTTCGTTCCTGGTCCACCCACCCCTGCCTCCCTAGGAGACACGCTGCAGTCAATCTGACACCTCAGAACACCCCCTCGGAACACCAGAGGACTACAAGAGAATACACATATGTCTTTTTGGAACAAAGCTTCGTCACTGCTTGATAACTCATTTTCTCCAGAATTAAACAAGGTTTCGGAGTGAATTAAATTCGTTGTCCAGAGATTTTTAAGTATGCGACGCTGTAGCAACAAATAGATCCCTGTTCTCTATTTCTCCTGGTAGTTCTGACAATATTTGTTTGTAAGTTTGGAAGCTGTTATTATTAGGTACATTAAAACTTTGTCTTCCCGATCAATTGAAATTTTTAGCTGAAATGACCCACTTTATCTAGAACTTCTTGTCTTAGAGACTATTTCATATTTGCTTTTTATATAGCTAAACCATCTTTCTATGGTTCTTGCTTGACGCATTTTTCTTTTGTCTCTTTTTTTTTTTTGTATGTTTTCCCTTTTCTTTTTACATTCCAACTTTCTGTATTCTTATGTTTTAGATGTCTTTCATTCAGTTTAAAATCATCCTGAATCCTGGTTTGGTGAGTGATTTTTGATTGAAACCTGTACATTTCAAATATTATGTGATGAGATTCTAGATATTATTTAAATCTTCTGTTTTAATAGGTCTTTTCTGGCACTGCTCTGGCAGGGGAAGGGGGAGTGAGGGTGTGGTAGCCTTGCTATTGCAGGGTGGGGAGCGAGGGTAGAACTCCAGGTTCCCCATTTGGCTTTTGTGTGACACCCAGGGAGAGGTGCTCCTTGTTACTGCTGGGTAGGGGTGAGACTTCTGGGTCCCAACTAGGCCTAAGCTGATACCTCCCTGGCTGGGAGGGATAGGAGTGCCTTGTTATTACTCCTCCACTTCTGGTATGATGGGCAATGGTGAAAATCTTGACTCTACACTAGGCCTCCCCTGACACCACTCCAGCAGGGAAAGCACCTTGACATTGCAGGGTGGGGATGGAGTTCCAGACTCTCCAAGTGGTCTTCTATGACACCCTAGAGTGAGGGGCTCCTTACCATTCAGTAGGGATAAAAGTGATAGCTCAATGTTTGGTCTTCTCCGATACCACCCCTGCAAGGTGAGGAGATTGGAGTGCCTCATTACAGCTCAATCAGGGAAGACATCTAGGCTCCCCACTTGGCCTTTGCTGGCATGGGTGAGGCCACCATCTTTTTCTGTGGTGTTTGTCTGGAGTTGGGCAGTTATTATCTAAAAGTTTTCTTCCTTGCTATGCTGTCCCTTTCTTGATCTCAGGCTAGATAGAGCAGGCATTTGTTGGGCTTTTTTATTGTTTGTTTGTGTCCTTGTTGTTTCCAGGTTGCCGGCTTTTTTGGCAAAATGTCTGAGATATATGAAGCAAAAAGAAAACCTAAGGAACTCTCCATCATGTTGTTCCTAGCATCTCAAGGTACCCAGCTAGTCTACCTTCTTTCCACCTTTCAGGATCTTATGTTTGTTTTACACATAATGTCCAAGCTTTTTATTTGCACTTAGTGGGAGGAGTAGGGAAAAGTAAGCATAGTGTACTCCATTTTCCCAGAAGAGAAACTCTTCAGTATGTCTTTCATAAATAGTATTTAGCATTTTTTAAATGAATGGAGCATTGAGTCCTTTTACATTTAATGTATTGCTGATACAACTGTACACACTGTACTATCTTATTTTGGGCTATTTGTTGCCTCTCATGTTTCTCTTCCTTTTTTTATTTTCTTAGATTAATTAATTTCTCTCTCTTTTTTCATCTATTTGTTTAGAAGTTATATACTCCATTTCTATATGTTTTTTTGTAACGACAATATGTGTGCTTAACTTATCAAAGTCTAAACTTAATTAATACTACTTTTTCTCTCTTTTACAACACAAAAGACATTAGACACATTAACTCTATTCACCCTTCTCAATTTTTTTTGTGGTTGTATATTTTAATTGTCTTATTTGTTCTATAACACATTTTATTATAGCTTCAAACAGTTAATGTTCATCAATTTCTATGTTCTTCATTTCTGCTTAGCGATCAGGCCATCCCTCTGGGATCACTTCTTCCTGAAATGCATCCTCCCATATTTCTTTTAGTGAAGAACAGCTGAGTGTAAATACTCTTGTACTTCATTTTTGTGAAAATGTCCTATTTTGTCCCTGTTGTTGATAGATATTTTTGCTATATACATAATTCTATATTTTTTTCTCAACATATTAAATACATCAGTCTAATTTTAAGGTTCCCATACTTGCTGATGAGAAGCCAGCTGTCAGTCTAAACTGTTCTTCCTTTGAAGGCGATCCGTCTCTGGCTGCTGTTAATATCATTTCCTTGCTTTGTTTTTCAGCAGGCTTCCTGTTATGTGTCTAGGTATGGCTTTGTTGGGCTTTTTGAATCTGTGGACTAGAGTACTTCAGTGGTTCTGGATAATTTTCAACCACCATTTCTTTAAATATTTCCTCATCTATGTTTCATTCTGGAACTTCAAGTAGACCCATGTAAATACGTTCTCACTTTGTCTCTTAACTTTTCTTTCTGATTTTCCATCCCTTTATCTTTATACCTACAATCTGGGTAATTTCTTTATATCTGTCTCCCAGCTCACAAATTCTCTCCTCATTCATTTGCCGTTAAGTCTATCCATTGTGTTTTTAAATTTCACTTATTTCATTTGATTTCTAGAAATTATAATTGGTTAATTTTAAATATGTGTTGTCTATTGAGTATATATTTTCTGGTTTTGAATTTTTTAAAAACATATTAAAGATAATTATTTTATAGTCTGTGTCTGAAAATGTCTCTATCTGAATAAAGTCCTTTTGGATTCTGTGTTCTTGCTGCTGGTTCTCAATCGTAGTGTCTCTTTTCTTTTTGCTTTTAGTTTATATTTGTGAACTGATGATTTTCTTTGAAACGAGAGAAGTTTCTTTTGAGCTTTTCATTTGCTTCTGTCTGACAAGTAGGGAAAATTCCAGTTTAGATTAATTTTAATTATAGACTTGAAGCTTTTTCAAACACTGAGACAATGTGCATTTATTCTGTGGACATTTGTAAGAGTTGGCTTGAGGTTCCAAATTCTCAGTAAGGATATTTCCCCCTCTGTTCAACACTAAGTTTTAAGATAGGCAAATTTCCTTGAAGGCCTCTGGAGTTGAGGGGGAGAATATTATTTCTGGTTGGCTGTTATAGTGAAGGTTCTTCTCTTTGGGGTTACAACCTCAAACATCTCATGAATCTAGGAAAATTGAAGCTTACATTTACCTATGCAAATGACCTCAGGATAAAAAGTGGCTTCAGTATTCTGCTTACTTATTTGGGTTCTGGTTCTCAATTAGATTTTTTTTTCACTAGAGAATTTCTTTTATTTTTTCCAGCTTATTGTTTCTTTGAAGAACATTTAAAAATATTTATTATAGCTAGGATGATTAGTTGTTTTCAATAAGAAGTTGTTCCAGGTATGTGGCTTACCATATTACCAGAAACAGAAATAAACCATATTTGAATTTGAACTATAGCAATTATATTGGCCCTATTTGGAGCATGTTTATATATTTTTAAATTGGTAGAGATTTTTCTTTATTGTCTTCCATCTTAGTTTGTGCTGATCCTTTATATTATTTTCCTTTTTAGTCATTTTTGTCTATTTAAAGCCCACCAATTCTAATACATAAGTGTTTTATGTGTGTATTTCTTACCTCTGGGAATATGTTGTGATACCTGAAGAGCCAGAACAATTATTTGTGTCTTTTTAATTCTTTTTTCTTTTTCGGTGTTTAATAAAAAATGGTTCCCAATTTGATTTAATATATATTTGGTCAAGGAGTATCTTCCACAAGGTTATAATACAGGGTGTCCCCAAAGTCTCCATACAAAGGAAAAATTTTGTGATGAATATTTTATAAATATAGGTATATTTAGCCTCAATTTCCCATTTTCCCTATGTATGGCGACTTTTGGGACACCCTGTAGTATTGTTTTTAGCAGTATTCCTAAGCAATCATAGCATTTACTTAAAAAAGTTAGTAACATGGTATTTTTTAAAGTAAAACTGATTTAGTTTCCTCATGCAAGAAATTCTGAGAGTTGATTAAAATCCTAATTTGTAAATCTCTAAAATCTGTTCATATGCAAACACTGGAAATGTGTAGGTTTTGCTTCACTATAAGATTTTATAGAGTCATTAGATTTGTTCAAAAACCTGAAGTATGAGCCACTTAAACAGAACTTAGATGCTTATATTACTAGAAACTTGATATAACTTCCGAAAGGACGGTTATTCAAAAACTTATTCATCACTTAATGCTCAAAGTTCATTCATCATGAGTACTTTGTGTCATTCTTTAAAAAAAAAAAACACCCAACTTTATCAGAGATTCAAATTTCTGTGAGGCACATTGTGATACGTCCATATGGTGCATTTTGCAACTAACAAAAGAAGAAGGAAATAACATCCTAATGTGTGTCATTCATTCATCTGCTCTCTTTATTTCACTCAGGAGATTTTCAACAGAAAGAGCTTCAGTTATGGTAGAAGCTGCAGAAATAATGTCCGGAATGCATTACTGGATGCAAATTTTGGAGAAGAGGGAGAAGCCTAAGTAGTTCTTCCTGTTTTGCTTTGCATAACTAGGTCTATATTCTTATCGAAAAGGGAGAGAGATTTTCCTATAATCTTTTCTATAGGAAAAAAGAACACAGGGGTTTTATTTTTCATGCTGGGAGCCTCAGGTTAAAAATACTAAGTGTTTTGTTGCAAAGTCTTATAGAAAATGATATAGCTCTTAAAGCATAGTAAGGCAAGTTAATGAGAACAGTTTGTCCAAACCAGCACTGTCCAATGTCATTCAAACCATTGGCTAGACACAGTGGCTCATGCCTATAATCTCAGAATGTTGGGAGGCTGAGGAGGGAGGATCACTTGAGGCCAGGAGTTGGAGAACAACCTAGGATACATAGTGAGACCCCAACTCTACAAAAAATAAAAAAAAAATTAGCAGACATGGTGGTGCGCAACTGTAGTCCCAGCTACCTGGGAGGCTGAGGTGGGAAGTTTGCTCGAACCCAGGAGTTTGAAGTTACAGTGAGCTATGACTGGGTCATTGCACTAACTAACTTTTATACTGTATTTTATTTTACCCAACGTATACAAAATATTATCATTTCAGAATTTAAACAGCATAAAACTTTTAATGAGATACTTTATGTTTTCTTTTTTTGTACTAAGTCTTCAAAACCCAGTGTGTATTTTACACTTATAACATAACTTAATACTAATATCAGAAACAATTTTTTCTGCATTTAAGGTTCATAAACATACAACAGATAAAGTAGATTCACATATTGAAGTTGTTCCAAAAGTACCCCAAATTTTCCAATAACTGAAAGGAATGTCACTTTTTAAATTTAAATCTTAATTAAAATTACATAAAATCAAAATTACTGTAGCCACATTTCAAGTGTTCAATAGCTCCATGTGGCTAGGGGCTACTGTATTGGACAGCCAGCCCTAAGCAAGTGTTAGTTTTGGGAAATGAAAACTTATTTAATACATACAAGTGACGGTTAGGCTAATGTTACTGAGGATGACTTGGCAAACTAACATAATTTATA
The DNA here is from genome assembly GCF_020740605.2 of Lemur catta. NCBI lineage: Eukaryota > Metazoa > Chordata > Mammalia > Primates > Lemuridae > Lemur > Lemur catta. Next base: position 110,005,428 of record NC_059129.1, read on the forward strand.
TAAAGTGCATATTTTATATAAATTACATAACAATTTATATAGCAATTTTTATAGTGATCTTGTCCTCAAAACTGAAAGTTTTATGGCTAATTTTGGCAGGAGCATAGAGGCAGTCACTTGTTCTAGATTTGCTATTTCCAGGGTAATCAGAGTCAGAGCTCATAGTCAGCAATAACAAAAGCAAAATCTAGGTTAGGTGCTAAGCCTGGATCAGAACCCCAGAGGTCAGGGTCCAGGGTGGGGTGAGGCAGTGGCAGCAGAGTAACAGAGAAAAGGGGCCTGCCTTTTACCCTCAAAGTTCCAAGCTCAAAGTAGTATTAAACCCTGTTGCCCAGCCAGCCTACTGAACTGCTCTGTCGGGTCCTGGGAAATATCTGCAGCTGGTAGGCAATCCAGTAATCAGTACTGTTTATTAAGTAATTGATTAATTAAACAAACAAATGTACTATGCCTCCTAGGCTTCATGTTAGAGGTGACTTACCCAAAATCAACAGATGAGATTACTTTGATATTGCAACATTGCAGGTAAGGTTTTGGCTGGGCAAGAAGAGAACACACACATCTGCTAAAATTCTCAGTTTGTTTAACTGAGGCTACAGAACATAACCTCATGGAATGAGGTTACTGTATGGAGCAGGAATAGAAGTGATGTATTTCTGCATAGCTTTTCCCTTGTCCCTTGTTTTACAGGAGGCACGCTGCAGCTGGTGACTATTTCTTCTCAGCTGCGATCTTGCCAGAGTGAAAATGAAGGTGTATTTTTCATTCCACCACTGCTCTTTTTACTGGAGCTTATAACACTACTTTGGAATAATTACACTAACAATGTTGGCACTTCCATTTAAAGGAATGTCTACAAATATCAGTCTTTTCCAGTTCTTCAAATCACATCAGCAAGTTCCCATCCTTGTCAGGGCCCAGGTAACCCTGAATAGTCTCTGCTCTCTCAGTAACCTGGAAAGTCCATCTTTCCACAGATATTTTGCCCAATTTTGCAGATGTTGTTCCTCTCAGCAATTTCCTTTTACCCTTTGACTAGAATAGAATGGAAATCTGGGGGAAAGAAGGTGGGAGAGAACCTTAATTAACAAAGATCTTGTTTCCATCACATAGCAAAATTGGCACTCAACATAGAAATGAAGTTGAGCCATGAAAGAAAATCATTTTTCTTGAACACCTGCGATTGTTGACCTAAGATTATTCATACTTGTTACAGGTGGTAGCCTGTCCAGAATGTCTAAGAATCCTCATTATCACTCATCTGTGAATAGACTAATTATAAACCTGAGGACAAAGTCATATTGAGGCAATGGGTGTTACCTTGTGAGGGATGTGGTGTGTAGCCATGAGGGGGACTCAGAAGTTACCACAAATTTCAGTGAAAAATTTAGTGTGAAGGAAAATTACAAATTTCCCTTTTAAAGGGGATTCAGGATATCCTGGATATAAGAGAACTGGCAAAAGGAAGGAGTATGGAAGTTGATTTTTTAAGGCTATTATGGACTCTGAATTTCTAAAATAACTAAACCTCTTTCTGTAAAAGGAAGTCAGTCTTTCCAATAATGTCAGCTAAACTGGCTCACCATTTAATCTGCTATAAGTGTACCACCCTGTGTATATGGGGAGAGGCATTCATTCTATGTGTTTTTCATTTCTAAAAATTATTTTTCAACTTATTGTTCCTCCATTTAAAATAGAATTGGTAAAGTATCTATTGCCACAGGACAAAATACCAAAACAGAGAAAAGGATTTTGGGGTTTTGAAAATCTACGCTATTGAAGGTAAAAAGTCAAGATTGTACAGGAGTTGGTCAAACAACAGATTTAGGAGAATATGCATTTTATTAGTAAGAAACTGTTCTTTTCAACCAAAAACCTTGATAGATTTTTCCAACTGTGAGGCAAGGGTTAAGAAAAAAATCTGTAGGGCAAGACGATGTAGGTTCTGTTGGGTCTCACTGAAGGGGCATAATATCTGCCTATTTTAAATAGAGTCCTGGGGATGAGATTTAATAAGACGGCAGTGGCTTGAACAGTGGTGGAAAAGGGTCAGATACTAGACATATTTTAAATGTAGAGACAACAGAATTTGCATAAATATTGAACGAGTGTTGTTAAATAAAAGAGAGGAGTCAAGGACAACTCCAAGGTTTTCAACTTGAGCTTTAGCTAGGAATCTCTAACATCTATGCCAAGAAAGGCTGCAGGCAGGGCAGATATTTTTTGGGTGAGGGAGTGATGATCAATGATTTAGTGTTGGGCAAGTTAAATATGAGATGGCAATTACGTATCCAAAGGGAGTTGCTGTATAGGCCCATAGTGAGGTCAGGATTTGAGATATAAATTTGAGAAGCATTACTGTATAGTGGGTAAATCCCTGACAGTAGATAAGATTGCCAGGAGAGTGAGTGTGGCTAGAACAGAAAAGAGGACCAAGGAACCAATGGTAGGACATTTCAAAATTTGGAGTCATATGGAAGGAAAGGATCCAGTAAAGAGGATGGAGGAGGAAAATAGGTGAGATAAGACAAAAACCAGGAGTCCCCCTAAGTACACACCCACTCAACAATCCCCACACCCTCATACATTTGTGTTCTGCTGTAATTTTCTTTATTGAAAGGAGGCCATTTCTGTACATGGGAGGAGGAAGAAAAATGAAAAAATATTACCAGCCCTCCCCCCGTTCACCCCAAACACTCCACTGTTTTCCAATGAAGATACATGGATTTGTGGCCTGACTGTGTCTATATAGGATCTTCAGGTCTGGGTCAGCATCTACTTTTGGCAGATCCACCCTTTGCTCTCCTGGCCGCCTTCTCCATGAGTCACCAGTACAACTTCCTGTGTGTTAGCAGAGGGTCTTTCATAATTCAAGTCCAAAAGATGAATACCTCAATCTTGTTTTTTATACTGGAATTGTCTCATTCCACCATTTCCAGAAAGTTTTGTGCTTCTGCTTCTTGAACTGTTTCTTGTCATGAAGCTTTCTAAACAGATCTCAAAAAAGTACCTCCTATTTTTGATGAATTTTCTGCTTCTAGAATGAACTTGATTTAGTTAAGGCAGATAATGTTTCTCATTCTTTTCCCCTTGGAGTAACTTCCTATTTAGGAATGTTTGAATTCTATATGTAAACAATTAAGAGAGATTTTTACAAAATCTATTGATTTTAGTTTCAGAATTGAATATTAAAAAAATAAGGTAGGTTATTTAGGAAATAAATGAGGATGAGAAGTCATGCCATTTTCTGGTATATTGGGGAGGAGTATTTTATCTGAATAAAAGAGCTCTTGAGTCCAAAGGCTCAAGTGGTTGCTTCAGAAGCCATAAAGGTAATCAAACGGATTCTAAGGCTCGTGAGAAGTTGACTTCCAGAGAACAGAATGCCCTTCTCTGGCTGACGGATAAGGCAAAACTAGTAACTACCAAAAGCATTCCTTGCCAGTATAATCCTTTGAGTTTCCTCCTTGCTTTATCTTGACCTTTTGATGCTGGGGAATAATAAATTTAAGAGATAACATCATTTTACAGAAGGACAGAGCCATTTCTCTTCTTTTTATGCACAAATTTAGTGACAAATATATTCAGAACACAGACAACTAACCCTAATGATAGAAAAAATTATTTTTTTTATCTTTCCTACTGTTATGTATTTGTGTATTATACAGATGTGTGTCTTTCAATGCATGTGACAGTGTTGGCATTCCTTTAAGCTCTGGAAGGGAAAGGATTATGTCTCCTTCATGTGATTTGTACAATATCTAAGTATAATATTCTACTTCTACTTAGATTAAAATATTACTTAGTGATGACATTATGCTTGGTGACATTAATGATATTTAATACTGCATTGAGTAGTAATGGGTATTCACCTGTCAAACACAGACTTTTCTTTTTTTGATCACCCTTTTTATGCAAGTAAATAATTAGGATGATCTCTATATCTTTTCTTTGCAGAAATTGCCTTCAAGTCTTAGCTAAATCTTTAGCTCTCTTGCACACTGTGACATAGTCTATGGCACTGGAGTCTGACCATTATGGTATTTGCCAAGCAGGCACAAAGGTTAATTGAAAATCTGTAATAGCTACAATACTATACAGGCAAAATCCTCATAGCTATTTTGTTCATTTATAAAGGCTTGAGCTTGTCTTACCATTAATGTCAAAAGCACAAATGATTCCTTTGAATGGGATTTTAGAGCACAGCAATCTGCAAAGAGGAAAGAGTTGATGCATGTGGATTGCTTTCCAGGAGGTATGCAATTCCTTTCATAGGCTTACTTTAAAATGCCTTCCTTACTTCTGTTTAAAACCTATGAATATGTACTAATAGTGCAAAAAGAAATCAATTGTGAGACTAATACAAGGTATAACTGAATCATGCACTTTCAGGTTTTATTTTTTCTCTGCAAATCATAAACTTCTAATTAGGCCTTTCAGATGATGTTATAAGACAAATATTCTAATTTTGCATATGAGAACAAAAGGTCTCATGACAAAAAGGTGGATAGAACTAAACGGAGAGCTCACAGACCTTCAGCTCACAGATCTTAATGCTCTCATGATATTTTCTCACATAATACTTAGGAATTGACCCTCTGGGCTGAGACTGTCAATTGAGACTTGAAAGACTCTGATTTTGAGATTGTTTGCTTACTGACATTTGATCTTGGCTAAATCACAGAACCGGCTCTGCTCCATTTTCTCATCAGTAAAAGAAAGATGATCCTTGACACCTACTCAGCTCGTAAGATGTCATTAGAGTCCCTTTGGTTAATGTGGTATGGAAGAGCATTTTTGGTATCTTAAAAACAGATACCATCTAAGTAAAAGTCTCTGTTACTGTTATGTCATTGCTATTGAGTTTTTGTGCATATAGGAGGAATTCATGTTAAGTTTACACTTGTCTCTTTAGTATTTTGAAAACCACATAAAGAACAATATTCTCTTTGTTTTATAAAGAACAATTGATGTAGAATATATGAAGTCAGGAAGATTTGCTACTTGTTGCAGTCCACTAATTAATTAAGGATTTTTCTTATCCTTCTGATGAAATTTAAAAACTGTTTGCTTCATTTAAAAGGTCTAGCTAGTTTCTGCCACCAATTTGAATTAGAGCCTTTAACTTCACAACAGAGAGTCGGCCATGTAAATATTGTAAGTCATGAATTCCCATCTTAAGCTAACAAATGATTATCCTTCACAGTAGAGCTACAAATGGTGTCTTAATGAATGTCTTAAATGTCTTTCCTTGTTGCTGTGACCTGAAGGTAGAAGGGCCTACACAGATGAGATAATCACTCAGAGAAGAAAAAAAGGAAAAGCCAATAAAACACATCTGAGAGCTAATTTCCAGAGGTCTCAAGACAGTCTCTCCATCATTCAGTTCACCTTGCAATTTGAAACATTGTAATATATTTGCACTGTTCCTGCCCATCTTGAATTTTTCCTAAGATTTTTAGTTCTTTGTTACTGCTTTACTGCTGAGAATTGCTTTCTTCTGTGATACTAAGATTATTTTTCATTGTGCTTTTCCTTACAACTTCATAACTGTAGAATTTGTTCCCCTCAGCAAAAACTAGTTCCTTGTTATTTTCCCATCTTCACTCATTTCCAATATACTAGTCAGCCAGGCAACCAGTAAAATGAAAGGCCTGTTGGCGTCATTAAGTGTGAGATTTTCTATGGGAAAGATTTTCTTTCACTCACTTTTTTTCATAGTGTCTTAGATGAGGACATGAGGCAAAAAGCTCAAATTGGATTTTTTAAAGTAAAAATACAGGAAAAGGCACCAGCTCACAAACACAAGTGACTAAAATGCCATCTTCATTCTAAGAATTGAATATAGCTCTTAGATTGAATTCAAAGGATTCTTCTTTTTTGGGGTCAGCTCCGCTTAGAGAACAGAAGTTACCATATGGAATAGGCTCTAAAGCAATTATGACATTAAGAGTTTGTAATGAAATGATTTAGAAATAATAAAGTCTAGATTAACTAGGGCCAAGTTAACCGGAACTTACAATTACCCATTCTTTAGTCTGTTTTTTCTCTGTTAGAAGAATAGCTAAGTGGTGATTAAAAAAAAAAAAAAAAAAACTTACAGAATTAAAAATCCTTTCTTTTATTATATTGGAGAAAAATGAAGCCCATGGCCTAATGATTAGTACCTATTTTTTTCTGCCCAAATTTAGAGCTCTAGCAACTGCCTCTTATCAGAGATGTACTGAGAATAGGAAAACTCTTCATTTGCAGATATCAAAGACCATTATAAAGTCAGTCTGCTTTTCTATAGTTTCCACAGATATATCTTCTATAGTACTGTACAAAAGAGACTAGACTAGGTGATCCAAAGACCTGATCCAAAGTCTGCGACTATCTAGTGTGTTGCCTTGGGCAAGTGACTTCCTTCTTGTATATTTCAAAGTCTTCATCTGTAGAATGAGGAAGTTGGGGCTGTCCCTTTCAAGCACTAAAATGATTTTGAATCTGGTAATCACTGATCTTCAGAATGATCACCTCACAGTAATGCCAGATCCTCAGCTAAGGTGAGCGATGTTTTCTGTTCAGAATAGTTAAAATGTATCATGTGCTGGGGAAATTGCATACCTTATCCTATTTAGAGAAAACAGTAGCTCAGAGAGGTTAGGTAACTGGCCCATGGTTACATTGCCAGTTACAGCATCAGAGTTGGGGTAAGGACCTAGGACTCTCTGACTTCAGAGCTCAAGATTTTTTTCTACAACATCAATAGATATGTCCCAAGGACTCTTTTGAATTTGAGATTTTGAAATGGGAAATAATGATTCCACATAACAATAAACCAAAGGCAGACCAGAAATACCTATTAAAATTCCGTGAATTTTATCTGAAGGTTAGGGATTACAGGAAATAGAGAAATTAATTCAATATGAATCAAAATACAATATATAGTGATAAGCTTTTAATAAAATTTTATTTAATTTCAAATATACATTTGTATAGTTTGGGCATCCAAATAGTGTTATTACTTCTACTGAATTAGGGTTATTTGCTGCATTGTTGATTAAAATAATGTTAGAGACTATATCTAAAGTCAGCAACACATTTTCTAAAAAACACTGGCATTAATAACAAATTCTCATCTTTTGTAATTGATGAACTATCAATAAATCCTTTAAGAGAAGAGGCTGTATCTTCCTTATTTATATCCCACAGTGCCTATCCTAGTACCATTTACTTCACAGACCATCAATAAATAATTTTTAAAAATTTGATTCATTATTTTTTACCATATTAAAGTGTGAGTGAGAACTTTGTGAAATTCCCACTTTTAATGGATTTAAATGGCAGAACAAGAGGAGTCATTTGTCATTTAGGATAAGACTTTGTGCTGTCTCTTTTGAGAGTATCCAGGAATACTCTTAAACCACTGTTAGAAGCTACTAAAATGAAGTATCTTATGTCTGATACTTGTATCAGGATCCATAAATGCAGGTCTTGGAGGCAGAACAAATGCTTGCCCCACAGAAAATTTTTTTCTTTTTTATTGGAAACATGAAAATAATACATTTTACTATTTACAGTGTTTTAGGTGATAGGTGCAGAGTGGTCCTTCTCATTTTTCATGTGACTGCCTAGCTGAAAACTGTGCAATATAAAATTAAAATTAAAGATGACTGTTTACTCCAGAAGGTTGGCTTGCCTTGGGATAGTCATGAGAATGACCCGAGGATGACTTGTCTTGTAAAAGCTGCACTTGTGGGTTCTACATGTGACATCAATAGGCAGTGACTCCATCTATCTGTGCTCAGATGTAATTCCCAGAAACAACCTCGTGTAAGCTACAGGACACCTGAGCAGTTTAAACTTAGGCCTGCAGGAAAAGAGACTTTCTTTGATTATACTTGATAATAGTCACTCCCCCTTCATTTTCTCCTGTGCAAAATAAACCCAACCGTATATTTTTCATGATGATGTTTTAAGTATTTCAAATTATGTATTGCTGGCCTGAGGATTTTGAGCAAAGTTACATCCTTCAGAAATCCCCATGACCCTAGAACTTCAAGAAGAGCTTTTAAGGATAGCAGTTCTTTGCCACTAAATGAGAATCACACAGTTAAGTTATCTCACAAAACTCAAGAGCATATGCCTATATTTTCCTCTGTAAGAGTCTAAGCTTGAGTGCAAAGGGTCCGATTAGGGCTGATCTTTCAGAAATGGAGTCAGAAGGGCTAGAATTGCTGTGGCTGATAGGCAGATTCTGGATTTTATTTTTCCTGCCTATGAATCAGCACATTCTATTATGTTTTAAAGAATCACATTTTGCTACAACTGCAGTCTTGCAACATTTCTAATTAAAAGTGCCTGCTCTACTGAACAGGTTTTATAAGCTTTCAAAAGACACTTTTGTGTTTATTTCCCTTTATTTGTGTTTTTAGTGCCATTTTTTGGGTATTGCCTTTAGCAAAGTAGGAATATGGAATGCTTAGATATAGTGCTGATAAAGTGCTTATAGCAGTAGTATCTGGTTACTTACATAAATAGATATGAAACATCTGTTGGGATATAGGAAGTTGCAATTGGACCAATGGCTTTCCAGGGCAGCTGCTGGAGTAAAGGTATATAGGCTGGTTTGAAAGTTAATCTAAGATAGATTTTTTTAAAAGGAATTGGAAACGTTTAATTCAGAAGAGAGTAAGAGCTGAAATTTAACGGAGTGAAATAAAAGAAAATAGGAGTAGAGAAGGGAGAGTCTGAAATGTTCAGAGGGGAAGTGAAAAGTCCAAATTGTGGGGAGACTCAGACATCTATCAGTGAATTGAGACATCTGGCAACTGAGATTTGGTTCTCAGTCATTACACTCCTCTTTCCAGATGTCACAGTGAAACACAGGGAAATAAAGGCACTTTCCTCAGATCATACGACTAGAGAATGATGGATCAGGGATTTAAAAGCGTGAGTTCTGAAACAATGTTGCTTTCACTATTGAAATTGGCTTTGGGATACGTGTCCTGCATTATACCCTCTCTGTTTTAGATATCAAATCCCCCCATGATCACACCCTATTCGTGCCCCTCACTGCCAGCAAAAAACTTTATTAGCTATTTGTGTTTGAAACTGTCTTAATCTTGAAGAGAGTGGATGTTCTGTCACCATGTTTCTTCTTCTACCTTTGCTGGGCCATGGGATGATCGCTCACTGGTGACGATTGTACCTTATGACTCAAATGCCTGCCACCCCTTTCCAGGAGTAATTAGTCTGGGACCTTGTTTCTAAGCTCAGTATCCCATCTCATTGCTGCCTCAGCCCGCCTCTGACAAGAAGAAGACATTATTAAAAGTAGTAAGAATTTGAATAGCTTAAAGAGAAGGAAATAAACTTATTTGCAGGCAGAGGGAACTAAATTGATGCTGGGGGCCAGCACTATTTGTGAGAGCTGATTTTTATTTGTCTAACAGACTTTATGCGTAGGAGTGTTATTTAGTTTGCCTTAGAATACTCCTGAGTGCACTTTCACCTTCTTAATCTATTTGTTTGATTATGTTGACTTGGCAGGAAAAGATATTTGAACACTAATGTGTTCAAATATTGTTTGAAAAACAAGCCAGCAGAACAAACTGTAATCTACTTGTGTTACTACATTGGTAAATCTGCTTATTTTGAAAGTCACAATATGTTTCTTTTGTTATTATTTTTTTTATTTCAAAATCTTAATGGGGTACAAATGTTTATGTTACATGGATATATTGAATAAGGCTTAAGCAAGGGGCTTTTAGTGTGCCCATCACCAGAATAGTGTTCATTGTAACCGATAGGTAAGTTTCTACCCCTCAACCCCTCCCATCCTCCCACTTCTTGGTTTCCAATGTCCTTTACATCTCTTTGTGGCCATGCGTGCACATCATTTAGCTCCTAATTATTAGAGAGTACATGTAGTGTTTTTTTTCCATTCCTGAGATACTTCAACTAGGATAATGGTCTCCAGTTCCATCCAAGCTGATGCAAAAGATATTATTTCATTCCTTTTTAGAACTGAGTAGTACTCCATGGTATATATTTACCACATTTTCTTTATCCACTCATGAATTGTTGGGCACTTAGGTTAATTACACATCTCTGCAATTGTGAATTGTGCTGTGATAAACATTCAAGTGCAGGTGTCTTTTTGGTAAAATGACTTCCATTTCCTTTGGGTGGGTATCCAGTGGAGGGATTGCTGGATTGAATGGTAAGTCTATATTTATTTCGTTGAGGAATCTCCATAGTGTTTTACATAAGGACTGTACTACTTTGCAGTCCCACCAACAGTGTATAAGTATTCCTATCTCTCTGTCTCTAAGTGAGGATCTGTTGTTTTCTGACTTTTTAGTAATGGTCATTCTAACATGGGTAAGGATTTATCTCACTGTGGTTTTAATATGCATTTCCCCAATAATTAGTAATGTTGAGCATTTTTCATATATTTGTTGACCATTTGTCTATCTTCCTTTGAAAAACTTCTGTTCTTGTCTTTGTCTACTTTTTAATGGGGTTGTTTGGTTTTATTTCTTGCTGATTTGTTTGAGTTCTTTGTAGATTCTGGATATTAGCCCTTTAATGGATGTATAGTTTGCAAATATTTTATCCCATTTGCAGGTTGTCTGTTAACTCTGTTGATTATTTCTTTTCTTGTGCAGAAGCTTTTACATTTAATTAATTAAGTCCCATTTGTTCATTTTTGTTGCTGCTATATTTGCCTTTGGGGTCTTGCTCATAAATTCTTTGCCTAGGCCAATGTCTGGAAGAGTTTTTCCTACATTTTCTTCTAGAATTTTTATGGTTTCATACATTACATTTAAGTCTTTTATACATCTTGAATTAATTTTTGTATATAATGAGATGTAGGGGTCCTATTTCATTCTTTTGCATGTGGCTATCCAATTTTCCCAGCATAATTTACTGAATTAGGGCATCTTTTCCCAGTTTATGTTGTTGTCTGTTTTGTCAAAGATCAGTTGGTTATAGGTAGATGGTTTTATTTCTGGGTTCTCTATTCTGGTCCATTGGTCTGCATCTCTACTTTTATACCAGTACCATGCTGATTTGGTTACTATAGCATTGTAATGTAATTTGAAGTCAGGTAATGTGATGTCTTCAGATTTGTTCTTTATGCTTAAGATTGCTTTGGCTATTTGGGCTCTTCTTTGGTTCCAAATTAACTTTAGGATGATTTTTTGGCCATGATATATGCCATTGGTATTTGGATGGGGATTGTGTTGAATCTAAATCACTTTGGGAAATATGGTCATTTTAATAATGTTGATTCTACCTATCCAAGGGCATGGAATGTTTTTCCATTTGTTTGTATCATCTGTGATTGCTTTCATCAGTGTTTTATAGTTCTCCTTATAGAAATCTTTCACCTCCTTGATTAAGTATATTCTCAGTTATTTTATTTTCTCTGCAGGTAATGTAAATGGTACTGAGTTCTTGATATGACTCTCAGCTTGACTCTTGTTAGTATATGGGGATGCTACTGATTTGTGTACATTGATTTAGCAACTTGAGATTTTGCTGAATTTATTTATCAATTCTAATAGTCTTTTGGTGGAGTCTTTAAAGTGTTCTAGGTAAAAGATCATATCATGAGCAAATAGGGATAGTTTCACCTCCCCTTTCTCAATTTAGATACACTTTATTTCTTTCTCTTGCCTGATTGCTTTGGCTAGGCTAGGACTTCCAGTACTATGTTGGATACAAGCGGTGACAGTGGGCACCATTGTCTTGTTCCACTTCTTTAGAGGGAACACTTTCAATTTTTCCCTATTCAGTATGATGTTGGCTGTGGATTTGTTATGTAATGGCTTTTATAATTTTGAGGTATGTTCCTTCTATGGCTAGATTGTTGAGGGTTTGTATCATGAAAGGGTGCTGGATTTTATCAAATACTTTTTTGCGTATATTGAGATGATAATATGGTCTTTGTTTTGCTTCTTTGTATGGTGAATTACATTTATAGATTTGCATATGTTAATCCATCCTGACCTCCCAGAATGAAACAAACTTGATCATGGTGACTTATGTTTTGTATATGCTGTTTAATTTGGTTTGCTAGTATTATTTTGAGTATTTTTTGCACCTATGTTAATAAGGGATATTAGTCTGTAGTTTTCTATTTATGGTGTGTCCTTTCCTGCTTTTTTTTTATTAAGGTGATATGGGCTTCATAGAATGATTTTTCTCTTATGATTCTATTTATTTGTGACATCCTGCCAATAACCTCCACTGTCTTTTATTTATTTATTTATTATTTTTTAAAAATTTTGACTATTTTTTATATTTCAGAATAAGGAGGATCCCCTCTTTCTCCATGTTATGGAATAATTTCTGTAGGATAGGGAATAGTTCTTCTTTGTATGTCTAGTAGAATTTGGCTGTGAATCCTTCTTGTAAATTGTGCTGCAATGAACAATTGAGTGCAAGTGTCTTTTTGATAAAATGACTTTTTTGTTTTGGACAAAGACCCAGTATTGGATTGCTGGACCAAATAGGAGGCCCACTTTTAGTTCTTTTGGGAGTCTCCATACTATTTTCCATACAGGTTGTACAAGCTGCAGTCCCACAAACAGTGTGCAAGTGTTCTTTTCTCTCCACAACCATGCCAGCATCTATTGTTTTGGTACTTTTTTGATAAAAACCATTCTCACTGGAGGTAGGTGATATCTCACTGTGGTTTTGATTTGCATTTCCCTGGTGATTAGTGATATTGAACATTTTTTCATATGTTTATTGGCCATTTGTCTACCTTGTTTTGAACAGCTTCTGTTAATGTCTTTTGCTCACTTTTTAATGGGGTTATTTGATTTTTTTCTTGCTTATTTTCTTGAATTTTTTTGTAGATTCTGATTGTTAGCCCTTTATTGGATATATAGCATGGAAATATTTTCTCCCATTCTGTAGGTTGTCTATTTGCACTGTTGGTTGTTTCCTTGGCTGTTCAGAAACTTTTTAATTCAATCAATCCCCATCATTTTTGTTGTTGCTGTGATTGCCATTGGGATCTTCATAAATTCTTTGCCTAGGCCAATATCTAGAAGAGTTTTTCCAGTATCTTCTTCTAGAATTCTTATGGTTTTATGTCTTAGATTTAAGTCTGTTATCCATCTTGAAATAATTTTAATAAGTGGTGAGACAGATGGATCCCATTTCAATTTTCTACATGTCTCTATCCAATTTTCCCAGCACCATTTATTGAATAGGGATTCTTTTTCCAGTGTATATTGTGTGCTTTGTCAAAGATCAGATAGCAGTATGTGGATGGTTTTATATTTGGGCTCTCTGTCCTCTGGTCTATGTCTCTACTTTTGTGCCAGTACCATATTATTTTGGTTACTGTAGCCTTATCGTATAGCTTAAAGTCTGGTAGAGTGATGCCTCCAGATTTGTTCCTTTTGCTGAAGGTTCGTCTGGCTATTTGGGCTCTTTTCTTGTTCCAAATGAAGCATAGAGTTATTTTTTTCCAGATCTGCAAAAAGTGATGTTGGCATTTTGATGGAGATTGCATTGATTCTGAGAGTCACTTTGGGTAATACGGACATTTTAACAATGTTGATTCTGCCAATCCATGAGCATGATATATTTTTCCATTTGTTTACATCCTCTGTGATTTCCTTCCTCAGTGATTTGTAGTTGTCCTTGTAAAAGTCTTTCACCACCTTGGTTAAATATATTCCTAGATACTTTATTTTCTTTTTGCTATTGTGAAGAGTATTGAATCTTTGATTTGATTCTCTGTTTGATTGTTGTTGGTATGTAGAAATGCTCCTGATCTGTGTACATTGATTTTGTAACCTGAGACTTTGCTGAATTTATTCATCACATCAAGAGATCTCTTGGCAGAATCTTTGGGGTTTTCTAGATATAAGATCATATCATCAGCAAAGAGTGATAGTTTGACCTTTTCTTTCTCCATTTGGTTACCCTTGATTTCATTCTCTTGCCTGATTGCTCTGGCAAGGACTGTTATTCACTATGTTGAATAAAAGTGGTGACAGTGGGCAATGTTGTCTATGTCCAGTTCTATGCTTTCATTTTTTCCCCATCAGTATGATGTTGGCTGTGGGTTTGTTTTATATGGCTTTTATAATTTCGAGGTATATTTCATCTATGCCTATTTTCTTGAGATTTTGTATCATGAAAGATTGCTGAATTTTTTCAAATGCTTTTTTTGCATCTATTGAGATGATTATATATCTTTGTTTTGGCTTTTGTTTATGTGATGAATCATATTTAGGGATTTACATATATTGACTCATCCCTGCATCCCTGGGATGAAGCCCACTTGGTCATGGTGGATTATTTTTTGATGTGCAGTTGAATTGAATTTGGTAGAATTTTATTGAGAATTTTGTATATATATTCATAAGGGATAATGGTCTGTAGTTCTGTTGTTGTTGTATCTTTTCCTGGCTTTGGTATCAAGGTGATACTGGATTCATAGAACGTGTCTAGGCATTCTATTTCTCTCTGATTGAATTTAGGGAGGTTATGTGTTCCCAAGAATTTGTCCATTTCTTCTACATTTTCAAGTTAATGTGCATAGAAATTTTTATAGTATTCAGGGATGATATTTTGTATTTCTGTGGTATCAGTTGTAATATATCCTTTTTTATTTCTGATGAAGTTTATTAGGGTCCCTTCTTTTCTGTTTATGATTAATCTAGCAAGAGGTCTATCAATCTTGTTTATCTTTTCAGTGAACCAACTTTTTGTTTCATTAATCTTCTGTGTAGTTCTTTGGTTATCTATTTCATTTACTCTCCTCTGACCTTAGTTATTTCTTTCCCTTTAGTAGATTTGAGATTGGTTTGCTCTTCCTTTCCTTGAGATGATTAATTACATTGTTGATTTTGGATATTTCTGTCTTTTTGATGTAGGCATTTAAGGCTATGAATATTCCTCTTAGGACTGCTTTTGCTGAATCCTACATATTTTTATAACTTTTTTCCACTTTGTCATTTAGTTTGAGCAATCTTTTGATTACCATATTAATTTTCTTCTTGACCCAATAATCATCCACCAATAGGTTGTTTAATTTCCATGACTTTGTGTAGAGTTGAGTGTGTTTGTTGGAATTGATTTCTTATTTTAGTCCACTGTGGTCTGAGAAGATACATGGTATGATTTATAATTTTTTGAATTTGTTGAGACATGTTTTGTGTCCTAAGATGAGATCAATATTAGAGAATGTTCCATGTGCTGATAGAACATCAGCATTTTCAGTAGTTTTGGGGTAGATTGCTCCATAAATTTCTGTTAGGCCAATTTGTTTTAGAGTCCTATTTAAGTCCATTGTTTCTTTGTTTATTTTCTGCTTGGAGAATCTGTCCAGTTCTGTCAGTGGGGTGTTGAAGTCTCCAGCTATTGTGATGCTACTGTTTATCATTTTGTTTAGATCCGATGGGATTTGACTTATGAATCTGGGTACACCTGTGTTAGGTGCATAAATATTTAGGATTGTTATATCTTCTTGTTGAATTGCTCCCTTTACCATCATATAATGACCATCTTTTTCTTTACTATTGTTGATTTGAAGTCTATGTTATCTGATATGATAATGGATATGCCAGTTTTGTTTTGGTTTCCATTTTCATGGAATATTTTTTTCCATCCCTTCATCTTGAGTCTGAATGAGTCCTTGTGGATTAGATGTGTTTACTGGAGATAGCAGATACTTGGCTTGTATTGTGTTATCCATTCATCCATCCTATGTCTCTTGAGTGGGGAATTCAAGCTGTTCACATTTATTGATAGAATTGATAAGTGGGATGGATTTCAGTTTGTCATGTTGAGTAGACTCTTATTGTTTTATATTACCTCTTGAGATGTTATGGTATATGGGCTCTAAGCTTTAGCTTTTGGGTACTTTTACACCAGTGCATGTTTCTCGGGCTGATCAATGTATAATGAAGATCTGAGTACTTCCTCCAGGCCAGGTCTGTTCTTAACAAATTCCCTCAGTGTTTGCTTGTCTGAGAAAATTTTTATTTCTTCCTCATATACAAAACTTAGTTTTGCAGTATACAAAATTCTAGCCTGGGCATTATTCTGCTTGAGAAGACTGATAATGGGGCCCCAATCCCTTCTAGCTTGTAAGGTCTCAGTTGACAAGTCTTCGGTTAGTCTGATAGGTTTTCCTTTGTAAGTTACCTGATGTTTTCACCTTACAGCTCACAGGAGTTCCTCCTTTGTGTTAACTTTGGCTAGTCTGATGACTATGTGTTGTGGAGATTGCTTCTTTGCGATGAATCTCCCAGGTGTTCGTTGAGGTTCCTATACATGGATATCTAAATTTTTACCAAGGCCACGGAAGTTTTCTTCAATTATTCTCTCAAATAGGTTTTCCAACATTTATGTGTTTTCTTCTTCACCCTCAGGGATTCCTATCATTCTTATGTTAGGTCTTTTTAAATAATCCCCTACTTTTTGTAGGCTTTGTTGGTTCCCCTTATTCCTCTGTTCTTTATGTTTGACTGACTTGTTTAATTCAAAGGTGATGTCTTCGTGCTCTTAGATTCTTTATTCTAGCTGATCTAGACTATTCTTAAAGCTTTCCATCGTGTTTTGTATTTCCTTGAGTGAATTTTTCATTTCCAGGAGTTCTGTTTGATTTTTTTTTTTAAATAATTTGATTTCTTTAGTGAATTTTTTAAGCTTAAGAACTGATCCACTCAGATCTGCAGGCAGTGGCATTTGTCAGCCTATGCCTGATTTAGTGCAGCCCCACCTTTGCCCATGGGTGGTGGTGATTGTCTGCTGGTGCTGGCTTGGGAGCTGTCAAGCTAAGATCTATGGATGGTGGCATATGTTGCCCTGTGTGGCTTGAGTTTAGTCCCACTTGGCTCCCCAGTGATGGTGATTGATGGCCTGTGCTGGCTTGAGGGCTCCTGCCCATGTGGCTCGTGAGAGTACCTGGCCTCCCTGATTCTTCCCTGACCCCAGACTGGCAGGGGTGTTGGGGAGGCAGCAGCAACAGATCTGATACTTGGGTAGGGGTAGCTTCTAGGTTTTGTGAGTCAGTGTGTCATCACTGTGCCCTCTCTCCAGAGCAATGCTGCTGCACAGTCTCCATATAGCTCCCTATGTCAGTCTTGAGGCATTTTGCAGTGGACAGTCCCTCCTGCAGGTCAGATTGCAATGATCATGGAGGGGAGGGGGTAGTGTGGAGTCCTATGATTTTCCCCTTTGTGCCTTCCCCATGTGTATACTCATCTTCTCTGTGTACCTCCGAACTGCAGAGTAGGTCACCTCACTTCCTTCTCCTTCACTTTGGGTGCCTCCTGTCACCTCTCTTTTGATTCATAATGCTCTCTATTAGATGATCAATCTGAAGGTGGATATCCACGTGTTACCTTCAGTTGTCTCCGTGAGCATGGCATATATAGGCTGCTTCTAGTCATCTTGGCCCCTTCCAAATTATGTAAAAGTCACAATATGTTTCTTGTCAGTACCCTTTGGTCTTACCCACTCCAAACTTTTATGAGAATAGAAAGGTTACTATATGTAATACTATTTATTTGTTTCACCAATTTATTGCCATAAAATGAATATTATTAAAAGAAAATTGCTAGTGAACAATAGGGAGGAGATTGTCAGAATAACTCTCTTATAGAAACAATTACAAACTCTGAACAAAATTAAAACACACCTACCCACCCACCCGCACACCTATTTAAGGTCATAGACAGAAACCAGAAGCAGACATCAACTGGAGGGGTTTCAGCCTTAAAAGAAGGAATGCACCTTGAGTTCTTCCATATTTATGAAGATCTTTCTTCTGAGGACATCCTATTGCATGTGGCCTGTAAGGAGGTTAGAACTCAAGTAGAAAGTTTCATTTCTCTTAGCTTGAGGTGTCAGTTTCTAGAGTTTGGAAACTGAAGAGGAAAATCCTGGAATGAATGGAGCCCTCAAATCTGACTATGATTCCCCTGAAATTCTTGGCTGAGCCCTGCAAAAGGCTTTTAGGGCACTACAGGAGGCCCAGAAGAAAACCACAGCTAGAGAGCATAAAGAATTTGTGAGGGATTTCAGCAGATAAATGTCATAGATGAGAAAAAGTTTGATGCTTGAATCCCACCAAATTAGAGGGCCTTGGTAAAGAAAACCAGGCTTCCACAAGTTCAAAGTGATAAGCCAGTAATCCCACTACCTGCTTGAATAAAAATCAATACTCTTCACAAGAAGAAAATAGAATTCAGAATGTTTAAAATGTTTTATCTAAAATGTCCAATAAATATTACAGGTATCAACAAAAACTCAACAATAATTTGATTAACACTGGATTAAGGCTTATGTAAAACTAAAACTATAAAGATTCTATAAGAATACATTGACAAATAGCTTCAAGATCTTGGACTAGACAAAGGTTTCATAGACAAACTGAAAAGCACTAAACAAGGAATTAAAATTGATAAATTTTGTCAAATTTTAAAATGTCTGCTTATCAAAATACACTAAGAAAGTGAAGACAAACCATAAATTGGAAGAAATATTCTTAACTCATGTAACCACCAAAAGACTTGTATCCAGAATATATAAATAACTCTTAGAAATCAATAGTAAAAACAGAAAAAAAATTTTGAAAGAATGTATAAGAGACTGGGATAGTTAATAGAGAAGATATACCAATGGCTAATGAGCACATGCAAAGATACTCAACATCATTAGGCGACAGAGATGCAGGTTAAATCCAATGCAAGGTGTCATTTCATGCCCACTACAATGACTAAAATAAAAAAGACTGATAGTTGAAAATTTTGGCAAGTATATAAATTAACTTGAGCATTTACACATTGCTGGATGGAGTGTCAAATAGTATAACCACTTTGGAAAACTGCTGTGAAAGTCTCTTTTAAAATGAAATACATGATACAGCAATTTTAATCCTGGGTACTTGCCTGAGATAAATGAAATCATATATCCACTAGAAAAATTATATAAGAATGTTTAGAGAAACTTTATTCATAATAGCCCCAAATTAGAAACAACCCAAATGTCCACTTGAGCATACATAAACAAATTGTTATATATTAATACAATGGAATACTGCTCAGCAATAAAAATACTAACTACTATACATGTAACAGCATGTCAACGAACATTATGCTAAGTGAAAAAAGTCAATATGATTTGAAAGGGTATATATGATATAATCCCATTTAAATGAAGTTCAAGAAGTAGCAAAACTAAGACATGATCATAGAAATCAGAACAATGACTGGTTATGGATGTGGGGATTGACTGGTAGGGAGTGCATGAGAATTTTCTGGAGTGATTGGAAATGCTTTATATTCTTGATTCAGGTGATGGTTACACAACTGTATACATATATCAAAACTAATTTTTTATACACTGAAGATTCATGTATTTCACTGTATATAAATTTAAAACATGGTGAGGGCCCCATATGTGCTAGAACCAGCCTACATTTGATTATTTCTCTATCTAATCCTCATTTCAATCTGCAGTCCTCTCTCATGTTTACAGATCACACTTAGCCTTGGGCTAAGGGCTTTATATGCACTGTGTAGTTTAATCATCATGACCTATGAAGCAAGTGTTATGGGAACTTGTTCATCTGACTGGCTGCCCTCTTGCCTGACTTGGTCCTCTATCACTTGTTCCCATTTCTTGCATTGGCTTTACTTCATTCACTGGTACACTCAAGTCTGCTGAGGGCCAATCAGACAAAATTTATTTCCCTTATTGGTTCAATCACAATGGATGCCAAATTCCTTATTTAAGGGGATTTCTCAACTGAGTGCTAACTTGCTGCTGTTCAAATCATTTCATCTTGCTCTGCCTCACTTCTCTTTTTAATGAGGAAGGAAATCATCTTTATATCTTTGAATGGGTGTGTTGAGGAATACAGAAACAATGTTTTTCAAGAATGGGATGAAAAATTATCAATATCTATGGGAATTTTGAATATGTACTTGTATTGTTTACCAATAACAATAATTTAGTTCATGCTCTTAAGTACCAAATAGCACCAAACTTATATAATCTAAATATCCAGTAAAAATAAAAGATTGCCCTTACTGCTATATTTGTAGAAAATTCCAAAATGACTGCATGCTTACAAAATGGGCTACAGCTTGATAGGATGATTTCTCTGGAAGCCAAATCTTAGAAACTCATTAAAGAAAAGGGGGATTCTTTTCAGAAAGATTATAGCTGAGCAGCAGGATAGAAGCTGGGAAGCTAGCTCCACACTAATAGCTCCTAATACATAGAGGAAACTAGCAATTTCCCATCTCATTGAGGGGGGAAACTGGCAAGTGGTATTACAGTCTCCTGTGTCTAATCAGGAAACCCAAATAATAAAACTTATATATTCTCATCAGGGAAGCTGTTGGGTGGTATGGTTGGTGAGGGACAGATTGTAACTTACAAAAGAGTGAAATTTACAAATGTAGTAACACAAAGGTAGTGACAGATGAAGAATTGAAGAACTGCAGGGTAGAGGAAGGCTTTTTAGCTGTTGCTTATTAAAATACTGCGTGGGAAGTGAGAAACTTTTCGTTCTGCACCAACACATTTATCTAAGGGTATTTGTCTCTGTGATGTGAAGGAAGCAAAATCCTGTGATTCTTAAAATTTTCTACCAAAGCACCCTAATAGTGGATGAAATCACACATTTACCTAGGAATCTAAGGTGATGATAAGTAGAAGAAGAGAGGAGAGAGGAAGCTTGGCAGAGGAAGAGGGTATAGTCTGCAATGATCCTATGCAAAGGGGAAAGTTTCTTGAAATCTGTTTATGTTTTTAAGAATTATGTAAATAGCACCCACATTTATTTGAAGAGTTAGAGAATGGTTTAAATTATTCTCAAAGTTGATTTGCCACATTTATCATGTGAATTAGTTTTTGGTGTCCTAGTTTGGGACAGTGGATGAATATATTATCAATAGTCTTGATTTTCTTGTTAAGCTTTCCTGTGGTTTAAGAGGACCATAAGTAGTCTATGTTGTTCCTCTTTCTATTCCCCTGGTGTGCCCAACCTTGGACAGGTTGTAGTGGTGGGGGGTAGTGGTGAGGGCTGGGAAGGCAGGTAAGTAATAGAGAGTGGGCATCCACCTTCCTCCAGCTGTGGGTCCCTGGCCTGTGCGTTTCACTTTCAAACATCAATGTTGGCAAGTGGCTGGTTAAGACAGCATATAACTTTGGGATTTATTGCTTAATACTGATGCTAATCAAAGTCATTGGAAGGAGCTACAGGTCAGCAGTCTCAGAATGTTCTCTCTAACAACAGCCTCAAGTTTTCCGTTTATAATGTCATATTCTTTTTTTTCATGATATCATTCTTTGTCTGAGACACAAATTCTTCCGAGTTCTCCCCAGATAGTTCCTGAAAACACCATCCATAATTACATTTCATTCGCATCTATATGTTATTCTTCTAATGTGGGTACCATAGGTGTGGGTGCTATAGGCAGGGAAATCAGCAATGGCATGTGCACAGAGCAGCTTTGCCTGAGCCTTCATTTCTATCTGGTCATATGCCCGTGAAGCCCTTTCCTTCTCTCAATCTATGATTTTAAAAATGCACATCATTTCACTATTCTCTCCTTTTCCTCACCTTGTTTGGTCTCATTCCTTCCTCAAGGCCTGCCTAAAGATCTTCTTCCTTCTCTCTTTCTCTCCCCACTTCACCTCAAGGTTGGCATCATTTAAGTATTTTTCCCTGAATTTACTACTTTAAATTTTTTTCTATACTCTAACCTTGATGCTTTGCCCTTCTTACTCTAATATATATTTTCCTTGTCTGATTAATATTTCTATACAACAGTGTTGCATGGCTTATGGTGGTGGCTATATTAATAATAATGCCTTTTATTTGTAAGACTTTGCAGACACAGAATACAGTACTTGCATATACATTATCTTAATTAGCAAAGAAATGGATAATGAGAATAGCCAACACATATTGAGTGTTTGCTGTATGCCAGGCACTCATTATGTGTATTTATTTAATGCTTATAACTTTTGAATTTGCGGTAATTACTATATTTTGCAGATAAGGAAACAAACACAAAGAACTTAGCAATTTGTAAAAGGTCACAGTCCTCACAGCACTAAGTATAGAGATGGTATTTGAACCTGAGTCAGTTTGATTCAATATATTGTGTTATGCTGCCATCAAGACTAATTCTAAGGGTATTATGATGGTGGCCATTCTAATCAATTCCTTTTATAAGGCTTTTTTAAAATCATCAACACTAGGTTCTGATATTCAAGTACATTTTAATTTGCCTGTAGATTTCTCAGTGAACCAATAAACAAAAAATTAAAAATCACCATGAGGAAACCTATTTATGATAACAGGCAGTTCACTGTTGACTTGAGTCATCGAACAAGAGAATGTGTTCAGATGTTGATGATGCTATTGAATGTGCTGTCATCAAATCACTGACTTTTAAAACTAAAAAGAATCTTAGATAATGATAATAACGCTAGCCAACGGGCATACCAAATACCAAATTTTCTATATTCTAGGTCTTTTGCTAAGATAATTATTCACATTATTTATTTCATTAAACCCTCAGAATAACAGTATGAGGTAAGCTATCATTTTATACTATGATAATTTTTACCAGTGAGAAAATAGACTTGTTACAGTTAGATAATTTGCCTAAGTGGTAATTGGCAAAGTTGAGATTCAAATACTACAGAGCTTGCACTCTTAAAAATTATGTGATTTATTACAGCTTATTATACCCACAAATTTTTACAAATGATGCAATTGATGTTTAGAAAACATACTTGGTTTTCACAGACCCCGCAACTAGTGAACAGTAGAGGTGAGGCTTTTAGTTGAGGCATTTTCCCATTACTGGTCACATTCTCTTTCATGTCAATGTTCCTTTTTGTACAAATTTTCAACTATTACCATCTTATTCAATCATTCCCTCATTCAATCCCAAACTGAGGGTTAGGTTTATCCAGAGAACAAAGTACAATGAGAAATACAGAGATGAATATGTCCTCCAAGATCTTATAACCTAATAAGGGTAGAGAAGGAAAATATATAAGCAGTTAATTATGTGTCAAAGCAGAAAAATTATACAGTATGTTGAAAGTATAAGTAAAATGTTATGGCAGTGCAGAGTAAGATACAAGCCATCTTAGACTGGACTTGGAAAAAATATTTGGAGGATGTGGAATTGAAATGAGCCTTGAAGGAAGGGTAGGGAATTTGAAGGCAGGGTATTACATTCAGGTACCAATGCATGAGAGCCAGTCAGGTGCTGTGAGAGGTACAGAGGTGGTCCAAGGAATGGTCTCTCATCATGAGGAAGTAAATGCTACCTGAAAAGGCAAGACATGCACATGTGAAGTAAAAGTGAATAGTGAAGTGTTAAAGAGCTGTAGAAAGTCAGAGGCAGAGAAATATCTGAGAGCTAGACTACCCAGTGAAGGTCCATGGAAGGAGCAGAGCCTGAAATGGACCTTGAAACATTGAAAAATGGGAGAACTTTTAGGGGAGAAGAGAGGCAGTTCAATCAAGGGGAAGGTCCCAGGTACAGCCAGGTGGGAATGAATGAGGGTGTTGACAGTATAGTAAAGAGACTTACAATTGTGTGTGAGTATGTGTGTGCACGCACACATGCACACATGTGGTGGCTAAAGAATAATTGTGTTAGACAAGAGAAGTTGGGCAAGCAATACTAGCAGGTAGTGTGACAATGTGTGACAGTTAGAGATAAGGGATCCAGTGCAATGTCCTGTAGACTATGGAATAATGACAGGCCTGGAAGAAGGTCATTATATAGCCCTGAGAGATTGCAGTTCATGTATCAGTCATATGAGTGCCCCTGGGTGAGAGTAATCTTGTTAACATCTTCATGTTTAAATATGAAAATCAAAAGTAGTACCTGGTAATATGAGTTGTTTATTTTTAAAGACTTTCTTCTTTTTACAGGGAAATAATGTTCTGTTATGTATACAATCTAAACAAATGCTGGAGAAGTCTGTATCAGCTTACATCACTTTTTTATAATTATACATTAGAGTGGTCTCAGATATACTTGCATAAAAATTTAAATTAGATTGCTGGTGATAAAGAAATTTGAATTCTAGTATATAAAAGTAGTGGGAGAGGCAGCAGAGAGATGCAACTGACATAGGTTAAGAATCTGGGAGAGAGGAATGGGCAAGATCACTGACTAGAGACATTGGTCACCATATCATCTCAGAAAGAAGAAAAAATTTCAGATGGAAAAAAACAGCTCAGGTGTAATTCTAAGGGAAATGTGCCAGAACCTACTGTAGATTCCATAGGAAGAAGTTATGAAGCAGAACAAGAAGGAGCAATATTTCAACAGAGATCAGCCCTGGAGAAACTTGGATCCCCATGGAAAATGTTGGTGGGGGTTTTAGTCCTCCTCCCCTCATACCTCTAGCAGACTACAGGTTCCTGAGCTGCTGGAAAGCTTCTCTACCCTCACAAGCTCAAAAGCTGCTGATTCCAGTGAACTGGAAGCTTCTTGAGAACGAAGCACCAGGCTGCCTGTCCCCTTGGGGTGGCTCTCTCTCACCTGTCATACTGCTTTCTTCACCCATTGTGTGCCTTTGTCCTCCCCAGGGAACTTCAGCCCTTCAGTTTTTGTGTCACTGTTCCCCAAACAAACACTTCCCAACTCCTGCCCAGATTGCATTGGCCACAGGGGGCTGGTGGGTCCCTGGGGAACTGTTTGATCCCAGATCTTAGACATTTTGGGTGGGTTGCCTTTCACAGAGAGGGAAAAAAGGGACCAGAGTGCCAGCTCTACTGCTTTCAGACACTTCTCCTACTCCTCCCCTCCCCTGCCCACAGCTGCCAATGAAGCAGTGTCAGTTCCCACATGAGTCAGCATAGGTGCCCCAAGGAATGTTTGAGCCAGGGTTCTCAGGAGTGGCTGTTTCCTCTTGGTGCCTACAACACCAAGGCTTCCACAGAGAGTGGGGCTCTTTCCTCATCAAGGCCTGCAGTGGACCAAAGGCTGCTCAGATTATGAGCTCCCCGCCTGTCAGCCCTCCTCTGTGGTGCTCACTTGCCTGTTCTAGCAGAGCAGAGGATACTATGGAGCAAAGAGACTGCTGAGTACTCCACAGGCAATTCAGGACCACTACATTTCTCCCTGGCATGATCAGGGATTGAACTTTGGGGATCAGAGGACAGGCATGCAGGCTGGATCCCATACCCCCAGGACTTAATTGTGTTGCTCTGGGACATGGAGGGGAGATTGGTGAATTAATTTTGGAAGGTAAGGGAGCCCATGGAAGTAGAAAGAAAAGGAGCACGCAGTGTGAAATAAAACCATCTACCTATAACCAACTGGTCTTTTTTTTTTTTTTTTGAGACAGAGTCTCACTTTGTTGCCCGGGCTAGAGTGAGTGCCGTGGCATCAGCCTAGCTCACAGCAACCTCAGACTCCCGGGCTTAAGCGATCCTACTGCCTCAGCCTCCCGAGTAGCTGGGACTACAGGCATGAGCCACCATGCCCGGCTAATTTTTTTTTTGTATATATATTTTTAGTTGGCCAGATAATTTCTTTCTATTTTTAGTAGAGACGGGGTCTCACTCTTGCTCAGGCTGGTCTTGAACTCCTGACCTCGAGCGATCCACCCGCCTCGGCCTCCCAGAGCTAGGATTACAGGCGTGAGCCACCGCGCCCGGCCAACCAACTGGTCTTTAACAAAGCAGACAACAACATAAACTGGGGAAAGATGCCCTATTCAATAAATGGTGCTGGGAAAATTGGATAGACACATTCAAAAGAATGAAATAGGACCCCTATGTCTCACCATATACAAAAATTAATTCAAGATGTATAAAAGACTTAAATATAAGGCATGAAACCATAAAAATTCTAGAAAAAAACATAGAAACAACTCTTTTAGGCATTGGCCTACTCAAAGAATTTATGAGTAGCAATTATAGCAACAATTATAGCAATAACCAAAATAAATGGGACTTACTTAAGTTAAAAACCTTCTGCACAGGAAAGGAAATAATCAACAAAGTGAATAGACAACCTATAGAATGGGAGAAAATATTCACAAACTATACGTCTGACAAGGGACTTATATCAAAAATCTGCAAAGAACTCAAACAAAGCAGGGAAAGAAAACCCATCAAAAAGTGAGCAAAAGACATGAACAGAAGTTTTTTGAAATAGGATAGAGAAATGGCCCAAAAACATATGAAAAAAGACTCATCACTAATCAGAGAAATGCAAATTAAAATCTCAATGATACTACCTTACCACATCCCAATGGCCATTATTAAAACATCAAAAGACAATAGATGCTGATATGATGCAGAGAGAAAGGTATGCTTATACACTGTTGGTGGAACTGCAAATTAGTACAACATCTATGGAAAACAGTATGGAGATTCCTCAAAGAAATAAAAGTAGACCTACCATTCAATCCAGCAATCCCATTACTAGGTATCTACCCAAAGGAAATGAAGTCATTTTATCAAAAAGACACCTGTACTCAAGTATGTATAACAGCACAATTCATAATTGTAAAGATATGGAATCAACATAAGTGGCCATCAGTTCGTGACTGGATAAAGAAAATATGGTATGTATATACCATGGAGTACTACTCAGCCGTAAAAAGGAATGGAATAATGTCTTTTGCAGCAACTTGGGTGGAACTGGAGACCATTATCCTAAGTAAAGTATCTCAGAAATGGAAAACCAAACATCATATTTTCACTTATAAGTGGGAGCTAATAGATGGACACACACGGGCATGAAATGATATAAGGAACATGAGAAACCAAGAAGGGGCGAGGGTGAGAGGGGGTGTGTACGATAAAAACTTACCTATTGAGTATAATGAACACTATTCTGGTGACAGGCACACCAAAAGCTCTGATTTAACCATTCATTATACAAGGTATCCATGTAACTAAAATTCTCATACCCCCCTTAATTAATGTTTTGAGATAAAAAAATAAAACAATAAAAAGAAATGTTACTGTTTACAACCAAAAAAAAAAAAGAGTCTTTTAGGAGGAGTGTAGAGACTTGGCAACCTCCATTTTCCACACTTTTGGGATCTGGCTCAGCACTCACATTGAAGCCGTGCTACCCATGTGCTGTTTCCAGTTGATGCCTGAGCATAGGGTTTAGCAGTTTCTTTCTAATGTAGGAACACTTTGTGATTGCTCTGTGCACTGGAGCTCCCTATTGAGTTGGCCCAAACTCTCTCAAAGCCACACTGTTGTCTGAGACTCTTCCTAATGAAGCCTCCTCTCTTGCCTCTCTCCTTTTGCAGGTGTCAGCCTGCAGGTGTCAGCCTTGCATCTTGGTCTGAAAGCTTTCCCTGACTGCTTCTGCTTCCTCTCACCCCAAAGTACATCTCTTGCCTGTAAATTCTTTTTTTGTTATAGATTTCCTGGAGGCCCTAAACTCACCCAGCATCTTTATGATGATCTAAATCTAATAAATATTATAGCTATAGTCTAGAATATGGGTCAGCAAACATTTTTGTAAAGGGTTCAATGGTAAATATTTGAGGCTTGGTGGGTCACTCACAGTCTCTGTCACATATTATCCTTTGTTTTTTCTTACAACCCTTTAAAAATTGTAAAAACTGACCATAGTTTGCCTACTCCTGCTCTGGGATATAGGGGATCTAGTTTTAAAGGTATTTGCTTATTTGCTGCATGTTTCCATTTTGCTGTCTGTAAAATGGGGTTAATTTCTGCCTGCTGTGCTCACAGGAGTGTTTTTTTTTTAGCTATATTAGTGACAGAGAATAATTCAACATGGTCTCAAGGAGGAGGAGAGTGAGATGTGGTAGAAATTCAAGATATGGAGGTGGATACAAATGAAAAGATGTAGGATTGAGGCATGTAGTCTCTGATGAAAAGAGAAAAATTACAAGAACAGAAACAATGAGAATATTAGAAGCTCTCCCTTCCAAAATTTCTGTAAGTCAGCTGTATATGAGAACTTTGAAGGAGAGGAGAGGCAAGGCAAAGCTAGAGTAAGAATGGATAAAGAAACAAAGGCAAGTAGACAATGAGAATATGGACAAGAAAAGGGAGAGAAAGCAATATCTATTTTATAGTTTTGTTCTATGTAACAAAACAGTTGAGAAAAGATGGAAGACAAAGAAAAATATTCAGCCTATGGGAGTGAAGCAGACAACCTAAAGTTTAATTGAAAGAAGTAATTGTCCAGAAGTTATGTTTTTCATTGCATAAATGTTACTCTCCAGGAAGAGAGCAGTGTGTAATGGAACCCTGATTAGAATCAACTATGATAAACTCAAGGAACATATTCTGAATTATTCAGATTTGATGTGAATGCTAGCTTTCAGAAAATTTGTGCTATTTTAATGACTACATTAGAAGAAAAAGGGATTTAGATTACTTAGTAGAACACTGTTCTGTTCATTCCCTCCAGGAAAATGTATCAGGATGTAGGAATCTTTGTACTGCATTAAATGTCATAGTGGAAAGAACTTTCTGGTGTAGTTTTAGACTAGAAAATATAAGTAAGAAATTGAGCTAAAGTGAGGGTCTAGATGATATTAACTGTCTAGGGAAGACGCCTACTATACTTCATTATACTATTATACTACATTTTTCTGGGCAGTTAATTTGGGGCAATACCTATGAGTTTTGGTCATTGACATGAGGGAAGAAATGTCTCTTAAAAGATTTCTCCTGACCCTCCACTGATCTCTACGTCTGCATTGATGTTGAAGGCTAAGTGTTGCAGTTGGAATAGGTACAAACTGAAGGAGGGCAGCCCAATCTATCCCATGCTATGGCTATGTGAGAAATAAACTCTAATTGGACTAAACCAATGCTATTTTGTGATTTATTTGTTTCTTAACAGAGGCTAGCCTATAGTGACCAATAGAGATTCCACAGGTACCAAGCCACAGCCAATGACTTGCTACATGTAGAGCTCAGGAAAATATCTGAATGTTTGGTAAGCCAGTGTGGTTAAGAGAGGCATACAGGCACACAGGAATGTCTTCTGTTGAACAGCAGATTAAGAGGAAACCAGATATTGTTGGAATCATTTCAAGGGTACAGAATTAAAAAAAAAGAGCCCAATGGATAACAACTGTCCAAATGAATTCAAGCAAACCTTTTAAGGCTATAGGAAAAGGGGAAAAGTTGGACCTGTTACTAGTATTGAGGCAGAATATGATGACTAGTGCTGGTGCTGTTGGTTCAAGTTGAGTGTTGTATCAAATTCTGCTTTCTAATGTTTAAAGATTTGTGAAAAGGGAAGAGTCTCTTCAAGATAAATTATTGTTGAAAATAGGGAGTAGGTAATACACTAAAGGGTAGATATCTCTGCAGTGGAGGCCTGATAAGGTATTTTACCAGCTTTGATCTTTCCTGGCCCCTGCTTAAAATTATAATGTCGTCTTCTGTCTCCTCCTTTAAGAACTGTGCATGCTTGTTACAATTAGTTACTGTTTCCCAAATAAATCTTCCATTCTCCTAGTTTAATGGCTTCACTTATCTTAATTCCCCTGATGGATGTGCTCTTCTTTCTCACTTTTTCTTGCTGAAATCCTACCTCTTTTTCACAGCCTAGATCAAATGCTATCTTCCACATACAAGATTTCCCAGTGGTTCTAGTCTACCACTTTCTCCCTCAGTTCTCTCATAGAACTTGATAACTTTGATACCACTTTCTTTTTACTTGTACTACAGATGTTTGTATTTATGTCTTTTCTCCCCCACTATTTTGTAAACTTCTCAAGATCATGTTGAATTCATTTTTTTGTATACCACATAGTACCTACCAGAATTCCTGCTCCTAGTATGTAATACATAAATATTTAATTAAATTGAGGATAACTGAAGAATAAAAAGAAAATAATAATTCCTTTTGGCATTACTAAATATTAAGACATGTTAAAAGTGATGAATTATCAGAATAGTGTTATAAGAAATGAAGAAGTGAAAAAAGTGAGAGAGGAAAAATTGGTAGTCAAACAATTCTTAGTAAATATAAGGAGATAAAAATAATCAAATATCATAAATCAATGATGTTGGGGTAGGTAGTTTGCTAGTTGTTAAGAAAAAAAAGAAAAAATTGATTGAGATCTTACTTTATACTCCATCAAAATAAATTCCAGGTAAAATTAAACATTAAAATAATTGTACAATGAAACACTGGAAAAAATTAACATTTATATTGTATCTAGATTTGGAAGGACTTATAACCTTAAAAGCAGGGAAAAAAAAATCACAGAGAAAAAACTGACTTAAGACTGCAATGGACTTAATAAACAAGTTCGATCAACTTTGGTTCTTCAAAACAAACAATGCAAACCATGATTTAAAGCCTAGCTTCAACTTAAGGGAAATATTTACAAGAAATATGATTAAAACAGAATTTACAGCCTCAAAATATAAGAGCTTACATAACTTAGATGGAAAATAGGAGTACAATAGTGCTTGAACTGATAATTGATAAAAGAGAAAATAAAATGTTAAACCTATTAGAAGTTAAAGAAATGCAAATTAGAGGAGCAATGAGAAACAATTTTTGGCCTATAGATTGAAGATTTAATAATTGATAATACTGAATGTTCATGTCAGTCAGTGAGTCATACGTTTATGTAATACTAATGGAAGTGGAGACTTCCTACAAAGCAATTTAATAACATGTATTAAAAGACTAAAATATTCATAACTACTTATTAATTCCACTGTTAAGGATCAATCCTAAAGAAGTGTGCAATATAGGCAAAGTTTTATGCACAATGATGTTTATAGAAGTTTTATTAAGAATAGTGAATATCAGCAGCAACCTAGATATCTAGCATGATGAGAATACTTCAGCACATTATAACATTTAGTGAAATAATTATATGCAGTCACTGAAAATAATTTTATAAAGAATTTTAAATAATGGGAATAATTTCTTATGATTTTGAACAAAAACATAGATTATATACCTGTGTAAAATTTCATACAGAGAAAAATTTTTCAAGATATTTGTGCTTATCCCTG
Source organism: Lemur catta (assembly GCF_020740605.2). Lineage (NCBI taxonomy): Eukaryota > Metazoa > Chordata > Mammalia > Primates > Lemuridae > Lemur > Lemur catta. The sequence goes on from NC_059129.1 coordinate 110,036,443, forward strand.
CTGTTAGCATAATAAGTGTGTTTTTTCTTCATAATTTTCAGATATGTCTACAATAATCATGCATAGACTTTTCAACAGAAAATTGTAAGCAAAAGATACAAATTTTAAAGACCAAGGACTTAAATTAAAAAAAGCTAGGAAAGTAAGATGGTAAAGGACCTACATGTGCAAAATATAAGTTCATGAATTTGAATTTCAGAGTATTTTCAAAGGTTTTTAGGAAGCCATAGCATTTAGAAGTACATTCAATTTGTGTAGATTGAGGGAAGTTTAAGAAAGAGATCACTTACTAAAGTGTACAGGGTGCTTAATGAAACTAACAAGAGATAGTTGAGAATCCAAGGCCTAGAAAAATGAGGAGCTGTTTCCCTTCCTAGATCTGAAGTGGCAATGGGACCAAGTGGTAACCAGAACCAAGAAAGGGGTAGCTGTATGGAGAAGGTTTCCTGGCAGGGTCAAACAGTACACAGAGATCTGGTAGGAGAGCAAGGGGCCTAATGACTTCAACTTCGCTTGCCTCCTGCTTGCCAAGTTCCTGCCAGTGATCTTCACTGGACAATCCAAACAGGAAGCTGGAGGGCAAGGGAGCCTGTTGATGAAATCAGCTTCAAGGCACAGAGCGGGGTGGAAGGAGGAGAGTGGATCTGAGGGGAAATGAAAATACAGCACAGATGCTGTGGGAAAAAAGAAGAACTTGTCATAATGGATCTCATAAGATGTTCTTTACATACGAACTGTTCATTAAAGTCAATATGAATTTGGGGATTGATTGATTCAAGATCTTTCCCAGGAAGGGGGAAACCTGGTCGAAGAAAGTTTGCATACATCACACATAGCAAAAGATTTGTGGATACAACTAACATTATGGGAGAAATAAAATAGGCTATAGCAAAAATAACCCATTTCTACAGTCTCATTAAAATATTAATAAAAGCAGAATGACAAAGTCTCAGCAATTTACGGAAAAAAATTTCCTGGAATAGCAAAAATGCTGCAGCTTACAAATAAATCTGTGTGGGGATAAGGGAAAGAACTAAGAAGGTTAGGACAAATTATAGTTAAGAAGATACAGGAAATGGTGAGGAGAAAAATTATGATAATTTGAAAAATTGGAATGTTGGAGAGGTTTGTGTTCATTGCATACATTTTGGTATATTTCTATATGCAAAAAGGATAAAAGTGGAAGTTTGGGAGGTGGAATTTGAAGTTAAAAATCTATTAGGGTTTTTCTCATTTGTGATTATTTAGAACTAAATGTAATGACAACTTTTGCAATCTCCTTATCTGCTTTATTGAGTGTTAATTTTCAATGGTGCTGAATCATTTGAAATACATTTTTATGAATGAGTTTATGTTATAAAAATCAGACTTGCGAAAGGTTTTGGATAATTGTTTTAAGCCCTCATAGTACAGTATTACCCTTGACAGATAAAACGTGGCTGTTTTGGAAAGATAGCATTTCCTTCAAAGGTTAAAAATATATTGACAACCCCTGAGACTCAACAAGAATTTGTCTTGAAGATAAGGTCCACATAAAAATTTTAGATATTGCCTGATGGCAGAGAGATAAATGGTTGTCAGAATATAGAAAAGGCTCATTTTCTAAGTCTGAGTGGCAATTTTCCTATAACTCTGTCACATGGATAAAATACTTGCCTTTCTGAAGCAGTCTGGCTGAAGGGAAGGAAGGAATGTCCAAGATTAATGAGATAAACAAAAATAATATTTATTTTCTGAGGCACTCTATTAACATCTTAAAGTGGGTCTGCCAGAGCCTTTCTCCCAATATCATTATATGGATGACATAATTAAGACATTTATTAAGCTACTAGAGGTGGGAGAATAGACACCCTGCAGAAAGACTGTTGGCAAAAATGAAGGGATATGTTGCAACTTTGCATAGATCAGACCAAAGATCTGATCTTACCTCTGTGTGTTTGAAATTCGTTCACTGTGGTTTTGTTCTACTTAGAGCTTGATGAGAACTTCGAATATATGTCATTTTTAACGTTTTAAGAATACAGATAACCTATGGCTTAGCTGAAAAACTAATTACATAGCAAAACTAGTGTTTATATCAGAGAGAGAGAGAGAGAGAGAGAGAGAGAGAAATTTGTTACTGTAAGTAAGGACCTAAAACTTAAAAAAAACCAAAAAAACACTTTTAACTGGCATGGCATGAAGTGTGTTTGCCTGTCTAATTGTTTTATTTACTTATGTATTAAAGAGTATTTCCATGTTTAGTTGAGAGTCCTCCATAACTTCTGGAAAGGAATGCTTATGGGAGATAGTGCTGCCAGATACATGTGTGATATATTCGTTAGTATATAGCATAATACAAATTTGTATTATAGTACAATTTTCCCCTTACTTGCCATAAATGCTAACCAGCGGACTGATGTTGGTATGAGACAAGATGTGGGGCAGTCTTGAATTTATATGCTATTTCCCTGTCTAGGGCGTTATATCATGAAGGTACCCTACAGTATTTAAAGATATCTTGCACAAAATACGCTAATAAAATGACCAACAGCATATATGTGTATATGGGTGCATTTTGCCTTTCCCAGTGCATCCTTTTGGTTGTTTTTGGTCCAATCTTTAGATCTGTGTAATTGTGGGAGATCCTCAGGGGCTCAGTAAGCCCACTCTCCAGAGGCAAACTCTGTTATGAGTATTTATCTTTCCAGCCTTCTTTGATGTACATTTAAATGTGTGTATGTTTTATATTATGCAAACTGAACTGTAATCTACTTTTACTCATGTAATATATGATAAGCCAATATCTAGCAATTATCTGATTCTTTCTAAGGGCTGCATGATATTCTGTTGTATGGATGTTCCCTAATTTACTTTAAAAACTATTGGTGAACTTCTAGGTTGTTTCAGATTTTACTAATGAAACAATGCCCTCATGAACTTCACAATGACATCTATTTTTACATTTTTGTTATTTCCATAGCATAATTCCAAGATATGTAATTTCTAGAACTATGTACATTTAGATTGCTGAGGTACATTGCAATATTTCCATCCAGAAAGCTTGTGCAATTTATACTCTGAATATGAGAACTTTATTTCTTCACACATTCTCCAGCATTAGAAGCAGTAGCTCTTTTTCCTTTTTGCAGGAATAATAGATACAATGTGATATTTTTATTGTTTTAATTGGTACATTTCAACTTGTAGAAAGGTTGAATAAAATGTTACTTTTTAAATGTTAAAATCCCAGAAGATACCAATAAAAATGGGGGGGGGGAATTTTCCCAGAATACAATGATTTTTTTTTTCATTATTTGGTGTAGATGTTAAATGTTATCATTTATCTCTCTCTTGTGCCACTTTAGGAGCCATCTGTGTTTGGCAGTGTTCTTCCTGTAACGTTGTGACCGGAGTTACTGATCCTTATTGTAATTTGTGTGGACTTTTCTCTTTCTGGAAAAGTGCACATCCCTTTGCAGGATTAACTGAGAAGGGAAGGTTCTCTGTCATCTGATGAGATTGATGCTAATCCTGACATGACTCACTGAGTAGAACCTATTTCTTTCTAACTTAATGGTTGTGATTTTTGCAGCTTTGAAAATAAATTCTATTTAAGATTTGCCTGTTACTTGGGTTTTTTTCCACCCTGAATAATTTCTTTTGTACAACAACTGTATATGATTATATGATTTCTGATTGTGTGAATTTCAGCTGGATCAGAGCATAAATGTCCAAACTCAATAGTCATTAGACATTGATAGCCGTTAAAATTTCCATCAGACACATTATTTCTCTGTGTGCTCAAGCTTGGATTTCACAGTAATAATAGAGGACTTTTTCTGCATTTTATATTTAAGAAATCACATTGAACTTTATGATCATAATAAAAGAAATGTGTTTGAAATTTAAAGCCTTGTGTATTAACATTTCAATGTTATAATAGTATGTATTGGGATAGTAAAAATGGCACTTTCTCTGGCTTTATGTGAGATTGATATATACGTACATGAAAGGAATTGATGAGAAGTGGAACTGTGAGTAAATTTTTTGATATTGGTTGTACCTACAACAATGAGAATATGATTATTTATAATGAAAATTTTTGAGTTTTTATCATATAGTGGTTTGTAAGTCCAAGATCTTAATATGTACATAATTTAACCTCTTGGAACAAGGGTCATTTAATCTGGAAAATGAGGATAATGATATCATTCCTGTCCCACACATAAAACAACGTATTTATGTGAGGCAGTCTTGAATTTATATGCTGCATAAATAAATCTATATTTGACATGAAATAAAATATGTATCATTTTTCTAATACTTATTATAACCTAAATCCTGTTTTTGCTGCTTATATAAAATATTAGGAGTTCTAAATGGCTGTTCTTGATGCTTTATACTAATTACATAAATGATCCAGTGTATAGTTTATGTGTCCATTGCTGCAAAGAGACCACTTTCTATGGAGAGAAACATAGATATAATTGACAAAGAAAAAGTTCACCCCAAAATGCCATTTTGCACTTTCATTTTGCTTTCCATTCTTCTTTCCCATGTTCTCCATCTAATGTTTAATGCCTTGGAAAATATATGTATTAAACTATTAATAGTGTCTGAGAATCTGTATTAAGTACTTTAAAAAAATTCTACTTTGTTGCTATAATGAAAAGTATTGAGTCTTTGATTTGGTTCTCAGTTTGACTGTGTTGGAGTATAGGAATGCTACTGATATATGTACATTGACACTGTAACCTGACACTTTGCTGAATTTATTTATCAATTTCAGTAGTCTCTTGGTAGAATTTTTGGGGTTTTCTATAATAGATATAAGATCATATTGTCAGCAAAGAGTGATAGTTGGACCTCTTCTGCACCCCCATTTGGATACCCTTGATTTCCTTCTCTTGTCTGATTGCTCTGGCTAGGACTTCCAGCGCTATGTTAAATACAAGTGGTGATAGAGGGAAACCTTATCTGGTTCTAGTTCTAAGTGGAAATGCTTTTAATTTTTCCCTGTTCAGTATGATGTTGGCTTTGGGTCTGTCATATGTGGCTTTTATCATTTTGAGGTAAGTCCCATCTGTGCCTATTTTGTTAAGCATTCTTATCATAAAAGGGTGTTGAATTTTGTCAAATGCTTTTTCTGCGTCTATTGAGAGGATCATATGGTTTTTGTTTTTAATTCTATTTATGTGGTGAGTTACATTTATAAATTTGTGTATGTTGAACCATCCTTGTATCTCTGGGATGAAGTCCATTTGTTTGTGAAAGATTATTTTTTTGATGAGCAGCTGAATTCAATTTGCTAAGATTTTTTGAGAAGTTTTGGATCTGTATTTATAAGGGATGTTGGTATGTAGTTTTCTTATTTTTTTGAGTCCTTTCCTGGCTTTGGTATCAGGGTGATGTTGGCTTCATAAAACATGTTGGGGAGGATTCCTTCCTTCTCAATGTTATGGAATAATTTCTACAGGATAGGCTCCAGTTCTTCTTTGTAGGTCTGGTTGTGAAACCATCTGGTCCAGGACTTTTTTTTTAGGACGGTTTTTTATTGCTGCTTCAATTCCTGTAATTGATGTTGGTCTGTTCTGGAATTCTGTTTCTTCATGATTGAGCCTAGGGAGGCTGTGTGTTTCTAAGAATTTGTCCATTTCTTCCATGTTTTCACATTTATGTGCATAGAAATTTTTATAGTATTCAGATGTGATATTCTGTATTTCCATGGTATCAGTTGCAATTTCTCCCTTTTCATTCCTGATTGAGCATATTAGAGTCCTTTTTTTTTCTGCTCCTGGTTAATCTAGTCAGAAGGGTGTCAATTTTGTTTATCTTTTCAAAGAAACAACTTTTTGTTTCAGTAATCTTCTGTATAGTTCTTTTATTATCAATTTCATTTAGTTCAACTCTGATCTTTGTTATTTCTGGGTTTGGGATTGGTTTGCTCTTCCTTTTCCAGTTTTTTGAGTTGATTCATTAGATTGTTAATTTGTGATATTTCTGATGAATGTAGGTAGTCATGGCTATGAATTTTCCTCTCAGGACTGTTTTAGCTGTGTCCAAAAGATTTTGATAACTTATATGCCCTTTATCATTTAGTTTAAGAATCTTCTGATTTCCATCTTAATTTTTTCCTTCACCTGACTATCATCCAGCAGTAGGTTGTTTAATTTCCATGATTTTGTGTAGAGATGAGTGTTTCTACTGTAGTTGATTTCTAATTTTATTCCACTGTGGTCTGAGAAGATGCGTGGTATAATTTATATTTTTTTAAATTTGTTGACACACATTTTGTGGCATAGGTTGTGGTCAGTCTTAAGGAATGTCCTATGAGCTGATCATAAGACCATATAATAAGCAAAAAGAAAAAATTGGGAGGCATCAATTTACTAGACTTCAAGCTATACTACAAGGCTATAAACTAAAACAGCATGATACTGGCACAAGAACAGAGATGTAGACCAATGCGATAGGACTGAGAACCCAGATATAAAATCATCATCATATCTGATCTTTCACAAAGCAGACAAAAATATACACGGGGTAAGGAATCCCTATTCAATAAATGGGGGTGGCAAAATTGAATAACCACATGTAGAGGACTTAAACAGGATCCACACTTCTCACCTCTCACAAAAATCACCTTATGATGGATAACAGACTTAAACCTAAGGCATGAAACCATAAGAATTATAGAAGAAAATGCTGGAAAAACTCTTATAGACATCAACGTAGGCAAAGAATTTATGAAGAAGACTCCAAAAGCAGTCACAGCAATAACAAAAATACATAAATGGGACCTGATCAAATTAAAAAGCTCTGCACAGTTGAATAAACTATCACTGGAGTGAACAGACAACCTACAGAGTGGGAGAAAACATTTGCATGCTATACAGCTGATAAAGGACTGATACCTAGATTCTATGTAGAACTCAGCAAGAAAAAAATCAAACAACTCCATTAAAAAGTGGGCAAAGGACATGAATAGAAACTTTTCAAAAGAAGATAGACTAATGGTCAACAAACATGAAAAAATGCTCAACATCTCTAATCATCAGGGAAATGCAAATCAAAACCACAATGAGATATCACTGAACTCCAGTGAGAATGGATTTTATCAAAAAGTCTCAAAACAACAAATGTTGGCATGGATGTGGAGAGATAGGAACACTCATACACTGCTGGTGGGACTGCAAACTAGTACAACCTCTATGGAAAGTAATATGGAGATACCTCAAAGAGCTACAAGTAGACCTATTATTTGATCCAGCAATCCTACTACTGGGTATTGTCCCAAAGTAAATAAAGACATTGTATAAAAAAAGACATCTGTACTTGAATGTTTATATTGTAACAGCACAATTCACAATTGCAAAGATGCGGAAACAACAGAAGTGCTCATCAATACATGAGTGGATTAATAAAATGTAGTATATATTACATTACACACATACTATACATATACTACATTAATAAAATGTAGTATATGTATACCATGGAGTACTACTCAGCCATAAAGAACAATGATAAATTAATACCTCTTGTATTATCCTGGATGGAGCTGGAGCCCATTCTTCCAAGTTAAGTATCACAAGAATGGAAAAACAAACACTACATGTACACACCATTAAATTTTCACTAACTGATCAATACTAATGTGCACATATGGCAAGTGACATTCACAGGATGTTGGGCAGGTTTGGGGGAGAAGGGGACGGGTAAATCTACACCTAATGGATGCAGTGAGTGCTGTATGGGGGATGTGAATGCTTGTCTGGCAGTAAAAAGTCAATTTATGTAACCAAAGCATTTTTAGCCCTGTAATAATATGAAAGTAAAACAAAAATAAAGTGAAATTAAAAATTAAAAAAATAATTTCCACTTTACAGACAATGAAACTGAATCACAGAGAGTTTCAGTGACTTTCTGGAGCTTGCATTAAATAGAGAGTTGGGCCTGGAACCCAGAGCTCTTCTGTACCCAAATGTTGTTCCTCACCTCTTGTTCCCTGCCTCCTGGGACATGTGTGTTCATGTACTGTGTTGTGTAACTTTTATAGTTCATGTGCACTAGCTGAGTGTAGTAAAAAGAATACTGCATTAAAAATCAGAAATCTGGGGATCCAGGTCAACTTTTTTATCTTATTAGCTTTGTGATCTTGGGTTGTGATTTAAATTTTCTTGAACTTTCACTTTATACTCCAGAGAATGAGGCTGATAATAAAACCAACTTTTCCTACCTATTTTGCAGGAATGATATATGCACACAATAAAAGTTTTATATTTTGTAAAGGCTTTGGAGAGACTGTATTATTGTTCAAAATTTTCCCTGTGTCTCCCTGTGGAAAGATTTATACTTCTCCTTTCCATTAATGTATGATTGGATGTGTGCTTTGCTTTGGCCAGTGAAATATGAGCAGAACCTATATGCTTTGATATAAACAGAGGCTTTTGATTTCTGTTCCTTGAGTCTATTCTCTTTCATTTCTGCTTGCAAACCAGACAAATCTTTTCTGAGCTCATCTGTTTTTTGTAATTAGTTGCTGAACATAGCCAAGAGTAGCCCATATATAGTATTAAACAGTTTCCAACTGTTAAAAGACAAAACTTCAAAGGCTTTGCAGCAACATGAGCTAACTAAAACAGACAAAATGGCTTGGACAAAAGCAAGAGCGTGGCCCTAAATCCTATTGGTAAAAATCTTCAAATTGACTAAAGTGACACCCACTAAATTCTTTCACCTGGATAAAATTTCTCAGGGAGAAGACACTATGATGATAACTCTTTCATAGAAGTCTGATACGCTAAGTCTAGCGTGGAGGTGTGTTCTAAAAAATATTGCTGCTGTGATTCTTGGCACATGGTACTTATTTGAATCAAACAGTCAAGAAATCATGTCTTTTATAGACAATTATATCCCCAAACCTTCTAGCCTTAACTAAAAGAGACTCAAATTCCAAAACTTAATATGATCATTGGATTTTTACTCCTTTATGGGTGGAAAAACAGGATGTCAAATTTGCTCAGGTTCTAAGAAGGCTGCATGCTCTAATGTCCTCCTTAGAGGTCAAGGAGGATGAGGGAAAAAAGACTTCCTAAGGGCAAGGCCAAGGGCTATTGAGAACAATAGAATAGACAGCTTTTTCTCCAGGCAGAAATAGAGAACAGTGCTTAATCAACAAATATTTCCTGCTGGAATGTTCTGCTAGAGTTGCCTTAACAATATACCAGACTGAATGGCTTAAACACCAGAAATGTATTTTTTCAGTTTGGAGGCTGGAATTCTGAGATTAGGGTGTCAGCACAGTGGGTTTCTGGTGAGACCCTCTTCCTGGTTTGCAGATAGCTGCCTTCTTACAGTGCACTCACCTGGCCTTTCCTTGGTGTATGCATGTGTGTGTGTGTGTGTGTGTGTGTGTGTGTGTGTGTATGTATGTGGCAGGGTTGTGGGGTTGTTAAAAAGGGGAGATGAGAACAAGCTCTCCTGTGTCTCTTCTTATAAGGACACTAATCTCATTGAATTGGGGCCCCATCCTATGGCTTCATTTACTCTCAATTGTTTCTTTAGAGGCCTCATCCCCAAATACAGGCACATTGGGGAGCAGAGCTTCAATATATGAATTTTGGAAGGATGCAAACATTCAGTCCATAACACCTGAGATGAGAGTACCTTCAAGATAGGGTACTTCTGATGCCAGAGAGTGAGATTTTAGAATTACTAATGGAATAATGGCTGCTTGTTTCTTCCATTCTTTCTGTTTCTGAATAGGAGTGCTTATTGTGATGGAGGGTAGGGAAAGGAAGGCTAAGAATCTGGCTGTTTGTCCTGAGTCTTTGGATCAAGAGGAGCCACATATGGACCTAACACTGAAACTCTCATAAGAGTTTGAGCCTCATACTTTGATGAGACAATGAGACTTTTAGATTGTCTCCTTGTAGAGAGAGGATGGGAATTATTATATTTTATATATGGAAATAGGATGTTAAATATTTGGTAATCAGACAGAAGACTATGATGTATTATAATATAGTTCAAGTTTTTTTTCTGTCTTCTCTGCTGTACTGCTTCTTGTTGAATCTCTCCCTGTGGAAAGATTACATATTCAATCCTATTGACGTCAGATTTTGCTATGAGGCTTATTTTGTTTGGCCATGAAAATGTGAACAAAAGTGATGTTTGTCACTTTCAAGTGGAAACTGAAGCCAGAGTGTGCTACACTATATGGTGGACAACTTCTTAGATAAAGGGTGCTTTGTCAGTCTGGATGCCGTTAAGATACACTGAGCAGAACCATAAGGGACATGTGGGATGAACGAGAGGACAAACACAGTAAAACAGCTTTTGTTGTTGTGAGCCCCTGAAATTTTGAGATGGTTTATTATCACATTATAACCCAGCCTAGGCAAACTGATAGTGTGCTCTACGTATATGAGGAATTAATTTTACATGTGGTATATAAGTTATATCTAATTTATCCAAATTGATCAAAGGATTGAACAAATACTATTTTATTTAATTCGCTAGGAACTTGAGGTAAAGACTGAGCTAGAGAAAGGCACGTTTTTATACCAAGTACTAGCCCAGGGAAGAGGCATATAACTTGTTTTAGTGTTAGTATTGTAAGATCCACTAAACTGCTCTTAATACAAGCTTGGAATAATATCTTAAAATGAAGAGTGGAGATTTTGGAATATGATTAGTTCTTCCAGCAGGTGTTCCATGACTCTACCTAGTTCCTTTACTTTATCATGGTAGGGTTATAGTGCACTATTTCGGTTTCCAGAGATGACAAACATGCTGACTCATCCAGTCCCATTTCATTATAATAAATTTAGGATGTCTTCAGCAACATTTTCTATGAACTGGCCAAAGCTATTAAGAGGCTAACTCTGCTTTTTCCTAATTTAAATTCAACTGACGCTCCAGTCTGAGATCTCTAGTTTATCTGGTCTTCATTAAGGGCCTGTTAAACTATGACAAAAGCATTACATTTTTGGACATTTACACCATTACATATAATATTAATTGCCCAAGGGTACTAATTAGCTGATTAGAATAACCGTTCTTTGTGTATATATCACTTTACTGACTCCAGAGTCTGCATTTTGATTAGCAGTATGGAATGGAGAAAAAGAATTTTTGTGTTGCAAGGGAAAGGGTGACCCAAGCAATTCATGATCATCAGTATTCTTTTCAAAGTTGCACCACTAAAACTCCTTTAGTCACCCCTTGTCTTCAATCACTCAAAATGACTTGAGTGCTCATTAGTAAGCTTCTCCTACCAGTTTTTGGTGCTGGGAACAGTGTTGAAGGAGGGAAATAAAGTGGACTTACTCAGCATTACAGATAGAATCAATTGATCTTCCAGGCAGCAAATACTTGATCAGCTATTCTCATACTTACCAGCATCTCTATGTGGAGATGTCTGAAATCAGTGAACAGCAGCAGCTTAGCCAAGTGAGATACCAACAGGATGTGCTGTAATTATAAAAATGTTCTGTCTGCCTACATTAAGACTCAGAATAATTTGTGAGCATGAGGGCCCAGGCTAATTAACAAGATTTTTTTTTATCTTTCAATAATTCTAAAGTCATAAACCCTCTGTTATCAAGTGAATATATAATACTGTCCCAATGCAAATACTTAATTTTGTAGATATGAAGTATAGATATTTGCTTAAGGTTTATACAATGTAAGAAAAAGAAAATTAAGATGATTTTGTCATCAAAACAGAATGATCCCACTTTATCTTGTTACTACAGAGACCAGGACTACTAAGCGTAACATGGTCATTGATAATAGTCCAAACTGGGGAGGTCTGGGGGTGAGAAAGCTAAGCATTCAGGGAGTCAGGCCACTACAGTTCTGCAATGAGAACATCTGAAAATAGGTGACTTCCTTTATGAAAATAGAAAAGAAACATCAATAATATATTATTTGAGAAGTCTATGTATATGTTTTCTGAATATTGCCAATAGAAATGCTGATTAAACTGATGGAAATTTCCAAATGTGGCTGCCAAATTTCTAATATGTATTCCTCACTTTCTTGTTTTGCTGTTTATTTAGCTTTGTGCTTTATTTTCATTTTAATCAGTTTATGCTCCCAAATATTTGGAGAAGGTAAATCCTTATGTCAAATCATCCCTGCAGTACAACAAGGATAATTTAATATTCTTGTTCATATTTATTCAATACCTAGTTCTAAGTGCTTATTCAGTTTTAACAATCAGCTTATGTGTTGGCAACAAATTTCTATTGATCACTCACTTGAGTAATTTCTTGTACAATGGCATGGCAAAAGCTTTTATTTATATTGGTGCTAATTTCAATGTTGACATCCCTTGCTGTGTAAATAAGATCATTGTTAAGGAAGAGTGAAATTTTTCATAAAAATGTGTTGAAGAAAGTTTAAGTACTTACTGTTGAGAAAAACCATTAAGAGATGATTAGCCAAGAAATTGATAATCTGTGTTGCTATCCTAGTATATGCTATAGTATATATACGTGGTAAAGAATATGTTAGTTTAGGATTCAGTTGGTACAGGATATCCTAAAAGATGTTCGGCATTGAATCTAATATAAGAGTCTAGAAGAATATTGAGAAAAAGATAATCAAATATGAAGATATTTCAGAATGGCTTTAACTTGGGTCGTAATAATTGAGAATATTTCATAACATTAGAAATAACTATGGGTAACAGAATATAAAACTTTAGATCTGAAAAAGTCTTCAGAAATCACCTTGCTCAGCTGCTAAATTTAGAGATGAGGAAAATGACCGAGATGTATCCAATGCCACAGCACAAGGAAGTGACAGGTAAGAGGCTTGAATAAAGGACTCTTGGTGACTAATTGTCGCTCTTCTGCTCAAGATGACACCTTATGATCTTAAAAAATCACAACTTTGTAAGTTTATTAAGGAAATGTCAGGGCACAATCAGTGTCTAATTTTCTTACCGGATCGAATGGGTATCGTTGGTGTTGTGACTTGGTATAATGTACCTATCCTTGAATTCTAAAATTCATAGTGTCAGGGAGAATTAGTGGAAACTAGGAAATTGATATTTAACTTTTTAAAGACAGGTGTGAAGTTCTTTTTAATCTGGCCTATAACTCATCTTTTGTTTCTATTTGTAATCTCTTTTTGTCTATTTACTGAACTAAAGGCTTGGATAAAGAACTCATCAAAATCCTTTTATTCTATTATTTGTGATATGTGGGAATATCTATTACAATAAAGCGAATAGCAGTTATTTTTCAGTATAACTTGCCTATGTTGATTTCTGTAAACCATTACATCTAACATACATCTCTGTTAGGAGAGCTTGATTAATACAATGCTTCCAGTATTTCTCCATATTTTCTCACTCTACTCCTGGCAAGAAAGGGTGGCTTCTCTGATTAGAGAATTTGGGGAAAATAAACTCATTTTTGCCTCTTTTGTCCTTTTTTTTCTCTTTGGGGCTAGCGGGCTCAGGAGGAAGGAGTTCTTTACCACGCCACTCACCTGGAGAGAAGAGAACTTCTGTTGTTTAGTGTCACCTATAACGGGGGGTGGGGGGGTGGGGGGTGGTGGTGGTGGTGAAATCTGCTTAATTCTTGGGTTCTGTTTGCAGGCGTGTCATAGTTCTCACAGTAACCTATGTCCTCTAACTCCATCTTATGGGTAATAGATGTGATACTTTGATCTATCTCTCTTCCTTAGCTAAGTTTTCAGTTGGTCAGGAATACACAAGGGCCCTACTCAGAGATTTCAATAAATGCTCCTGGTATAGACTAATAAAGACACACAAAAAATGACATTTTAAAATTAGCTTAAAAACATTATAGAGTGAAGAAAAGCTCCCATTTCTCTCCTTCTCTAGCGACTCTATTAATGAACTCTTGGGTGAGTGAGCATTCTTAGGTTGGTTATTAACAAAGAGATTTTTTCTACATGATTCCTTCTTGGAGCTGTAGTCCCTATCTGGTTCTATAGGTGACATTATCCACTTCCTGCCTTCTGAGAGTCAAGTGTTGAGCCTTCTCTCTTTCCTGGGAATCCATCAGCCTTGCACATCCAGTATTCCATAGAATCCTGGCTATCACATACCTGCAGGCTTTTCCTAAAAATAAGCTCACATTTTAATTTTAATTTCTTCTTCTTCTTCTCTTTTTTTTTTTTTGAGACAGAGTCTCTCTCTGTTGCCTGGGCTGAAGTGCAGTGACATCATTGTAGGTCACTGCAATCTCAAACTCCTGGGCTCAAGTGATCCTTCTGCCTCAGCCTCCTGAGTAGCTGGGACTACAGGTGCACTATAATGCCTGGCTAATTTTTCTACTTTTAGTAGAAATGGGTTCTCACTCTTGCTTAGGCTGGTCCATTTTAATTTCTGTTTATTTTAATATTCATGTTTTCTCTCCTTCCCCTAGAAGTCTGATCTCCTTGGAGTTTCTTTTTCTCTCTCTTTCTCCCTGTGTCTCTGTTGTACATTTCTATACTATTCCTTCTCCTCAGTCCCCCACACTCACACATAACATACACAAGTGTATCTATCTGTCCAGAAAGTATCCAGTCATGTAACCATTCTCTTTATATTAACAATGGCTGGATACTTTCCAGACAGACATCGTATATCTGTATAGTATACATAATTCTTACATTTTGTACTGTAGAAAATGATGAGTGATTTGCAGTGAATAACTCTCACCCACTTTGCTGTTTATGTATCTGCTATTACTCTTCAAAGTTATCAAAGAAGAGTAAATGAAACTGACAGTCTGAATCTACCTGACTTCACACACACCCTTGAAGATGGAAGTCAATAACACAAATGGAGATTGCAGGGCCTAGTGCAGAGGTGCATTTGCACATATGATTTTCTAAGGAAGAAAATGTGTTCTCCGAAGTGTTCGGTGAGCCTCTGTGAAGAGTCATTTTTCTTTATCTTTTGCACTTTCTTTGTTATGACTACAACTTTTAATATTTTATATTCTTTAAAGCTTCACTTAGAGTACAGTGAAAAGCAACATTTGAAATTTCTTTCTTTTGGAGCCATACCATTAGATAAAGAGAGATTTTACAAAAATTTAGAAAAGGGTCAGGGCCTCATTTGGCAAAGCAGTCAGTATAAAGTAATATGAACTTAAGAATTTTGTTTTCCAAGATGCTAAAGGGTAGACCAACTTAACAGTGTTGGAGAATTTTGTCCATAAGGACTTAAAATTTAGATTAGCTATTGAAGTTAAGTTAAACTACTTAGCAAGTTTTAACTGTTACTCGTCTTCAAGGACAAGGGCTAAAGTCACTTAAAGACTGAGGCGAAGTTCACTGCAAATCAACTGTGTTGAGAGTGTCAAGTAAACGGCTCTGTGATGGACTGAAGAAAGGCAACTCTGTGCAGGGTAATGGAGGCACTCTGCTAAGGAGAGCTCGGTTCCTGCCTGTGTCAGCTTTGAAGACTCCAGAAACAACTCAGATCAGCCTGATGTGAAGATAAGTGGGCGGTCAGGAAAGACATCCAATTGATTGGGAAATAGATGAAGAGCCTAAAGCCATATCTGTCCTAATGGAAAGCAACAGAGGTTTAAAAATGAATCTTTGGTTTTACTTAAAAATTAGTTCTAAAAGATCAACAGGAAATGAGCTATTGACTGTGTGTTGACATTTCAGGCCATAAAGGGCGTGGAAGTAACACAAAAATATTCCTTCAAATATGCTGATACAATCGAGTGACATTTACATGGGAGAAATATTAAAATCATATTTTTCCCTCTCTGAAGGCTATGCATCAAAGCTAGGGAATTAAACAATGGCCTTTTCTAAGGATTTTTAAATTTATAATGCCTGGTTTTGCCCCAGGAGCTTTTTGGGCATTAAGACCAATAACCAAGTTGACCCTAGGACCCGATGACCTTCAGGTCCTCTCTATTGACAAACAGTGCCCCCTCCAGGCAATTTTGTGTATATTCTTGTCAAAAATAACCAAAAGGATAAGCTGAACCTGAGTCATGTCTCAGAGCTGAGGATGAAAAACAACAGTGCTTCCAGAACTTTGTCATATTTTCGTTAATATTGGCCAAATTGCAGAGCAAACTTTTCCTTTTGTCTTATAATTATTTCCTTCTAGGACAGAGGTCACATAAAGCAGCCTTTGAGCTGAAAATGGCTTATACATAGGTTTTGTTTGTCCTTTTCAGTTTGATAAATATTGAGGATGTTTAAAAAATTCTCCACATCTTCAGATTCTTTTAATAAATGGGAAGATCTGACACCCCTCTTCCAACTTCCCTGGCAGCAATGACGTGAAGGAGTGGAGTCGTGCTGCGCATCCAAGCAGAGCGGGTGCGTTCCAGTGTGGTCCCACTCCCTGTGGTCTTATGTCAGACTAGCTGCATCACTACTTTACCTCGGCATCCCTGCAGATATTTGAATCTGTGATCCTGCTCTTGATGATCTAGCGCTGTTACTACTACCTGCTCCATCTTCCAATCGTCCCCTGCAGACCTTTCTGCCTATCTTGCCGGTAACAGCATTTTCCTGTATCTACAAAAAATAAAATATTAGAACAGCCTTGAAAAAACTCAATCTTTATTTTCCTCCCCCTCAATTATGTCAGACTTTGTCATTTTGACCATCCTTCATTTGAAATATTTATGACGTCAGTCATATTGGTGTGGTGGGTGGTGGTAGAGAATGTGAAAAAATTAAATTAGAAATTAACATACTGACATTATTCTTTGTGTGATATGAGATTAACTAAATAAGTAGAAGCTAGGAAATAGATGTATTTATTTTGTGTAAAACAATATTCATGTTGTCCATCTTGTTCTGACAGGACTTTGACTTTGATATGTTGGTTTTTCTCTTGAGATCTAACTAACCTGTGTCACTTTGCTGCTTTTCATCTTTCTGGAAATGTGTTACATTTAATGCTTAAATTTCAGTGGATATATGTGTGAACACCTTACGCAAGCTGCTCTATGGGGAAGGAAACTCGTCTAGCAGTCTTTATTTTTCTTTGACTTAGCAAGTGGCAAAAACCCAACTTGCTACCCTGATTCAGTGAGTGGAATAAATTAGGGTTAGACATATCTGTATTAAAATTCTAGTTATGATGGGTTCCAATTTATTGCTTATAGTACATTATTCTTACTTTTTAGTTTTTAGTTGAATCTTTCACATACTTTCCAACCAGACATCGACCAACATGACCCTTTCCCTGTGGATATGGAAGGAGTGTTAGTTGCCCTTTCTTTTTATCTTACAAACACAAAAACACATACAGTGAGTATGAAATAATTTTTGCCTTATTATATATAGTCTCTCTTTCAAAGAGGGCTTTCAACCCAATATTTTTTTATAAAAATTAACATTATTATAGAGTTTATCCCTCCCCCTTTGGACATTTTCTGGTCTGATTTCAAGATTTCAAATATTAGTAAAACCAAGACCTAAAAGTGGAAAGAAAGTATATCACCACACATTAGAAATTTGATCAGTTACTTGTTAATATTTTGAAAAATAATGGTGGTGTTTATTGATTTTTGCAATATGTATTGTAGGATGGCAGGCAGTACAGATTGGGAGAGCTTGGTAGACAAAAATAATTTTGATCATTTGCTTGAAACTCAAATTTACCCCATGGGGGAATAAAACAGAAGACAGTATATTTAATGAGGCACAAGTAGATTTGAGAGGAAAGCAAACACTTTGAACAGTAAAGAACAGAAATTAGATAAAAACCAACACTGGCAGTTCATTCCAAGGTTGGAATGTATAAATACCTTGAGCACAGGGACTAGTTTTATTCATCTTTGAATCTCTAGTGCTGGTGTATGGAGAAGCACTCAGTAACTGTCAGGCGAATTACCTTGAATATGGTTGTGTGGGGAATTAGGCTGCTACTCAGGTTTCTAAAGACAGACAAGCCCAGTGGGAACACTTGTCTCCCAAGGACCTATCACTAATAATAAGTGTCCTTCAGACAATGTAGAAACAATATGGAAACATGCTATTGATACAGTAATAAAAAATGCTTATTAATTTAAAGGCCAGTTAAACTCAATGTATTATAAGAGACCCAGAAATGGGCAAGCCTTGAAAATGTTCCTGGATCATGCAAAAGGAAATAAAAACTGAAGTCACAAAAGTTATGTAATAAAGAGTAAGAAATCACTTATTTTATTTTTTTAGGAAAAATTAATGCTGAAAGACCATGGAATTTTGGAGCTCTTGAGTATACTTTCCAGCGTAGTGCAAAGGAATGTTAGATATGACATTAAGGATAATACTGATCAGAATAAAGGTTTTGCATATCAGTGACAGAGTTTTTATAATCTAGATTAGTGGCTTTTAAGGTTTTCTGACCACTATGTATATCCCTTTGGATACATGCATATACATATAAAAGAAAACAACATGATTATAGAGGATTTTCCCCAATCTCTACATTGTTTGAATTGATTTCAAGATTTCAAATGAACTCTTGATCACATTCACTCAGTTGCTCTATGACGTTTATTTTTTCTTTTCTTTTATTATTTAATTAAAAATAAGTTGATTTCAACCCATTAAATTCATCTTATGACTCACTAATAGGTTGCAAAAACCTATTAGTGAATCATAATTTTCATATCATAAGTTTAAAAATCACTGTAGCAGAGCTACCAAAATTACAGGAAACTAAATTGGTACCAATTTTTTTGTTTTTAAAGTAGTGTTTATTAAACATCTTAGAGAGTACTTAGTCAAACAGTCTTCCATGGCTTCTTAATGTGCCCTAATGATTGATAGGAGTACCCGTGAAAGGCAGGATTCTAAGATGACTCCCAAGATTTCCCACCCTCCACTAGTGTTCATGCCTTGCAAAATCCTTGGGATGGTGAATATGATGAATTTTACCCTCATGGTTAGATTATGTTATATGGCATAGTTGCTCTTAACATAAGATTTATTTAGTGGTCTGAACTAATTACATGAGCCATTTAAAAGCAGGGAGTTTTCTCTGGCTAGTAGCCGAAGAAAAAGCCAGAGATTCAAAGCATGAGAAGTATTTGATGCCTCATTACCACTTGAGGATGGAGAGGCTCACATGTCAAGGAATATGGGCCTTCTCTGAGAGCAGCCCTCATTGATAGCCAGCAAGGAAATGAGCATCTCACTCCTACTAAAGCAAGGAATTAAATTCTGCCAACACTGAGGATAAGCTTAAAAATAGATTTTTTTTTATAATCTTCAGGCAAGAACTGATTTTAACCTTGTGAGCCCTGAACTGAGAATCCAACCACACAACATTTTACTGTGATGCTAATACATTTGTGTTGTTGTATGTAGTAGGTTTGTGGTAATCTGTTTTGAAGTAATAGAAAATTAATATAACAACCAAAGTACTTTGCCATTTTTAATCATAAAAGAAATTTTGTTCAGAAAGTTTTCTCTACAAGGCAGGAAAATATCTAACCCATTTTATTAGATCATTCAGTAGGAAATGTCCGATTTCGAATCACAGTGTAGTTTATTGTATCTCAAACAAGAATTAATCAAAGTATGTGCCTATACTATGGACAGTTTTGCCATCTTAACAGTAGCCTATTTATGCCAGCAGCAAAGAAGCCTGGAGAGTTAGTGGCGATGAAATTGCAAAAGGCGTTTTCCACAGCTTGTTGAGAATTGAATATTTTTCCTAGCAAGAAGTGGTCCAAAGCCTGAAAGAAATGGTAGTCAGTTGGTGTAAGGTCTGGTGAATACAGTGGATGACAGAGAGTTTACAAGTACAGCTCCTGTAGTTTGAGCAGCATTGTTTGTACTATATATGGTCGAGCATTGTCTTGCAAGAGGATTGGCCTGTCTCTATCGACCAATCTCCACTGATTAATTATAAACAACCTCATCATTTTGTCCAGTTGGTTGCAGTAGACATCTGTTGTAATTGATTGACCAAGTTTCATAAAGTTGTAGTGGATAATACCGGGGCTGGACCACCAAACAGATACCCTTAACTTTTATTGGTGAATATTCAGTTTTGGACAGTGTTTTGGCACTTCATCTTTATCTAACCATTGTGCCGAATGCTTGTGATTATCAAAAAGTATCCATTTTTATCACATATAACAATACAGTATAGAATATTTTGCCTTTATGTTGTGATAGCAAAGAAAGGCAAGCTTCAAGATGATTTCTCTTCTGATGCTGGTTTTATTCACATGGAACCCATCTATCCAGCTTCTTTACCTTGCTGATTTGTTTCAAATGGTCCAATATTGTTGGAATAGTAATATCAAACCTTGCTGCTAATTCACATGTACATTGAGATGGATTCTCTTCCCCTACAGCTTTCAGCTTATCAATATCCACCTTGGTCTCAGGTCGCCTGTGTGGCTCATTTTCAGGATTAAAATCACCAGAACAGAACTTCTCAAACCATCGACATACTGAGTATTCATTAGACACATCCTTCCCAAACACTTTGTCATTATTTTGAGCTGTCTGCCCTGCATCAGTTCCATGATGGAAGTCATGTTTGAAAATAACACGAATTTTGGACTTATCTGTGGTTTCACAAAAATTGCTCTAAAAAGAAAATTTGAAAGATAATCACAAGCCAAAATATACATTTGCAAGACCAAAGATGTACCTTCACAATAAAAGTAAAACAAGAACTGTCAAAGTGAAATGTCAGAGATATCAACTGTCAAACTTAGCACTTAAGGAAACTGGACATTCCATACTTAATAACCTAATGGAATATTATAAAGAACAGTATTAAACATGAAGATTTTCTTCATTTTTCGATCATTCTGGTTACTTCAGGTGTTTCTTTGTCAGTCTGTCAATAATAACTTTTTTCATGTAAAAATGTTGTCACATAACATTTAAATGTCTCATTTAAACCCCTTAATAGCCTGGTAAAATTTGTAGAACAGATACACTGGCCTCCATTTACAAATGAGGATGAAATACATAATGAGTGAAAACTTGCTAAATGTGGCAAATCTAGAAAATGATGGATCTGGCTAGAACACAGACATTGGATTAATTTATTCTTTGACTAATTTACTCATTCAGTAGTATTTATAATAACAAACATTGTTCTAGGTCCAGAGAATACTGTGCTAGTCAAAACAGAAAAAGTGCTACTATAATGAAGCTTATATTCATGTTTTGGGAATTAGAAAATGCTTTCACTATAATATGGTGCTTTTAAGCTTTTTTAAACTTGTAAATTACAGCATATATATATGCTGTGTGTATATATATATATATATAGAATAGTGCACAACCAAGGATGTACAGCTTTATGTTCTATAATAGAAAAAAACTTGAATAAACATGAAATAGGGCAAAATATGACACAAAAACAATACTCCCAGGGCCTTCCCAGACCCACTCTTAATCACTGACCATGCCATTCATAATGGTGGTTATTTTCTTGACTTTTATAGTAATCCCTTCTTGATTTTATTGTTTTACCATCTAAGCTTGAATTCTTACATGTGATTGTTTAAGTTTTTTAACTTCATAAAAATGAAACCATACAGTATGTATGCTTTCGTGTCTGGTTTATCTGAACATGAAAAATTTGTGAGATTTATCTATGTTGTTTTGTTCATTTTCATTGCGATATGGCATTTATGTGAATATATCAATCTATTTGTCTATTCTATTTGATAGACCTTTGGGTAGTTTCCTGTTTGGGGGGTATGAACATTCTTGTACATACCCTTTGTATGTGTGTGTGTTGTGTGTGTGTGCACACATGCATTTCTGTTTGTTATATGCACAAGAGTAGAAAGCTGGGTCAAAGTGTGTGAATATAGCTTTAGTGGATATTATCAACATATTTCCCAAAATAGTTTCATGAACAGACTCTAGAGTGACCCCCCAATAAATTCCACTTCTTGGTGTCCATGCCTTTGTGCAGTCTTATTCCTGAGTGTGATCAGAACCCATGACTTGCTTCTAATCAATGGAATGTAGAAAATGTGAGGAAAAGTCACTGTCTTTTTTTTTTTTTTTTTTATTTCAGCTCATCATGGGGCTACATAAGTTCAGGTTATATACAATGTCCATGTCCCGCCCATCCCCCTGAGTCAGAGCCTCAAGCGTGTCCATTCACCAGACAGTGCACCTGGCACTCACCATGTAGTCATACCTCCATCCTCTCCCCCCACCCCCCACCTCCCCGAGTCAGCACCCTCAAGCATGACCATTCCCCAGACGGTGCGCAACGCACTCGTCATGTAGGCATACACCCATCCCCTCCCCCCACCCCCATCTCAGTCTGATATCTAATTGGTACCCTTCCCCGATGTGCATTTAGGTGATGATCAGGGAAACCAATTTTCTGGTGAGTACTTGTTTTTCCATTCTTTGGATACATCACTTAATATAATGGGTTCCAACTCTCTCCAGGAGAACCAAAGAGATGTCGTATCACCATTATTTCTTATAGCTGAGTAATACTCCATGGTATACATATACCACAGTTTACTAATCCATTCATGGATTGATGGGCATTTGGGTTGTTTCCACATCTTTGCAATTGTGAATTGTGCTGCTATAAACATTCGGGTACAGGTGTCTTTGTTGTAGAATGACTTTTGTTCTTCTGGGTAGATGCCCAATAATGGGATTGCTGGATCAAATGGTAGGTCTACCTGAATCTGTTTAAGGTATCTCCATAATGCTTTCCACAGGGGTTGCACTAGTTTGCAGTCCCACCAGCAGTGTATGAGTGTTCCTGTCTCGCCGTATCCACACCAACATGTGTTGTTTTGGGACTTTTTCATAAAGGCCATTCTCACTGGAGTTAAGTGATATCTCATTGTGGTTTTGATTTGCATTTCCCTGATGATTAGGGACGTTGAGCATTTTTTCATATGTTTGTTGGCCATTCTTATATCTTCTTTTGAAAAATTTCTATTCATGTCCTTTGCCCATTTTTTGATAGGGTTGTTTGATTTTTTCTTGCTGATTTTCCTGAGTTCTAAATAGATTCTTGTTATCAGATCTTTATCTGATGTGTAGTATGTGAAATTTTTTTCCCATTCTGTAGGCTGTCTGTTTGTTTTCATGACTGTTTCTTTGGCTGTGCAGAAGCTTTTTAATTTAATCAGGTCCCATTCATTTATTTTTGTTGTTGCTGTGATTGTCTTAGGGGTTTTCTTCATAAATTCTTTGCCTAGACCAATGTCTGTAAGAGTCTTTCCTACATTTTCTTCTAGAATTCTAATAGATTCCCCCCTAAGATTTAGGTCTGTTAGCCACCGTGATTTGATTTTTGTGAGAGGTGAAAGCTGTGGGTCCTGTTTTAGTCTTCTACATGTGGCTATCCAGTTTGATGAGATTACACTACATAGAAAAGGAGATACAATGTCATTTTCATGATTATTATGTTATATCAGACTACTGAGCAGACTCTGCTTAATCTCTTGGTCTCTCAGTCACTCCTTCCAAAACCAGTCAATGCCCTCAGGGGAAAATTAACACCAAGAGGCTGGGTACTTTCATGATTTGTGTTTTAGAAATTTTTCATTGTCTTTAATGCTTCCAAGAAGATTGAAAAATATTTTGTCCAGTTTCTTTAGCTGTTCTCAACTGGACAGTTGGCCCAAATTACCTACCATTACCAGAATTCAATGTTTTCAAAACCTTTTATTGTGTTTATATTTTATTAAAATGAGTGCTCATGACAAGAACTTTATATGAATAGCAGGATACATGTTCATATATACTTTTGAGTTGATTATCAAATTAATTCCCTCTAAAGTGAGAATTTTTGAATTGCTTTACTCTAGAAAAACATTTTTCCTTAGGTGATAATTGCTTTTCTCCCCCAAACTGAAATAAACTCTGCTGTTCACTTTAATAAAACTTGTAAGCTACTTACAGCTGTAGTTTTGGCTTCCTTTTTTAGAGTATTGCATTAAAAATTCTGGGCAGATTTGTTGACATCCTTTTAATGACTACCCAGTGGCTTTAGAGACAGTAGTTGGTCACTGAATTTCTATCTATTGCATTTCTGTCGGAGATCATCCTATGTGTATTATAACCTGACATTGGCACATTAAAATTTTGTTGTCGTTTCTTCATAATTAAACTGAAGACACATAACAGAAAATAATTTGTGGTTTTGCTGAAGCATGGACTTGACTCATGAACTCTTTGAGGCTGGTATGGTGGTGGGAGAAAGTCAGCTATTACCTAGAGATTGAGCACAGCTGGCGATCCAGAATTCATCTCTCAGGCAGACATACAGCTTTTATGCAGATTTGTGCTTCTCTATGGTGATATTTAAAAACTTGAGGATTGTGAAAAGTTCCAGGAACTATCTGATCTAAATGTCAAGGGTCTAGTGTGTTTCATTTTAATTAGTAAAGAGAATGTGGTTTCCTCACTTAAATTTTGAAATCTTACCACAGCTTTTGCAAAAAAACTGTTGGAACATTGGGTAGCAAAAACATATTGAGCCATGTTAGATTATTTGTAAATATGTTCATCTTTACCTACAAACATCTCACTACTGTCCCTTTAATATATCGAAGTAAGGAGAAAGAGATTCTATATACTTCCATATATGCAGATTGATATTTAGAAGGTCAAAAAACATTCTGATCTTGAGCATTAAAAGTTAAATTCTTAAAACACATTTTGATAATTTAGTTAAAAGAAACTTCACTATTATAGCATAGTAAAATTGTTACCAAATTATTGAGCCATTTTATTTAATGTTCTTTTTTGTGTTATTTCTGACTTTTTATAAATGCTTAATAAATTTTTAGGAAATAGGGGCTTGAGGTTCATTTCATTTCTGATGAATTTGTTTTTATATTGTTGGAAATAAAAAATTTGCATCCACTTGACCAACTTAGTAAAATATAGCAGACATAATTGAGTTTCCTTTTTTGATTATGACACTTATGATAAATGATTCATGGTGGTCATTCAGATCATCAGAATTTCCTGTATTGTTTAGGAAACTGAATGCAATGGAAATGATTTTCTCAGATTGCGTGGTATCAGCTTGTGTTCTTGCAATTTGACTCTGTTCCTTAGGGTTATAAACCAGAGAATGTAATAACATGCAAATAATGGTTTGTAGAGATAGTACATCTACCTATTGGGAATGAATTTGTTTATATTAATTTTGGGACGTACAATATTCACTTTTATTGATAAGAATAAAAGAAGCTAGAATATATAAACATATCTAAAACAGAATTTACATCACTTGATATGATATTAGTGTAAATTTGGCAGCATTTTTGGCTTGTTAAATGATTGATAATTTGAGAAGCTATAGCAGAAATTTTCTGTAATAGCTTACAAACTGTGTCTAATTTCTCCTTGGGGGAGAATTTCAATTGTGTATTACTCCCCAAATATGGACAGATTTGGCTGCCGACTCTTTCATGAATTTGGTATTTATCTTTCTAGTCAGCTTGCAGTTTTCATGTATTTATCACAATTATTTTTGATGTGAATAAATAACAAAATCCACTGATACTTTCTTAACCAGGAATTAACATGTTGGTTTAAGAAAAATTCACAGCAAACATGAAAACAAATCTCTTTGCTTGAAGTCTCTGAGTTCAGCTTTTGATGTTAATAATCATAATCATAATCATAATTATTCAATGAGGAGTTATTGAGAGCCTGCGACTCTGCTGTGTGTGCTGAGCAGTCTGATGGGTAGAGTGTGGAGCATAGTACACAGGGCTCTGGATTTATGAGTTCACATTTTAACAATGATAGCACTTTATATATGCATGCACCTGAACAAAAGTTTTCTGTTTCAACAAGCTTTTAACATGTCACTTAATCCTCAGGATTTAAGAAGTTCTGAAGTTGAAGTTTAGAAATTTGCTAAGGTTCTTCATTATTTTACAGGTATGAAGTCCACTGTAGCAAATGTTTTGGTCGCTCAAAAAATGACTAATTTTGCCATGTTGTGTGACACACAGAAACTACCTAATATGACAAGTGGGGGCTATTTTTGTTTCCTTCTTGGCTAAGACCTCAAATTTTAGACACTGTCCTAGTTCTGTCAGGCTTTGAACAAAGTATTTAGGCTTTCAGAACCTTAGCTACTTCAGCTGCAAAATGGGTAAAATGGGGGATACTAAGATTTAACCCACAGGATTGTGAAGATTTGTCAATGCCCTTGTAGTTCTGACATTCTGGTAGTCCTTTTGCTTCTCACCAGAGTATAAATTGCCTATAAATTGGCTAATTCAGGAGCTTTTTCATCAGCAGAAAAGAGCATGGTCAAAAATATTCTTTCCTATATGATCTAACTTTGTTAACACAAAAGATTTTTTAAAATAATATGTTTAGCCAGAAAAAGATTGTGAAGTTTCAGTGAAAAACCAATCAGCAAACCAACGAAACCAACCAACTAACCAACCTACATCTGTTCATAGATCCCAAAGTGATAAAGAATGAAGGTCTTAGAGAAATAGAAAGTAACAAGTTGTAGTTATCACTTGTTATGTCAGTTCTACAGATTTTGAAATATAAGAAATAGGTTGAATTATCTTCTATTGAGTAGTACTTGTGGAATCTTTCTGGCATTTTTCAGATTGTCCACTGAAACGTACAACTAATTCCATCCCAGTCTTCTTGTTTTACACCCTTACCCTAGGCGCCTATGTATGACCTCTTGTGCCTCTTTCATCTTTGGTTTCTTTGTTTTTGCAGCTGGTCTTCCTGCCCTTGACTGTAGCTCCCTCCTCTCCTGTATTCACTATGAGATCCTCAAATGAATTCACAGCATGGGCTTTTTCAGCTCTATCTCAGGGTTTCTCTAAACTTAGGCACACAAATCACCTTGCCATATTGTTAAAATGCATATTCTGATTCAGTAAGTCTAGAGTAGAGCCCAAGATTCTGCATTTCTAACAAGTTTCCAGGAGCTGCCGATGCCATTTGTTCTGGGACCACACTCTGAGTACCAAGGGTGACTTCAGTTAGTGCACTGTTTCTCACCACCCCCTGCAATCCCATTTTAGCCCCTAATTCTAGCCATACTGGCTAGTCTCAAATTCTGCTTCTGCTGATGAATGTACATCTGATGTCTATAAAAATCTAACTGATTCACCTTACATGACTTTCAAGGGGCAGAAGAAGGACAATCTTTGAAGTCCTAGTCTATGGTGGAAGTATCAGATCATTAAAAGTTACAGCTTTTATGACTTTTATGCAAATATACCCAGAGTTCTTTAGCAACTGGCCATATATCTTAGAAACCAAATAAATTGCTATTCATTTAAAATATGCTAAGATAGAAAGACCAAAATGCTGTTCCCAGTCATGCTATTAGACATGAGAATAATATAGTCAAGATGGAATTGCAACTGTTGTGAAGCCCACACTCATTGAAAAGATTGACAATCTGAAACAAAGGCAACCTATGAAAGCTCATGAGATTTCTGAGGATGCCTATTTCCCTGTTGACAGTTATGTGAGGAAATGTAAGCATTTGGAAATGTCATTGAGGTTAGAATCTTTTTTTCTCCTCTAAAATTACTTCAGTGAAAAAAATAATAATATTGTTTTTGTGATTCTAGAAGTTATGCTTGTAGACTGTGGAATCAAGGGTAAACTCCAGAGTTTAAATCATAACTTTAACTTTATGTTGGCCCAAGTTATAGCAAACAATGCTTAGGAAATTATCCTTGGTGCCTAGCATCCACTTACTTTCTTATTTAGGTAGGATGATTATTTTTGTTCCCCATTGCTACGCTGCAATGTGACAGTTTGTATGTAGATTCAGATGTTAATTAATATTTTGTGAATTCACAAATATTTCATGTGTCACTGCCCCAATTTATGCCACTTTAAGTTTATATATTTTAATACAACATAAAAGGATAAGCAATTTAGAAGAAAATCTTGGGGTTTTTTGACCCTCACAGAAAAATTTAATATACATGTAAGAGACAGAAGTGCAACCAAGGTTTAATTCTTCTTCATTTGCAATAGTTATTTTACCACAAGCAGATTACATTGTATATATGTTATTGTCTGACCCAAGATGCTGCTTCCTGGACTGTCATTTATTTGCTGGGCATTAAGTTCATAAGAAAGCAATATAAAGCTGCTCTCAACCATTAGCTAGGGAGAAAAAGCTCTGTGTTTTACATCAGTGAATTTGGAAAGGGCAATATATTTAGTTACCTGTATGTGAGGTGATTATACAATTGCTCTCTGTCTTTTTCTGTAGTGATCAATTGAGAAGGTTTTAAAAGCTTATTTGAATTTATGACTGTTGCCTGGCCCTCCTCTGGCTTTATATCAAGCAAGGTATAAGGGTGAATTCACCCATGTGGGCTTACTGTTTGACAACTTACTGGGGCTTGAACTCATTGTTGCAGGCTCTCTAGTCACTCCATATGGAAATGCTTATTAACCACACGGCAAAGGCTTAGCTGTCCTCCAGGAATGTCTTCCTAATGAATTCCTTGTGGCTGATCTCTTTAGAGCTCGCAGCCTGCATGCTAGAACATGCTCAGCAACCAGATTCTGATTCACAAGCACAGTAATTTGCAATGAGACTCTGAACACGCCAGGTGAAGGGGTCAGTCTCCAGGGCTGTTTCTCCTAGACAGCTAGAAGTTATTCAGCAAATTAGTCTGAAGCATTGATTTTCCTTCTTAACTCTCCTCTATTCTAAAAAAGATATAAGACTCAAAAAATAAATGTTTTTCATTTTACCCATGAGGGATACTACTAGTGTTTTATATAAAAATAATCATATAAATAAGGTTGTCATGTCTGTGGCCAAAAGCAAGAAGTGCTAAAACTAATACTGTTCACTGGGTCTTTTTCTTGAGATGTGAGACTGAATCAGGCAAGTAAATGGCATCTTATAGCATCTAAGGTCTCATATACAGGTGTCCATGTAGAGCTCATGGCTCGGATATAAAACAACTCCAGGAATTATGAAGGGAGGTTATAGAATTTCCTTTGTGTTTCTATTCCAAATAAGACGTGGTCATGTAAAGCCTCTGAATTAGAAAGGTGAGTTAAACCTTGGTCGAAAGTAGGCTTAAAAAAATCTGACCAAAATAGTAAAATTTTCTGGCCTATAAAATCCATGTGAATTCTAAGATCGATCTCAAATCATTTTATCTTGAATCATTCAAATTTTAAATCAACCGTAAGTAGTGAATAGTACATAGCCTACTTCATATTTGAGAAAACCTAGGCAGAAGACCACATAGCTAGCAAGTAAGGAAGTCATTCTATCTGCAATAAAGGGTTATTTTGAAACTTTTATTAAAGTTCTACTAGGTTTCTTTTTCTTTTTTGCTAAATATAATTTCTTTCAGATTTTCTCTTCCTTGTGTGGGGTAGATAAGCTTTGTGGCTTGATTCTAATTTGTGAGCAGATGTCAGCTAGCTCCTCTTTGTTAGGATTTTTCTTGTATGTACAGTTCTAACTTGTCTCCATAATGGTAATCTAGGTTAGTTTGGGGAAGAAAGAGAATACCTGGGATTTATATCAAGGACACTATCAGATGCCTCTTTTTTTTCTTTCACTACCTGTCCCATCCAAGAAAGATGTGTCATGAGAAGCAAAGAATTAAGAATTTTCAACTGACCTAAGGAGAAGGAACAGTATCATTTACTGTTCTGCATGGCATCATAAATCAGTGAGGATTACGCCTTTGTGACTGTAATCTGGCATTGATTCTGGCACTACAAATTTAACGCTTCCCTAGCCAGCCCTCAGAAGTGTGGGAGGGTGGTAATAAGGGACTTTTACCGGGGAAGTCTGAGTTCCTCTGGAGGTGAGCATTTGGAATTTGGAGAGTCCTTCTCCAAGTGGGTTTTGCAAGGTCTATGTATTATTACAAAGGTCACCAACAAGTAAGCAAGGGTCTACGAAAATAGTGTGTTGAGTGTTCATTCTTCACTTTTATCTAAAGGCAGATGTCAACACTCTGCTCCTCTCTGGTATATAATAAACCCTGAAAACAAGAATGTTGACATGTTTATAAAATGTGTAGGTTTATATTCTTCTTTATGGACTCATGGATTAATGTTAGTTGCCAAAGGAATGAAATCAACATTCTTTTCTGCAACCTCATTAATTTGGAGTTGCCATGTGGGTGACTATTCCTAAGGCTGGACTATATTGTAGACATATATGTAAGGCTCTGTCTGGATTTACTCTGAATATTTCTATTCCTCTCATTGTATAAACTGATGCTATGAGGAGTGACATACTAATCCTATGAAGAAAATTTTCATAAAAGAAGGACTGACACTAATAGAATTTGCATATTTTGGTAAGAGTGCAAAAGTATGTAAAATTACTGACCCCATGATAAGAAATTTTCAAGGTTAGGGGCTAGACGCCCTGAGTGGGTCTTATAAAGAAGGTAGTAAGATCCCTGACTACCCTCATGTGGTGTAAAAAGGAGAGAGAGAGAGAGACAGAGTGCGTGTGCACATGCATACCAGTGATATCAGCTTGAGACATGAGATAGCCACCTGGAGCTGATCCATATAGAGGAGGATTAAGGGACCTTTGGCAGATTTAGAGCACCCCATTAGAAGGAATCTGAGTGGAGGCCACTGTCTAAGACTAGGGACCAAAAGGGAACTCCTTAGTGTCCAGAGGGAGGGTTAATGCTTACATCAAGGAACTACTAGGGAGACATTTCTAGAGATGGAGGTGGTTGTGGTTTCCATAGAAATGCCCAGGAGAGAAAAAGAGAACTTAAAATATCTGCTAGGGCCAGAAGAAACCCATGCCAGATGATACTGGTGCCAGTCTTGAAGATTTTTTCCTATTAATTTTTTTTCTTTCCTTTCCTCCATAGCCATGGAAAGAGCTGGAAGCTGCAGGTAGGAGAAGAAAATGGAGGAGATGGTAATGGGGAAGGGGTAGCTAATGAACTAGGAAAGAACCTGTCTGTGCCTCCCTTTTCTATTGTAGAATTCCTGCCTGCAGTAGGTCTAAGTTTGGCAGAGATATTTTAGGTGTATTTGGGAAACAGAGAAAAGGCCAAAGTGGCTAAAGACACATTGGTGAAGTCAAGAATGGTGTGAGGTGAGGTAGAGAGGAGAGCAAAGGCACATCATGTAGAGCTTCACAAGCTAGAGTAAGGTGAGGAAATATCTGAGAGTTCTAAGCAAGGGACAGATATTTATGAAATTCTCTAGCTGATATGTGGAGAATGGATTGTAAGAAAGGAAGAATAAAAGCAGGGAGACCAATCCACAGATATTGCAAAGTCTGGACTAAAGATGATCATCACTTGGATGAGAGTAGTAGGCATAGAAAGGAAAGGAAGTCGTTGGATTCTGGATATGATTTGGAAGTAGTCCATGACCTTAATGATGCTTTGGATGTGGAGGTGTGTGAAAGTGTTCTCAGTGATGTGTCCTGGAAATTCTGCTGGAGCAAGTAGGTTGGTATTGCTGCCATCCATCAGTCTACCACTGAGGAAACTTGCCTGGGTTCTGCCACAACAGAGTTAAAATAAAATACTGGTCATGGTAAAAAGAAACTTTTCATTGGTGTATCACCAGAGCCAAGATAAAATCAACATTGGACCCCAGAGGGGTGATAGTAGTAATTCCATCATTGGCACCAATTTTGGCTGCAATCGTTGCTGACTTGGTGACAGTTGACAAGGGCATTTGCAGCACTGGGGATAGTGTGTGGGTTATAACAGTGGCAGAGTAAGTAGAGGGGCTGTAATGTTAGGCATCAGACGTAGCATGAATATCAGCATCGTTTGTCATGCCTGCAAGAACACCCAGAAAAGCAATGTCTGTGGCTGACATCAGCAGTGATAGTTAGTGGTCATGAGGCAGTGTAGCTACCACTTTTCATGTTGGTTACAAAACATATTAACAGTACAGGCCTAAAACAGGAGAACAAGAAATCGGTGGTAGCCAAAGGAAATAATTAACTCTTCATTTATGTGTGAAAAACCCTATTCTGCTTCCTAGAACATTTCCCAAGGAATGTGTAAAATGCTTGAGTTCTCAAAGAATTGGTGGGAGAGGAATAGAAACATTTTGTTTTGTGGTTATGTGCTCGAATAGCCTGCAAAATATAGATCACACACCCAAGTGTAGCAACTCTTAAAAGAGATAAAGTGTATAAATGTGATGCTATGTAAAAGCACTTGTATACAACATAAATGGCTTAGAAATGCAAGCTATTAGATATAAAAAAGTTACGGAGTGGCATCCAGAGATGCTATATGAAGTTTTGTAGGTGGGAGTGAACAAATAATTTTGGTTGCAGTGGAGGTTTTTTCATTTTGAGTTGTGATTTTGGTATCTCATCCTTTGAAACATGAACTTTTAAAATGTTTCAAGGGCTTCAGGACATCCTGCTTCTGCAGAGAATTTTAGGGAGATAACTCACTATAAAATGGATGCTTGGAGCCAGATTCAGATTCTGAGCACTGAGAAAATACAGCTTTAGCGTAAGTCAAGGTTTTCCTAGCATGTGATTTAGTGAACTGGCCATAATATTTGTTATAGCATGGTTTTCTGGGACAGATTCTATTCCCAGCAGGGCTGTGACTCAAACTTTCAACCAACTAAATGGAGTTCTGGAAGGATGAGACTGTGAAAAATAAGCCTTTACCTAGACTTTGTGGGCATTTGAGAGTCCATCGTCCTTTCTATAACATTGTTTTGACCAACAGAAATTGGTCCAAAGTACCCCTTTTTCTTTTTTGCCATTAGGTTCTTTGCTGTTTTTTTTTCTTTTTTTTTCTGCTTTTCTTCTATTCCTGAAGGGTTTACATTTCTTTGGTGAAACTGCATGTGTGGGATTTTGAGAAATGCTTTGCAATGAAGTGCTTATCTATCAATCCAAAACACTACCAAGAGATTTATTTGTTGCTTGCCTGTTCCTCCCACCCCTCTCACCTCCTTGCTTTCTAACACATTTTTCTTCCATTTTCATTTTTCTTCTCTCCACAGCAGAGAAAGGCTGCCTACAGCTTTTCCCCAGTGCCATTCAGCAGAACAGTCTTAGAGAGGAGTTAATGTCTTCGATGTCTCCCCTGACAGGCACTAGAATATTTTTTCTTTAACTCTAGCATCACTGATCTTTGCCACCAAATACTCACTATCCTCCTCTGCCCCAAATAAGATATTCTTGTTGAAGGTGGGTGGGTGGCTGGGACAAGGGCACTGTTACCAAACCTGTTTTCACTTTTTCTTTTTTCCTTTCTTTCCTTCCTTCCTTCCTTCCTTCCTTCCTTCCTTCCTTCCTTCCTTCCTTCCTTCCTTCCTTCCTTCCTTCCTTCCTTCCTTCCTTCCTTCTCTCTCTCTCTCTCTCTCTCTCTCTCTCTCTCTTTCTTTCTTTCTTTCTTTCTTTCTTTCTTTCTTTCTTTCTTTCTTTCTTTCTTTCTTTCTTTCTTTCTTTCTTCTTGAAAAGAAAGTTGCCTTGCTAGACATGGTTTTAGGAGGAATTAATAATGCCATTCATATGATTTAAGTTGGCAAAATAATCCACCTAGCAAAGTTTGGCTGGGTCAGAAATGCCACTGAAGTGCAGACAGCTTAACTCTGATGTGGGTACATCTGTTTCAATGAAAGACAGTGCAATTATTAGAAAATAAAATAATGTATAGAATCACCCAGCTTTGCCCCACAAATATGCCCTGCCCAGTATGTGTTAGTACACAAACATCCACATTGTGCTAATTCTTTGCTGTCATATTGTTTGAGCAATAGCAAGGAAGTTATCTTAAGGATTTTGCTCAGTATAACTACAGTTTTTGTTTCTAGGTACTATCCTGCACAGATTCTTTATGCAGTCAATAGTATTAAGATAGCTTCATTGATTGAAGCTCTGACCTGATTATAATAATCAAAAAGCTTGGGTGATTATCTAAAGCCTATAGGAACTTAATCACATTCCTTCAGTAATGGAAATAAGCCAGGATTCCACAATCAGCTTTTCAAGTAAGATATCTGTAGATCTAGGGTTGAAAAGGATAATGTGATCCTTCTTTTTAAATCAGGCTTTCCTTTTAGAATAGGCAGTGATGAGTTTGTGTTTTTCCAAGTTTAAGCAGCATGTAAGGGTGAGGTTCTGGGTGCTATCATTAGTGCTATTTCAGAATTTCTAAGAGCTAATACAAGATGGAGTCTGATTGAGAATTTAAAATATCCAAATAATTTCAGTAAAACTAAGTAAATCATTCCTTAGAGTCTTATAAAGAACCATTTTAGAAATAGCTGGCTTCACTTTTAGAATAAATATGACTTCAAAATTTTAAAACATTGAATTGATATTTGAAGTAGTGCTCAAGTTTTTAGTTAATGTTAATCCATCTTCAGTTGACACGTGTGCATCTTTATTCCCTTTCTCCTTGTTTAAGGCCATCCTTTGGCCCTGAATCTGTCTGCCTGGGGTCACTTAGGGGCCAGCAAACTATGACCAGAGAGGCTGCTGCCACACTTTTCTTCAGTGAAGTTTTATAGGAATACAGCAACACCCATTTCTTTACATATCGTTTCTGGCTGCTTTTGTGCTACACCAGCAGAGCTGAACAGTTGCATCAGAGACTTTGTGGCCCCTAAGTCTAAAATATTTACTATCTG
Organism: Lemur catta; assembly: GCF_020740605.2. Lineage (NCBI taxonomy): Eukaryota > Metazoa > Chordata > Mammalia > Primates > Lemuridae > Lemur > Lemur catta. The sequence continues at coordinate 110,071,000 of NC_059129.1, forward strand.
ACCCTTGAAGAAAAATTTTACCAAGCCTTCCATCAGTCCATAAATATACAAATATCTTTCTTACCTTCACCAACACTTTGACTCTATAGAGCTTCTGGACCTGTTTCACTTCTATTCAAACTTCTTGAAAACTACTTTCCATTCATGGACTCTCCTCGTTTCTCATCCATTCCTCAACTCTGAACTCTTATCTCTGCTCCTACTCTATTAGAGTTGCTGTTCTTTAGGTTAAAATTGATTTCTTAAATTATCAAAGCGAGTGGCTGCATTGTTGGTCCTTCTGTATAGCGTTTGATGCCGGGATCACGGGTCTTCATGCAGGACTCCCTGTACCCTTGTTGCTGTGACAGTGTTGTTAAAGAAAAAATTTCCATCACACTCATTAAAAGCAAGTGTTAAAGTTGGCTAAGGCAAACTTTATTCAGGGGGACTATCACAATGGGGTTTTGTGGTAGGGGAGAGAGAGGGGGCTCAATTCCAAATACAACAAGGAAAAGTGGGAATTCATAGCTATGGAGCAGGGTGGGGGCCAGTGAATGGAAAATTGCTAAGAGGAACATCAAGGCCAGGGGGATTCTGGGTAAATTGTCTTGACAGGATCCTCCCTGAAGGCAGACCAGGGGGAAAAGATGACTGGGTAGGGCGTAGGTGAGGAATTTAATAAAATACAGAGGGTGATCAGATACCAGCAGGATTCTTACTAAAACTGGACTACAAGGGTTAAGAACAGAGCCCAAAGTCAGAGCCTAGTCCAAAACAAGACTCAGAGGAGCCTGACTACTGTTTGGTTAAAGAGAGAGTCTTTGTCAATGCGTTCTCCTGTTTGCCTCTGCCCTCTGTGACATTCTGCCTTGCACCTCTTTGAGGCCACATCCCAACTGCTATGACTCTATTCCAGGCTCCCATCAGCTCTCACTTGGCCAACCTTAGGCAACTTCTAACTACTTTTACCTTTCTGCCTCCCTGTCTTCTTTAAATCTATTCTCATATGGAGCGATCTATATAGGAACCCAATATTGTAGCCCTGTTTATGAAGCTTTAGTAATCACCATTGTCTGTAGAATGAATTTAAAACCATTTTACAGCTGCAGTGAACAAACCAGGCCTCAGACTGCTGCCTTACCCACTGTCTCCCTCTGAGAAGAATTGCCCGAGACCTCTGTTTTATAGCCAGGATTATATTCCAGGGAGAGCAAAACACATTGTAAATGCAGAATTTCGATAGAGAATGTTGAGAGATGTAGTCAGTATTTCACAGGGTGCCTAAGGGAGATGAGTAGGAGATGACAAAAAGGGCTGGGTAGGGGACCGTTCATGAGGAACCTAGTTTGCTATACTAGAGAATTTATGTTGTCCAATAAGGATCCACTGACTGAGTATAAGCTGATTAGCATCATCGGTTTTATATTTAAGAAAATCCATTCTCAAAATGGTGTAATACTTCTGGGAAGCAGTTTTATAATATGTAACATAATTAAGGGATTATAGGGTTGTGCTTTCTTTTTTAAGTAGGAGAGATTTGAACATATTTATATAACTGCTAAACAAGAAAAGGCTGAAATACAGGAGAAAGATGCGATAATTGATGGTGTCATTTACCAGGGGGACAACAGTTGAAGGATTAGCAAGGACAGGACAAGAGGCACCTCAATAAAGGAGGGAAGAATAGTGGAGATACATATGATATAAGAGTGGGGAAATAAAATTGAGGTAATTCTCACAGGCCTTACTTAACTCGTGAACTAGGAAGCCATATGACCATCTGAGAATGATGACGGAAGTGGTGGCAGATGGTATGTAAATGAGGTTTTGGACTAACTGTTGAGGAAGATGGGAGCTAGTGATAAATGTTGACAGGTAGAAGGATACTTTGACATTGTTAAAGATCACATGAGATGAGAAGTCATCAATTTATAGTGACTTCCTATAGAGAACTGTTCTGCTATAGTACTCTGTCCATCATGGTAGACTAGGAAAGTGGGAGGCAGCTGTTTGGTCGGACAGGTACAGGTTTGGACTTCTGTCATGTGAAGAGGTTATGGGGTAAGTCCCATTTTTGAAGCCCTGCCTTACAGAGTCTAAGACTGGCTGCAGATGGAGTTTACTTTCACAGATTCAGAATTATGATCAGTACATGAAGCATCAGCCCATCATGTTAATACTCTTCAGTGGTTCCTAATTGCTTTGCATGTTAATGCAATCTATTGGTAATCAGCTTTAATGTCCTCCAACTGTTAGCTCTCTTTTGTCTAACAGTTGTGGATGTTTTGAAAGGGAGAATCTCAGGCAGAATTGAAATGAACTTTGAAGAACACACAGTTTATGGAGGCAGTCAGCTCCATAAGCTCTGTGTTCCTCCTTTTTCTTCCTCTGAAAAGATTTTATCATTCAAACTTCCTTCATTTTCTTCTCAAAGCCTGTTGTTCGTTTATTCAGTCAATAAATATTTGAGCATTATGTATAAGGCACAGTAAAGTTCAGTGATATCCTATGAGCTGGAATGTTTAGTCTTAGTATTTTTAGACAGGAAACAATTTGAGAATTATTCTTGGTCTAGCATATTGGGAACAATCAGATCTATCTGGGACTTTTTCAGAGTTATTGAGTCATGCTACATGACAAGAGGCCAAAGACTCACAGAAAAAGTAACATAACGATATGAAATCAGCTCGAGCAATCATCTGCCGCTTAGAGGGAAAAGACTCATTTGCACTTTCAATCTCTCCCTTTCTGATTATCTCTATTGTTTATTATAAGATATTGGTGGATATGGTGAGAGGGGTTTTAATCTATATAAAACTTTCTTAATGTTTATTTATTTGAGCTTGACTTGAGATAGCCTCTTCTTGCCTCTTCTCTCACCAAACTACAAGTCCAGGAGGACAATGATGGACACAGAGGATGTGTTTAAAAATATTTGTTAAATGAATGAATGAGTCATGCTAATAGATGTCATTAGCTTGGTAAAGTTTTCTAAACTCTGCAAGCCAGGACCGGGTTATGTTATAATCCAGTGACCTCATGGAAACCATAGCTACTGGACAGTGACGTTCCTGATATGATTCACACAAATTACCATAAACTCTGTTTCTGTGATGTTCACTTCAGACAGGTCAGACATTTTTATACCCTCTCATCGGCTACTGCCTTCTCTACTTTCCTTCTCAAATGTCCTCCAGGCAAATTGCGTCTGAAAAACTCATCTAAAGAATCCAAATTGCCACAAATTATTTCCTGCCGGCCATTACAATCACTGTCAAAGATTTCATCATTTCTTCATTTACTGTCTCCTGGTTTCACAGAGCTATCGGGTTCTAGGAGAAGCAGCATTGCTTGATGATGTGTTAATTATATTTTTATGCCTCAGCAAATACCTGATGCCTAAGAAACAGCTTGGTTTCTGCACATGTTGCAAATAAGCAAATAAACAAAACAAATAACAAGTAAACAAACAAAATTAATGCACAGCTACTATATGCAGATCCTTAGAATACACAAAAGCCACTGTCCTAATGCCATATCTTTAGCTATATCATACCTTTACAGTTTTTCTTTTTCTCAATAAGTCAAGAATTCATTTATCTTCTAACTTCCCATAGTTTTTCACTCACTGGGTATTGATAAATGATATAGCCTGAGGAGGTAACTTTTCTTGAGGACCTCATTTAGTTCTCATAATAAACCTATGAGAGAAGTATTACCTAGACTTTGCAGGTCAGGGAACAGATTCAGAGAGATTAAGTAACTGGAAAATAACAACGATTGTTATTATTCAGAGTAGCATTCGAATAAATGATAATGCAAATGCCTGACCAGGTAGGTATTATGATCACCAGTTTACGGACAAGCTAGTTTCAGTTCAGAGAGAGAAAGCACTTTGCCCAAGGCCACTAACTGATACTAGCTGTGACAAAAGCAAGCGTTTCAGCCTGGGTCTGTCTGACTGCAAAGTGTGAGCTCTTCCAGGCTGACTTGTTTAACTAAGGGCTTTTCTCTCAGCAGGGGACTGTTCCTGAGTTTGTACAGCTTCCCGGTAACAGGGAAATTACTGGATAAAATTGTATGCTGTCTTGTCCAATTATAAGACAATCAGTGCTGGGAACACTTACAGGCTAAAGGTGAGTGTTAATGCCTCTGTTCTTTTACCCGCAGAGTTTAGTCTTGCTTTTAGGAAAGTAAAACATGATTAGCAACAACAAATAAAAATCCTACTGCCGCTTACTGTCTTTGCCTTTTTCTTTCCCTTCTCCTTAGCTGGAACTAAGGTAATCACCTAATACGCAAGCCCCGGGAGCGTTATGCTGACAGATCTTGATGTTCCACTCCTGTGTTTTCACTGGAGCTGTGCAGTTATGTCTTCAGTCAAATGGAGCTGTGCTGTGAGAGATGCTGGGTGGCATTTTTCAAAAGGGAGTGAGGATCACAGTGACTACTTCTTGCTGTCAGTGGAAGGGAAAAGCAGGAAAACAAAATAAAAATGAAAAATTGTAGTTTCTTCCATAGTGCCATATAAAGGTGCTTTTCTAGCTATGTTCTCTACACATTTAATCACATTAAACTAACTGATGAAATAAAAGCTCTCCTCCCTTGGCCTCATGCTAATTATTCTTGTTAATTATTTTTTAATTATCTTTCTATCACTGCTTCTAGAACAACTGTCATAATTTCCACCTCAGAGCCTCCAGACATGACATATCTATAAACGTAGTGTAAGGGATGGTGACTAGGCTGCGAACGCTTCCAAGGGAAACACAGAAGGGAAATCAAACCCAGCCCCAGCTCCTACCACATTAGCATGGGTGAGTCTCTCAAATTGCTTGTTAATTATTCATTATAGGAACACATACACACTAAACCCCTTAATTAGTTGAAGGTTCATATTATCCAGTTCATATCTTTGGATTTGCAGGGTGTCTGACAACATGTTGGCTAAAGCAGTGCTCAAAAGGGCTTGCCGATTTGTCTAACCTTACTTGAGTAATCAAAACAGGAATTAGGTTGGGTATTTGCCTTTGAGGTCAACCGAGTAACACCTAGCTCTTCTGTAGTTGGGTGAAACATTAGCACTATGCTAGGCACTCTGAGGGGGATACAAAGCCAGTTGATTTCGTTTTCACTCTCAAGTAATTTATAATCTCAATAGCGAGGCAAAATAGGCACATGTGACATTAAAAAAAATTAGAGACCAAAGAAGTAGTGTAGATAGTAGTGCAGAGGAAACTATCAGGACAAAATCGATGAAGGTGATTGGATGGGGGGACATGACCGAGCATGTATAAGAGTTTAGAGGGCTTAGTGGTGGCAACAAACATGGGGTAGTCAGTGGCAGATGGCCTGACTGAATCGTAGACTATGTGAGAGAATACTAACAGGTAAGATAAATAGCCATACATATAAAATATGAGATAAATAGTAATGTGAATAATAATATATATACCTAATACATAGCATATATATCAAATAAGTTATTATATACTTGCACAGAATATTATTGATCAAATTCCTTTTCTAAGAGCTGAAGACTTACAACACTGATAATAGTTTTGCTTCTATTATATGAGATTAAAAAATTGTACCTAAAGTCAATCTTATCAAGATCTGTGACTTTGTTTGTCAGCAAGATAGATTTTGCATCATTGTCACTACTGTAACATATCGTACTCACAGTTTCTTGAAAACCCTTTATCTGAAAATTGGGGCAGTCTAATTAATGTGGCTATGAAAGATCAGGGAGGAAACTACCGCTTAAAATATTCCATATTAAATGATCAACGTTGATCTGATGCTATGTCTGCCAATGCTTTTTGAGAGAGGTTACTAAGGGTCTGTCCTCCCCCTTTCCATTAAAGCAAAAAATGAGTTGAAGGCAGAACCCACATTCTCTACCCTCAAAGAATTGGGGTAACTAGTTATGCTTGAATATATGAGAAAAAAGATCATCTCTGAAACAGAGAGTTCAAAACAATGCTATAATGTTTGAATGTGTTGAAATGACTAACAGTGGGATAACACTTTGCTCTCCAGGTTTGTTCATGTTCTAAAAATATGACTTCATTACCTAACCCCCTCCCCTCAATAAGAATTAGAAGGCTAGCTTAGAGAGGAGAGTTACTTCTGATTTTAATAGGGGCATAATACCTAGCTCACATGCATTATATTTAATGCCCACACAATTCTATGAGATAGGTCCAATGATCTCAATTATTTTTATCCTTAGACGTGAATAAGAGGGGCCCCTAGTCAGTGCTCTGAATCTTAAGAGGACACAACAAATCATAGACACTAAAACACAAAAAAAACTTTTTTCCTTTCCAAGCTAAGATTTTCTTTTTTCTTCTCTTTTTTTAGAGTTTGAAATTTATTTGACTACATAAGCATTATGGAAAACAAATGCATTAGGCAAAATGGTTGTCTTAGGCCAGAAGATGTTGGTCTGAGTGTTTATATATGTGTGTATGTATCACATCTTCTGCCTTGGAAGCTAGAGAAAGAATCAGTGCTTTTGTTTACATCTGACTTACATCTGGCTGTCCCAAATCACTGAAGTGTCTAGGCAGACCAAGATCCCCAATAATTGCATTCTCTTCCTCCCTACCTCACCCCGTCTGCTTGGATGGTCTAGTTTCGATAGGTGCTCAGGGTTCTCTGGAAATCCTGAATGAGAAGGATAAACCATCTGGCACTCTAATCACCATCTAGGGAGCTCAAACAGTTTCTGCCCTGTTCAGGCCCAGCAAATCTGTGCTGCCCCTGAACTTGCAGGGGGCCGGGGCAGGCCCAGAGAGAGCAAGGTAGCTCTCTGGCCTCTGGATGGTGAACACGGTCCAGGGGAATAAACTTGAGGGGTGGGGAAGGGAGGCTGAGTGGGAAATAGGCCAGATAGGGAGCACAGCTTATTTCATAACTTTCAGGTATTTAGACACACGGTATGTTGGCCCTCATTGGTATTCTTGCCCTGGGCTGTGCTAATGTTAGAGGAGACCTGATCTCATTTCTGCAGATAAGCAAATTGAGGTTAAAAGGTACTAAATTAATTGTCCAATGGCTGATAAATAACAGATCTGGGATTTGAACATCGATCTGTGCTGACTTTAGAATGTGAAATTTGGGGTAGGATGGAGGCAGTTATGGAGGAAGAGTCTTGAAAAATGTAGACTGAGGTAATAAATAAAACTTCTTATAGTAGTCTGAGGAGAAAAGCAACATGAGAAAATCTTGTCCTAGGAAGATTTGTCTGGTGGTATAAAGGCTATTAATCTCAGGTGCATAATAATTGGCCTTGGCTCTTAATCTAAAAGATTTCAGAGAATTGTCTTTTAAAGCTTAATTCCCCAAATGCTAATAGTTTTTATACGTGTGTACAACACAAAAAATGTTCTCAAAATAAGAAGAGTAGGAAATTCAAGGTGAAACTGAAATAAGATTCTTTATAGCTGAACTTCTGAGAGTCTTAGATTTACCTATTCAGATGTCTACAGAGTAAATAATATGCAGAATTTCCCCAAAGTTCTTTCTAATTGTCTTGCTTTTGTGGAGGACATTGTAGAAATAGTGATTTTGAAGCCCTTTTCCTGCCGATCCTTGCACTGGAGGAAATGGAAGTGAGCAGTTTGAAAGCCACTCTGTCTGAGTCACAATAGCTCAGATGGATCGTTCCAGTGTCTGACTATTACCTGGACCTCTGGCAAGCACAGGAAAGACAGATCAGCACCTCTCTGCCACCACAGAACTGGTTTTCATGGTACAGTGATGGCCCTGGTGGCCAAAAGAACTGATTGGAACAAAAAATTAAGAATGCTAACTTTTGGCGGTTAGGCTTCTAGATGTTCTACATATATGGAAAATAAAGACAATACCTTCACTTTTATATTTCTGCATTGGGAAAAACAGGAAAATGAATGATAATCCAAATAATTTGGACAAGGTCAGACAAGAGAAAGAAATGAAAATTATCGAGTGTCTGTGCCTGTAGGCCCATAGTATTAGAAACAAAACATCCACGGCAAGGGTGACAGAAGAAAATTATGAGATACAAAGATTTTATATTAAAAAAAGTCTTACTGCTGCAGGATAACAGAAAAATTTAGAACATGTTATTATGCAATGTGTTTACAAATGGAAATGATGATGAAGGGGTATAAAATGGGAGTATTATTGACTAATTTTTAAATAAGAAGAAGAAGTTTAAAAGAGTAAGTTATTGTTTTTCTAAAAGGTTTAAAAATAAAGCTACTAGGAGTAGGTATATGTTCTAGACCTCTAGGACAAAAGAGATAAGTCAAAAAAATATATGAAATGATAAGAGAGCAAGAGAAGATAATAAGATTAGACTTAGTGGAGATTTCAAACTTTTCATTGTGATGTGTGATTTGTAAAACTTTTGAGACAAGGTTAAAATGAGGGAAAAGGACATGATGGATTTTCTAAATGGCAGATCATAGATTTTTTTAATTTGCAAAGCCCCATCTGACAAGGGCTGCTCAAGCAAATCTGGTTAGGGTGAAATTTTCAGCCCAGCTATAAATAGATTTCAAACACTCTCATATACATCAGTAGAAGTATAAATCAGGGCAAACTTTATGGAGTAGTATCTGTCAAAATAAAATATTCTTTGTACTATGCAAATGTATAGCAGTGAACACTGCCCCAACAATTCCTGATGTTCTCCCCAACATTCATGCTTATCCTGAAGCATTATTAGCTGGCACTGGGTAAAACTCAGTTATTCGGCTATAACCGAAGTTCTTCATGGCAGCTGTGAAGAAGCTGTTTTGCAGTGGAGTGCATCCAATCTTAGGAAGCCTGTGTTTGCACATCAAGATTTTGGTAAGCAGGTTTTTCACAAGCCTCTGGAACTTAGGAAACAATGGAATCAAAAGAACAACATATTTAACCATGGATGTGTATATATGTGTAATTTATGAACGTACTGTTGGTTTTTACATATTCTTTACACAGAAAAGCTTGTTTGTTAACAAGCCTATTCACCTGGGATTGGTCAAATCTTTTTGAATCCTGGGTGGGTGGGAGCCATATTGCAGCAATGTTCACAATGTGTTTCTTCCTCATCCCCCTTGAATTGTATTTCTGGCTTGGCTGTCTTTTTCCATACAAGATCTAGCTCTGAAAATATCTTGGCTCTGAGGCTCTGCAGACTCCTTTTTCAGTTGATTTAAGCTTCAATTTTATTGTGCAAGTGTGTTTGCCTCTCCCACTATGGCTGCCACTGTAGCCTATTGCTACTGCTAGTCTTTTTTGTTTAGCTCTGTTTATTCATGCACTTATATTATATTGAGGAGTTAGAAACCCCTCTCAGTTTAGTCAGAAAAAATGACAACTTTTATCTCTTGCATTAAGTTTTTCTAGTATAGAATTGCATGCCACTTTTGGGGCACAAAATGCTGTTTATAACTGGGTTACCAATGTAACATTTTTTTCCCAATTAAATGTAAGCATTGGTTGCAAACCACACATAGGCATTGACTGCTTAATATGAGCTAAGTACTGAGTTAAACACAAGAAGAAAATGTCCCTGCATTCAAAAATCTCACGAACTAGTGGAGGAATTAGAGGTAAGCAACATCGCAGTACTATAGTGTGAGAGTTGTCATAGAAGCTTCTATTTGGCAATGTGTGAGCTTGGATGAAAAGGGCAAAGCAAGGAGGAGTTAGGGAGGGCTTTATAATGAAGATGATGTTTAAATTGAATCTTGAAGTTATAAATTATTGGACAGGTTGAATTTAGATTTCTGCTCTCCCAATAGCCAGCAATTTTTTGCTGTGCTGTCCACATGTTTTACTTTGCAATATTTTAAATTCAAATGACTAAAAGTTTAAAGACATCAAGCCTACACAAAAAAGGCAGGTCATATTTTTGTAATAGATCATTTTGTGAAAAAAATAAAACCCCCAAAACCACAAAAAGAGTTTTCCAAATTTTATCATTTTAAAATGTTTTTATTTTTCAGTATAAGAAAAGATGCAGTATATGGAAAAATAAAAATGTTTTTGTTCTTTTTCTAGTTAATATTACATGCTTCATTAACACTCTTTCCATTACTCTAATTTTGTCTTTCTGTTTTTTTCCCCCACTCATGTAACTGACCAAACCTTAGCTTTAGAAAACTCCAGCTATTGGCTTCTCCACACCATGCCTGCACTAGAAAGTGTGGAGGATGGAGTCTTCATTGATGCTTAATAGTGCTGTTTTTCTGGTTACCTCATTCTTTCACTCCTCACATAAGATTTTATTCTCTATTATTTCCCCACCTTCAATAGCTTTTCCTTGCTATCCTTTGACCTCCCACATCCTAAGCAGGTTACTTCATATCTACCTCACAGACAAAACTGAGTGATCAGATGGGACCGGCCTTATATCAAATACCACACATCTGAGCTGTCTTACATCTACAGTTCCTGGCTTCCTTCCTGTAGAAGATCTTTTAGTCTTTGCACCTGGGCTTTGGAACCTGTCATTCCCACGTTTTCAGGAAAACTATGTCATCGATTATCCTTTTTTCTTGAATAGTTTCCATCTTTATCACTCAACTGAATATGTCCCATTGTGTTTACAATATACTCAAGAATATCCCAATACAAGTATAAGTAATAAGCCTTATTCTCCCCTACATATAACTATTGCCCTTTTTTCCCTGTTCTCCCCAAACTGTTAAAAGAACAACAGCTGAAGCAAACTTTTGCTTATTCTCTGTTTTCCACTCACTGGTCAACCCACTTTAACCTGGATCTGCTCAATCACTACTAATAAAATAGACCTGTGAGGTCTATTGACTGCTTCCTGTGAGGGAGCTCTTTCACTGCTTCCACCGTGTGAAGACACAGCGAGAAGGCACTGCGTGTGAACCAGAACGTGGGCCCTCACCGGACACCGAATCTGCCGGAGCCTTAATCCTGAACTTCCCAACCTCCAGAACCGTGAGAAACAAATTCCTGTTATTTGTAAGCTAACTAGTTTATGGTATTTTGTTATAGCAGTCCAAATGGACTAAGACATTTCCTCATCTTACATTCTTTTCCCAGGCTGTTCCATTTACGTTCATGACTGTTATTTTTTTATTTTTTGAGACAGAGTCTCACTCTGTTGCCCGGGCTAGAGTGAGTGCCGTGCCGTCAGCCTAGCTCACAGCAACCTCAAACTCCTGGGCTCAAGCGATCCTACTGCCTCAGCCTCCCAAGTAGCTGGGACTACAGGCATATGCCACCATGCCTGGCTAATTTTTTTCTATGTATATATTTTAATTGGCCAGATAATTTCTTTCTATTTTTTAGTAGAGACGGGGGTCTCACTCTTGCTGAGGCTGGTCTTGAGCTCCTGACCAGTGATTCACCGGCCTCGGCCTCGGCCTCCCAGAGTGCTAGGATTACAGGCGTGAGCCACCGCGCCCGGCCCATGACTGTTATTTTAATCTACATACAGAGGACTCATATTTTTCTCTTTATTGAGAAAACGACTCTCAGTTCCAGATCCATATATCCAATTCTTATTTGCATCTCTCCAGGGAACCTCAAACTCAACATAATAAAAGACTCAACTCAATATCTTCCCCCTCCTTCTCAAAATCTGATTATCCTCCAGTGTCACAGTGTCAAAGAATGGCACCAATTCTAGTCCCTTGTTCAAGCCTGAGAACCAGAGAACATACTTTGATATCTCCTTTCCATTTATCTTCAATACTCGCTCTATCATTGAGTACTATTGGTTTTTCTTTCTAAGTTTCTCTCACTTAGAAAATTAAAATAGCCTCTTATCTCCACTCCCAATCTATTTCTTCCACTGAAGCAAGTGATCCTTTCAAAACTCTAATCTGGTCAAGAAAATCCCCTTCTTAACATCTTTCATACTTTCCCATTGCTAATTTTTAATAATAACTTTATGTCAAATAATTTATATAACACAAAATTAACCCTATTAAAGTATACAATTTAGTGTTTTTAGTATATTCATATAATTGTGCAAACATCACCCGTATCTAATTTTAGAATATTTTCATCATCCCAAAAGAAACCTTGTACCCACTAGTAGTCACATGCCATTCTCCTCTCCCCTTCATCCCCTAACAACCAGTAATCTGTTGTTTTGTCTCTATGGGTTTGCCTGTTCAGTACTTTTCATGTAAATAAAATTATACAATACTATTGCTTTTTGGATAAAGACAAAACTCCTTAACTTTGGCTCTAAAACTCTGCAAAGCCTGGCCTCTAATTCTTCTCATGTCTCATCTTAAATTGAGATCTTCCTTACTCTCCTGATTCCATTCACATTGAGCTTCTTTCCTTACTCCCTACTTGCCAGGCTTCTTCTGATTAAAGGTGTTTACAGGTGTTATTTTCTCTCCCTGCCTTTTCTCATCTAGTAAACTCTGCCTCATTGTTCAACTCAAATGCTGCTTTTTCAGGATAGCCTTCCTTGAGCCCTCTGACTAGGTCCAATCTTCCAAGCACAGGGTCTGATGGCACTGGGTCCTTCCACTGTGCAGTATTTCCAGAATTGTAATATTCATTCATTTTTTTAATTATTCAATTAATGCTTTTTTCCACTGGTCCAAGTTCCATGACAGCAGAGACTACATTTGTTTTTGTGTAACATTGTAGCTCTAGTATCTAGCAGAGTCTCTCATATGGTAGTAGGGGCTAATTAATGTTTGCTTAATAAATGAAATTAAGTTTGCAGTAAAAATATTTGTAAAAATTAGTTACTGAAGTTGAGCTGACTTTAGGAAAAAGGTGAAAAATGTAATGCAGTATTTAGTACTGAAAAGATACAGTAAATATTACTGGGACTGGCTTCTGGCACTCTGGAATATACTGTAGCTCATCCTTCTGCACCTTCTTGCCTCACTTTCCTCATCTATGAGGATTACAATTGCCTTTTCATGTCCCACACTAATGAAATGACTCAAATCAGGTGATGTGTTTGAATAAGGTTTTCAAACCATAGTTATTATAAAGTGTTCTATTGATTCACCAAGAGGCATATATTCAATAATTTTGGTTATTTATAGGGTAAAAGTCCATATTGTATAAAAAAATTGGAAGAATGATAAAATCTCCTTATTTTTTTATGTAACACACATATTTGTCAATTATGAAGATTAAATCCCTTTTCTTGATTGAATGTGAAAGGCACTTTGAAATTTCATGAAAAAGAGAAGTGATTGGATCTAAAGTAAGGAAGATGACATCTGTGACAACAGAATTAGATAATAGCCAAAATGATGAATGCTGGCAGGTCTCTCTGAGATCATAGCTACAACTGAACCAATATGATTCTCAGGATGCATCTGCTGAGCTGGAGTGTAGTGAAATTAGGAAGAAAAAAGCAAAAGATGTATATGGAAATTGATGTTCCATTTGAAAATAACCCATTTTAGTTTCATATAGTTGATTATATGTATTACACTGTTGTAATCAAATATTCCTCTGAGTTCTATATGCTTAAATACTTATCAGTGGGTTATTTGGGATGAAAAATTTATGTAGAGACCAATCACATTGTCCTGGTGGGGAGGAAGATTGGTGTTAGCACCAAATATAGTGCTTTAAATAATATGTATATATAAATATGTTGCATACATTGATGTATGATTCCTATGGATTTAGTGTATGATTTGGTTATACATGTCCGGGAGCAGAAAGACCACTTATGGATGCTTAAATTCCTAATATTACAAAATTTTAGAATGGACAGAGCCTCAAACATCATTGTTCTAAAATCCAAGGAGGGTATGGCTCTCCTATGGATGTTAGGAGAGCTAGTTAGTGGCAGAACATAGGCCTAGAGCACAGGTATTGAAATTTCCAGTATACCCTGCAAGTTTTGCTACTCATTATCCTCATTTGGAAATGGAGATTTTCAGCCAAGAGAAGAAAAATGGTGGAATTATGGCAAGTAAATATTCTTGGTGGATGAAGAAGGTAACTTAAATTGTCTTAGCAGTTCCATCCCATTTGTAGCCATCTCCATTTTTAGCTATACTTCTAGAGGCTGACTTGTTTCCACTCCCACCTTTATAAAAAGGCACATAATCTAGTTTCAATATTATTACCCTTTGAATTTAGGGCTACCACGGCTACCATGATTAACATCCAGTTGAGAATGTTAACCAGGCAAGATTTGGGATGAAGGAATGGACTTGATATCTTGGAGTCTTTGGCAAGCTTGTTTTCCATTGTTTTAACTCCAGTGGATATCAACATGTGTCAGCTAAAGAATCAAAGAAAATTTTATGAATATACTAAACTAATAGTAACTGACAAATAGATTATATTGTTCATGGACATCTAATATACCAGGTTGTACATATTTGTTTAGCTGTTGAACCATGTGAGTAGGATTTTTTTTTTTCTTAAATCAAGCATCAGGACTCTGTATACTTCCTCTATGATTTTGGTGTTTCCTTATACATACTTTAGTCCCAAGTGCCTTCCTTGTACATTTAAAGCCTGCAGTATATGTGAATTATACATATGCTCACTTTTTTTTCTGAAACAAGGATTATAAATATCCATCTTTTGTGAAAGGCTGGGGGAGAGATGTGAAGTTCTCAGACTCAACAAAGTTATATGAATCTTCATTTATAAAAATACTACAAGGCATTTTTCTTTGTGCCTAAAGATAATTTGACTGACTAGTTTTTGGTTCACAGTGTATGAGTAAAACTATTTGTTTACCATTGCACCATCATCCCCAATCATTGGAATCTCAAAGTTTTGTAACACTACATACCAAGTTATCTTCATCCTCTGAAATCATTGCATTCATTGATCTTCATACTCTATTCATTAATTAGATTCTTCTTTATGGAAATTCTTCCACTTTTTTTTCTTTTTCATGTAATTATTCTCTATATCTTAGTACCTTCAGTACTCTCCAATGTATAATCCAAACATACATTAATTGTATACTCAGTATGTGATTTTTATGCCCCATCTCCACCCAGACTATTTTTTATTTTATTTTTAATTATTATGGGTACATAATAGTTGTATATCTTTATAGAGTACATGTGATTTTTTGTGTTTTTTTCATGTGATGTTTTGATACAGTCATACAATGTGAATTAATCAAATCAGGGTAATTGGAGTATCCATCACCTCAGGAATTTGTCATTTCTTTGTGTTAGAAACATTCCAATTCTATTCTTTTAGTTACCTTAAAGAATACCTTAACTTATTGTTGATTATAGTCACTTTTTTGTGCTATCAAATCTTATTCATTCTAACTATTTAACTACATTTTTGCACCCATTAACCATCCCAACTTTACCCCTCCCCACTACCTTTCCTACCCTAACCTTCATTTTACTGTCTCCATGAGATCAATGGTTTTTAATATTTAGCTACCACATGTGAATGAGAATATGTGGGATTTGTCTTTCTAGGCTTGGCTTATTTCACTTAAAGTTCTCCAGTTCCATCCATATTGTTGAAAATGGCAGGATTTTACTCTTTTTGTGGTTATATAATATTCCATTATATATATATTATATACACACACACCACAATTTCTTTATCCACACATCCTTTGAGGGACACCAGGTTGATTCCAAATCTGGACTATTGTGAATAGTGTTGCAACAAACATTCCTATTGAGTTGTTGGAGCTCCTTATATATTCTTGTTATTAATCCCTTGTCAAATGGGTAGTTTGCAAATATTTTCTCCCATTCTGTGGGTTGTCTCCAGTTTGTTGATTGTTTTCTTTGCTGTGCAAAAGCTTTTCAGCTTTATGTGATTCCCCCATTTGTCCAATTTTGCTTTGGTTGCCTGTGCTTTGGGAGTATTATTGAAGAACATGTGGTCCATCCTTGAGACAGATCCATGAGCAGAGGAGAGTATTCTGTATCTGTGTCCTTATTGTTACCAGTGAGTTGCATACCTTCAGATGATTTCTTATTGTTCATTAATGTCCTTTTGTTTCAGATTGAAGAATTCTTTTTGGTGTTTCATGTAGGAGAGGTCTGCTGCTAATGAAATCCCTCAGCTTTTATTTGTCTGGGAAACTATTTATATCTCCTTCATGTTTGAGAGATATTTTTGCAGGATATAATATTCTAAGGTTAAGGTTCTTTTCGTTTAGCATTTTGGATATGTGCTGCTATCATCTCACTGCAGCTAGAATGGCTATTATCAAAAAGATAAAAAACAATAAATGAATGCTGGTGAGGACGCAGACAATGGGGAATGCTTGTATACTGTTGGAGGGAATGTAAAGTAGTATAGCCGTTATAGAAAACAATATGGAGGTTTCTCAAAAAACTAAAAATAGAACTATTATATAATCCAGTAATCCCACTGCTGGGTACACACTCAGAAGATAGAACATCAGTATATCGAAGAGATATCTGTACTTCCATGTTCATTGCAGCAGTATTCACAATAGCCAAGATACAGAATCAACCTGACTATTCATAAATGGATAAATGGATAAACAAAATGCAGTATATACAATGGAATATTATTTATACATAATAGAGAATGAAATCTTGCCATTTGCAGCAACATGGATGGGACTGGAAGTCATTAAGTTGTGATAAATAAGCCAGGCAGTTGAAGACAAATATCACATGTTCTCACTTATATGTGGGAGGTAAAAATATAGATTTCATGGAGGTAGAGAGTAGATTGGTGGTTACCAAACGCTAGGAGGGGAAGGGGAAAGGAGAGGATGAAAAGAAGTTGGTTAAGGGGTACAAAAGTACAGTTAGAAGGAATAAGTTCTTGTATTTGATAGCACAGGAGGGAAACTATAGTTAACAATAATTTATGTATATGTCAAAATAGCTAGAAGAAAACTATAGTAATGTCCCCTAAATAGAGAAAATATAAATGTTTGATGTAATATTAATAGCTATCCCAATTATCCTGATTTGATCCTTACACATTGTATACATTTATCAAAATATCACATGCATTCCCATATATGTACAACTATGGTACAGCAATAAAAATATTTCAGTCAAAAAACTCCCAGAATTTAAAAAATAAGTTTAGAAAAAAAACAATCAGCCAAATCAGATTTACTGCATCTTTCAGAAAAAGTCTGACTTCATTTTTAATTCAAATACTTGTATTAATATGTGTCTTCATGAAACTCTCTCAATCTGAATACAAATTCTAAGATAGATAGCCATAACACAGATTTCTGACATGACTTCATTGCTTGGATGGAATAAAGCAATTTTGAAAATGTGTAAATGATAAGAATCTTGGGTGAAAATGTCTTAGTGTGAATACAAGAGAAGTAAAGAAGTATTAGTCCTCATCAAGGATACCTCTAGATTTTATAGAAGTTGGGCTCCAAAAGTTGGGGGAAAAAGAGATGGGCAAATCACAAAACCAGATTCACTTAAAGGGAAGTTAGGTCCTGGAAATAAGAATGTGAAAGTCTGAAAGTAAAATCACTAATTATACTTACAAAAACACAATAAAGGGGTGAAAAACAAAGAAATCAATGACACTTCACAGAAAATGCTGTGATGAATTCAGGTTTTAAAGGTGGGGAGGAGGGGAGGGGAATAAACCAACCTAATGGATAATGAACACTTTTTAGGTGTCAGACATATCTACATCCAGGACTCAAGCATTACAAAAATGATCCATGTAACCTGAAACATTTGTGTCCCCTTAATATTTTGAAATAAAAAAGAACCATTGTACAACAGTATAAGCAAAAGTGTCTATGTACTCTTCCCATTTTGTTACACAGAGCATCAAAAAGATGTATACTAGAGAGGGAATTTAATAAAATGGATAATATTTACTGTTCTATCAAAAAAAGAAAAAGTGGTAGAAGTCTGAAAGAATATCAAAATAGACAAAAGGCCAAAATGAGCAGAGAATTGTGAAAAAGACTGCTACAGAGGGTAGTTGAGCAAGATGGACATGGAAGAGAAAAGCCCACTGTTTTGCTAGACACTGTCTTTCTTGGGATGATAGATTTCTATTCAACTATTTTTCTTCCATATTAAAGTACAGGAAATTAGTTTTCCAACTGGAAAAGTAGAATTAAAAATGTAACAACAGATGACACTAGTCCCTTTTACATAAAACCATCTTAAATTCCATTATATTATCCTGTAGTTTACTGAAATGATTTGCAAACATAATTTCAGGATTTGCATCAGTAATATTTAAGAAATCATAATTAATTGGGAGATACCAGAGTATGACACTGATAATTTTCTAAAAGCATATATCATTATATCCTAAAATTTGTGTATTGATATACTTTCTAGAACTAAAAGCTATAATACATAGTTGACTGATGATCTCTTAGAAAAATTCCTCTTGCCTTTTTCTCTCTCTCTAGGGTCAGCCAGAATCTCCGGGTATAAACCGCAAGGAACCAGATCTCAGCTCAAGGTAAGATATATTTTCTTAAAGTTATAGTGGCCCAAACTTGGATTATCATTGTAACTGTATATTCTCAATGTACATAGTAGACTGAGCCCAAAGCAGGGTTGGCACTGCAACCTGAAGAGTCCTTGAAGGAATTCTCTCAATAGGTGGGATTGGGAATGAGTGATCTCAAATTTATGTTCCAATTCTTAGTTTCTAAAATTCTATACATCTGTTTTGGATGAATGGAGCAGCTTACAAAGCACAGATTTCTTTGATTGCTTTCTAGGTTTAACCCATTAGCGCACTAGCACTTGGTCAGTTGGTTGTAGATGGCATGAGGTAGTAGGTCCAGAGGAGTGTGGAAGTGCATGTGAGCTCTGTCGGTGAGGGTGGAAGAATTGCTCTCTACAAACTCTGGGCTGTGTGGTCATCAGCATGATGGACCTCGAAAGCCAAGGGTGCAGGAAGATTAGATTTTCTGGTATCAAGGTTTACCTGCTTCACATTTGGTCTCCGGCAAGCCCTTGTTGCCCTTACAGATTTGCCTGAATCATTGACAAAAATATCTTTTTTTGCTTGATGCTACTATATCTGTCCCTGACTTCTGCTGAAAAGTCAGTTATGCATTTTATTGATCATTCTTGGTGCAGAGAGCTGTACTGGCTTTATCAGCAATAAGTTTATGGCCTTTAGTTTTTGCCTTATGGGAAAAGAGGGGCTATCCAACTTCCCTCAATATTTTGAATACCTGGGCATTCTGCTGCATTGTCTTTCTCCCTCATGGTAAAACAAACAAACAAACAAACAAAACAATAATTGAAGAATTTATGGGAATTCATTCGTTTTCCACAATAAAAATTGTTTGAAAATTATAGACCTTGTTAGAAGGAGGTATGGAGTCACTTACAGGGTAACTCTAAGGTGTGTGTGTGTGTGTGTGTGTGTGACAGAGAGAGAGGTGGGGGGAGAGAATGTTAAGATAAGTGGTTTCAGGCATACACTGAAGTGAAGTTACATTTTTGTGTGTGCTACAGCCCCTACTCAGCAATCTCTTAGCTTCCTTTATTTACAAACCAGGAACTTCAGCTGTTTTATTAAAGACTGGGCATGAAAGCTAAGGTGCTTTGCCAATGCAGACATCAAAGGGACGCAAATGTACTTTTCCACATATGTTTTAGATAGTTTTTCCTTCATGCCTGATATCAGTC
Organism: Lemur catta; assembly: GCF_020740605.2. Lineage (NCBI taxonomy): Eukaryota > Metazoa > Chordata > Mammalia > Primates > Lemuridae > Lemur > Lemur catta. The sequence continues at coordinate 110,090,571 of NC_059129.1, forward strand.
AGAGAGAGTGCTAGAATGTAATACCTCACACCTCGAAGATTAAACACCTTCTCTGCTGGTATTTCTGTTTTGACTTCATTTACTGCCAGCTTATATCATAAGCACCTTGCACCATGTCATGTACACTCTTGGCTCTGTCTGAGCAATGAGACTGTTTTTCAAAAGCATTTTTCTGCAAATAAGTAAACTCTGCCTTGTCTTTGATGTGAGCTTGGTTGCTGAAAAAATAGCTTTGTTGGACAGCAAGATAAGATTATAATAGAGTCTATAATAATGATGCCAATCACAGAGGGCAGAAAGGCTGGTATTCTCAGACTGTTGTATTTGTAAATCATGCTAGATTTCCCATGGCTTAATCTAAAAATGCCACCTTGTCAGTGGTAGAGGCTTACGTTTTAAGTTCCCAAGAAAAAAAGATTTCAGAAAGAACATCCTACTCTCCTTTACTGTGTAATAAATAGGGTCCAGGAAGGACCCGTATGATCTAAGGAATTAGCCAGGGGGCATTTTTACTTCTGCACCTAACCCTGTATGAATCAGCCAGGTATCACATTCACTTTTTTGTAAAGTGATTCGTAGTTGTATTGAAATTTATGTTTTGGGTTTTTGCTTTCATTTTGTTTTTACTTGAATTAGAGGCACATGTTCTGATATGGGCCAGGGAGTTGGGGTGTGGGAGCCCCGTGGCTTGGGGACTGGGCTGTAAGGAGGAAGCAGCAAGTCTGAGGATCAGTTAGAGCTGAGGACTCATAGCTTAGAAACAGGAAGACTTGAAGTAAGGTATTAGAAGAAAAAAGAAAAGGAAGTAGTTCTAAACATTCTATAATTCTTCTTAGAATTGATATCTTCTTACGGTTAAACCACTAAGGCCTAGAAAAATCAGAATTTATTTCATTTGCCTTATATCTTCAGAAATGTTTCATTCTTTTATCTGAGAAAGTGGCTTCTCATATTTTGTTTTTAAAGTTTTCTGTCTACTTTCATGTCCCTTCTCTATACACATCAGTGACTAAAAAGCCAGATGGCAAAGGAACTGGGGATGACCTATTTCAAAGCATGTTACTAAAGTGTTGGGGTCTGAATGTTGGTGTTCACCCAGATTCATATGTTGAAATCTTAATCTTCAAGGTGATTGTGTTAGTGGGTGGGGGCTTTGGGAGGTGAATATGTCATGGGGGCAGAGCCCTCGCGATGGGGATTAGTGCCCTTATAATAGAGGCGCAAGAGTGACCCCACAAACCTTTCAACACATGAGTACACTGTGAGAAGGTACCACCTATGAACCAGAACTGTGTGAGGAATAAATTTCTGTTGTTTATAAACTACTTAATTTATATTATAGTATTTTGTTACAGCAGCCTGAATAGGCTAAGACACAGCATGAGGACTGATTATAAGCATAGGAAGCTAAAAGCTAGGAATGATAGCTTTAGAGTAACCACTTAAATGATTCTTATTGTCTAAAGGGAATTTTTTATTTTATTTCAGAGGATTAGGGGGGTACAAACGTTTTGGTTACATGACTTGCTTTTGTGCCATTTGAGTCAAAATGATGTGTGCCCAACACCAGGATAGTGTGCATTATATCTATTAGGTGTGAATTTACCTGTCCTCTCCTCCCCACTCCCACCTGCTTGCTTTCCGCTGAGTGTTACTACCAAATGTACACATGAATGTTGATTGATTAATTCCAATTTAATAGTGAGTACATGTGGTGTTTGTTCTTCCATTCTTGTGATACTTAGCATAGAAGAATGGTCTCCAGTTCCATTCAGGTCGTTACAGAAGGTATTAGTTCACCATTTTTTTATGGCTGAGTGGTACTCCATGGTATACATATACCTCATTTTATTAACCACTCATGTATTAATGGGCATTTGGGTTGTTTCCACATTTTTGCAATTGTGAACTGTGCTGCTATAAACATTCAAATACAAGTGACTTTTTTTATAAAATGTCTTTTTTCCCTTAGGGAAATACCCAGTAGTGGAATTGCTGGGTTAGGAATGTTGTAAGGAAACAATAGTCAAATTTAGATTTAGAAAGAACATCATATTATTTTGCTAAATCTTTGCAGTTTAAAGATTAAACAAAATGAGGCTCAGAGAAATTGAAAATTGTATTATAATTTTTGTTGAAAGAATTTTATTCCTAGGCTTTTTTGAATGTGCTTAATATCTCCTGTAATGTAACCCATTCATAACCAAATCTACCTATTTTTTAATACACACAAGCTTTTTTCCAAATCAGAAAAATACCTTTAATCATAAATGGTCAGTTTTAATGAAATAGCAACCAAAATCTAAAATATGACCAATTTCCTCTTTCAAAAAAGAATTTCTGAAAGGTTAAACTCATGTAAATGAATAGCATATTATAAGATGATATATTTTGTATCATAATTTTAAATTATAAAACACTCTCACAAATAGTTTCTTATGTATTCTTCATTAAAAAACCCTGTGAAGTAAGTGGCTATTAGCTGCATTTCATAGATAAGAATCCTGAAGGTCAAAATTTAAAAGATACCTCTAAGACAATAGGACTAAATCTTAGGCCAAGATCTTCAGACTCCAAATCTAGTGCTCTTTTCACTGTCTCATAGTTTGCTCTTTCATAGTTAATTGCTTCACTCTCCACCACCACTGGTTATTTCTCAAATTTCATTTCGTTTCAAGAAATAATAATGAGAATTTTAAAAGCCAAAGAAGTAGTAGTAGGGAATTTCTAAAGTAATTCTGCAACTGAGGAAATATACCTCGAAAGACCAGTGAGAAGGAGAGTATGCTGTTCTTCTGGCAGCTAGGAGGGATGGAGGCATTGGCACACTGGAGCCAGCTTACACAGGCTCACAAGAGCTGATTGTTAAATTTACAGCAATTGTGCTGTTTGTTGAAGAGCCATTTAAAAAAATTAAATTACATAAACTTAAATTGAGCATTCATCTTAAAAACAAAGGTAATAAATACTCAAGCCTTGTCCCTTCCTAATTATTTATCTTCTTTTTACTATTATTTATGTTATTGATATTGTTTACATCTGTTGGATCTGTATGGCAGAAACACTGTAAAATGAATGGTGTGTTGCTCTTCTCCGTCCTGTGTGGGTAGTTTGCAATTGACCATAATGGAAATATTAACACCATGAAAGTCACAAATGCTATAAATTATTGTTTTCTCCATTGTTTAGGCTTAAAATATTATGGAGAAACTATTAATAATACTGGTAATTTAAAAATTATATTTTTGTCTGTAGCTGTTACATTGTAAATAGCACACAAAATTGAGAAAATATTCTCCTAATATTTGAAAATAATGATCTGATTCAGCAAGGATGTTGCTCATATCATTGAAAATTGAGTGAAGCCTAAAATAGGTCTTTGTTGTTTTGCTTTAGTCTCATTCTGTAATACAAAGGAAAGTATCAAAAACATTTACATCAAAACTACACTGATTTGTTAATGACATGAGTGACTCTCTTTTGAATTGGATTTGTAATTAAGCATTCATAAATAGTCTAATTTGGTGGCACTATTGTTGGGGATAGAATAAAAAAACTGACAACATATTTTATGTGAAACAGAGATCACAGTGAAGTTATTGAAATGGAATTCACAATGAAGATTATTGTATACGTTATCATTTTTTTTTTTTTGTAAATTGGGTGCTGTATGTTTTTAAAGCAGTAGTATTTATAATAAACTTTTTTTTTTTTTTCTGGTGAGCCAGTTGTTAAACACTTCTCAGCATACCATAGGATAAAGGTAGGATAGTGCTCTCGTATAAGAGAGGATACCAGAAAATCCATGTATTTTCCTCTGTAATTCTCTTTGAACAGGAGTTCTGAGTATATATAATAATATTAGTTTTATGTAATATACCTCTGAGACCTTTTCCTGTATTGAATGGAGAGGGGCCCTTTTCTACTTTGGGGCCTTAGCTTCAAATGCCAGAATGCATTTCACATTCTAAATGAAGCACCGACTTACATAGACAAATGGAACACAAAAAGAGGAACTCTCATTAGTTGGAGGTAAATTTGTGGTCTTTGCCCTCATATTCAATATCAATACTATGCTTTATTTCATTTTCTTAGTACCCAGTACCTGGTACAATGATGCTACCTTCCGGAACTAAGCCCCATAGCTCTGGTACATCTTTGATCTCACACGGCTTCACTCTATTGATGTGACCTTTCCAAAATCAGTCATAATTTACCTGTATTATATTCTATCCCCTTGGGGTTCTGTATTATATTAATGCTACTATAAAATGGTCACCAAGGAGTGAATGCCATCCTCTCTTCAGGTAATATGTATTCACATTAAGGCATATTCATTCTCTGTTTGTGCTTTAACCCCAATTGATAACCCAAGGGTTGGGATTCTTAGCATTGTGGCATAATGGTGGAGATGATGAACATTCAGTAAATAATTTTTGCTTAATTGATAGGATGCCCTTCTAGACTCCTTCAATCATACACCACTTCCAATGTGTCTTGTATTGAAGGCCAAATTAGTCATATGATTTCTTCTCCCTTTTATCAGATTCTGAATTAAAATTAATTTTTATAAAAACTAAAATTACAGCTAGAATATCTACCAGGTTTCTGGTAAAGCTATTTTGGGGTTTGGAGCTGGCTTCCTTTGTCATTCATATATGCCCCATTGACTTTTATTTGGGGTTTAGCTTGTACTGCAGTTAATCAAACCTAAGTTCCATTTGTAAAGGCCTTGATGAGACAGCAGAAATGTCAAAAGAGAAGAAGAAATCATGAGATGTCATGGTCTTTTGACTTCCAATTGAAGAGTAGAGGTTAGATATCGGTCAAGTGAATGAAGGGATATTTTGTAGCCCCAGGAAGCTTACTAAGGTAAAATAGGTTAATCTTATTGAGAATACATCCTTCCTTTTAAACTTTCCGTGGCTACTGTAGTGATTTAAGTAGAAACATCAGGGTGTTACAATATTTAATATGTGAAATAACTAAATATGAGCATCCCCGAGAAAGGTGAGTTAAGTAAAGGGGCTTTGTAGTCAGGCAGTCTGGCTTCCAACTCTAGCTCTGCTTCTTTAGGAAACTTAATCTCTCTTAACTTCAATTTTATTATCTGTAAAATTGGAGATTATTTTCAGTGTGTCCACTTTGTTGGGCTCTTTTAAGTATTAAGTAAGGTAATAGATGTAAAATATTTAGCAAATTTCTCACTCACATATCTTCATGGTAACGTGTTACCAAGAGTAGGAGTCCTGTGATGCAGAATATTGAGAAGGCAAGTTGGGGAACTATTTGTCTATGGAGAATGTTTTAATTCATAGGCTACATGATGACATTCTTTGTTATTTTTCTAAAATGGTGCTATTTCATGAACATATTTTAAAATTTCAAATAGATTTAGCTATGTTAACATTATTTGTTGCATTTGGATGGATTTTGCAAATGTTTTTATTGGGTATAATTTGTTAAGATGGAAAATTATTGAATTACACTGAGACTTCTTTAATCTTTGTCATTAATGAAGTCTGAGATGGAAATTTTGTATTATAAGAGATTATTAAGATCTTAAGACAGTGTATCATATCTCAGTGGAGAGTTCTGGTATAACAGTGCTGTGGTCTGTCATAGTACATGATTTTAATCTAAATATAGCCTAATAGTTTTCATTTTGTATCTATGTTCTATGAATTTATAATTTTATCTGATTATATGCTAACAATAGTTTGTAGATGTACTCTGCAGCTACTCCTGTAAGGTTCATCTATCCTTTTTATTAGAAGCAATTTTCTATATTATCAAAAGATGATATTTCACATAAACATTAAGTTTTTCTAGAATTTATATTTTAATCTCTGTTTTATTAACAAACTGGAAATGAGAAGGGAATGCAAAGACTAAGATTATCAAACCTAATTAACCACATCTGGTGAACCTGCCCCCTGCATCCCGCTACAAGACAGTATCTCCTGTAACATTCTCCTGAGGAGTCTGAAAAGGTGAGCTGTTTCACAGAGTCACCTGGAGGTCCAAGCAGTTATAGAAATGCTGCTTTTGGAGATTTATGAAGCACATTAGCATATTATAATCACTGAGGAGTCCTGCAAGGTCCAGTGTTTTCCTTTTTTATTGAGTAATACTCATACCTTATATATTTGTGTTTGATTGAACATGTTTTAGAAAACTTTGCTCTGGATTATATTTTCTCAGCCAAAAGCAAGAAGAAAATCTGAATTTGCCTTTAACAAAGTTTTTAGAGTCAATTTGGAATGAGAAAAATTAGGTTTGAGCCCTTGCTCTGCAATTTTATAGCTAGATGACATTGAGTAAGTTATTTCATTTCTCCAAGTCTCAATTTCCTTTTCTGTAATACCATAAAGAACCTAATACTTACCTACAGTTTTTATAAATATCATGTAAATTAATGTAAGTGAAAATGATACATAAAACCAACGGATGATATTTACTTACTCAAATTCTTCCCTCATAGATTTATTGGGCCTTATTTAATATGCATTTGCTAATGAGCTTAGGTCTTCAGTTTTTCAGCCCATGATAGATTAGAATTAGGAAAAACAACTGGAAAGCTATTGGGCAGTTATTGAGCAGTGACAATAAGAGTGGTGACCCCAAAATTGAAAAGCAGAGTGACTGTATTGGTCCATGGCACAGTAGTCAATGGTTATAGATCATCAAGAAAGGGTTAAATGATGATGAGACTCCTCTATTTAAAAGGAGACAGGCTGAGTAGTGTTCTATGGTGTATATAGAACACATTTTCTTTATCCACTTGTCAAATCATGGGCACTTATCCTAAGTGAAGTATCTCAGGAATGAAAAAACAACCACCACATATTCTCACTAATAAGGGGGAGATAAATGATGGGCACAAATAGGCACAGAGAAGAGGGGAGAGTGGGAGGTGGGTGAGGGATAAAACTTGCCTATCGAGTACAACGGACACTATTCTGGTCATGGGCACACTAAAAGCCCTGACTTCAGCATTACACAATGTATCCAGGTAACAAAAACATTTGTGCCCCCTTAATATGTTGGGAACAAAAGGAGATAGGGTACAATATTTTAGGGAGAAAACTACAAATGTGTTTCCTTTAGACCAGGATCTCTTTGCTATCCATATGTGAACATCTGCCTCTTACACAGAGGTCAGGACATACTGAGATATCTGCAAATTTCTGCTTAATAAACTTTTTAGTATTAGTTGACTGGTAACTTATTTATTTGGAGGAACTCATTCCTTGAAACCTTAGATTTCTAATGTGCTCTTTTTTTAAAAAAATTATAATGTCAACTTGATATTTGATTGTTTATATAGATATATGTGTTATGTAACATATAACATATATAACTATTAACAGTTAAAATATAGGAATCATGTTTATTCACATGGAATATATTTGTCATGGAATATGTATCATCGAGTGGAAAAAACAGGTTACCAAATAATATAAAAACATATTCATTTTAAAGTATGTATTCAAAAAAATAAGTCTGGTAGGAAAAAAAAATCAATCAAAAAATTAGTGCTGATTTTGTCTAGGTGGTGAGTTTATGGTTTGTTTTTATTTTATTGTATTTGCTCATTTTTGTGTTCCAATTTTTCTACAATGAGCACTCCATACCAATATGGACTATCCCATAACAACATAACTAACAATAAAGCAAAATCCTCACCTTGATATTTCTGACCAAAACGATTGAGCAGAACACATGGGAGCCATCACATAAAAGTCACTCAGGAGCAGTAGTGTGTGTCCTTTTGCTGCCTGGGTGCCTCTCTGGCCCTCTGCCCACTCAGCCTCCCTGAGCACCACCGTTTTTGAGATGATGGACTGTTAAGTCTCAAATCAATCAACTTCCTACCAGGATGCATTTTCTAAAAGATGAGAACAAAAATCTGAAACCTATTATTCTTCCCATCCCCACAAGACTTTTCTAGAAGTTTCCAACTTCTCTATTGAATAGTTGAACAAAATAAAAATGAAAAAAAAAAATAAAACAAAAAGAATAAGAGGGGACTTTGTGAAAACTGTAAACAATTTTGTAGACAGAGTGTTTTATCCAGGGTTCCCAAGCAAACATGGCTCTAAGCTTTTTAATGATTCTTCAGTATTGATGCAGTACTATCACTGACAAGAATAGGGATATAAAAAGTTCTCAGCATGCCATCTCTTATAGATAAATCTTGAAAGGTACAAGAAGGACTCATCAAATATCACCTGTGAGACACTTGCAATGGTAAGAGCATAACCCAGGAAACTAATCCATCTGAGACAGCACTTAACTCTAGGTAAGAGATAAATGACATAACCCATAATGTACATGATGCTTGAGAAACTTTTATCATTCTCTTTTTATTTGAACTTTCTTTTGTCAGGGAGAACAAGATCACAGGATAAAAATGTTTTTCTCATAGCTCCTATGGAGCACTCTGTAGTCAGTCATTTGTTTATATTTAATGAGAAGGTAGAGGAAGACTCTTGGGTTTGTATCACTGAGATTATTAATTACTTTCATATCCTTGTGATTTGTGGCACTTAGGAAATTAATGAATCATTTATGCTACCCTGGTATGAAGCTTTAGGGGCTAGCAGGCTAATTATTGGTCACATGTAGAAGAATAGATTATTAATTGACTGAATGCCATGTATTGTAGAAGGTAGGTAGTTTTCAAATATAAGCAAATTACATGGTTGTATAATTTTAAAAGAACAGATATTTGATGCCTTTTTATTGGTTAGCAAAGAGGAACTATAAATCCAAAATCATTTAAAACCTTGTCTTAGGCATCTTTGCAGAGGTTTCTAGTCCCTTTCTTTTCTTTTCTTTTTTGCTGATTAGTCAGATGAAATGTAGATTTCAACAGTAATGCTGATCAGAGATGGCCAAAGTGTGCACAGTCCATATTCCTCTTGTTCTTTTCTTTAGCTCACTTGCTTTGCTTTTCTGTTGCTTTCCTTGTATCTCCTTTTCTGTGTTTCTGAATAGTTTTTGTTTACCTTGATCCCCTTACTTTTATTTTCCAAAGTGTTCTTTATGTATCCTTTTCATTCTTCCCATTGTGTTTTTCCATCACTATTCTCCCTTCCCCTCCACGTCACTCTTAATGTCCTGTTTCTCATCGTCTCCTCCCTGCGGTGCCTCCTCTCTCTTCCTTCTGATTCCAAGGAACCATTTTGACATTTTTATCCCTGTGCGCATTTGAGGTTCATCCATTACTGGCAGCAGAGGAGAGTTTTATTTAGGGCAGGGGACACGAGGTACAGTGAATGCCCCTGTGCACTGTTTAGCTGAGATCTGGCTTCTTTCTAGAACCAGGGATTAGTCAGAGTTCAGGAGAGGTGAAGTTTGATTGTAGAGGCAAAGATGATGTGTGAGGCCAGCTCTGGTAGGTAAAGTGACAGAGGGGACACTGTGCAGGTTTGTAGGTCCTGGGCTAATTAGGTGTGTTTTAATGCTGACAAACAAAATGCTGATATAACAGGGGAAAATTATAATTCCTGTCCACCCCATCATTCAATTTATGACACATATTATTGCCAAACTAATTCACCAAATTTGCTGCTTTAATCACAACCTCCTCTCTCTTGAATCCCCTTCAGAAGTCCAAGTTACTGTTCTCTGCAAACCTCGACTCCTCAAGCACCTGAGTCAACACCAAATAAAAGCCCCGACCTGCCCATGTACCTCCCATTTTAACTTTTCTTTCTTCTCTTACTCACACTCACTGCATGTATTTATGTGACCTTTTCTTGCAAAGTGTTCTTGTCATTTTTGGAAAGATTCAGTCTAGCTTTTCCAGGATGATTTACCTCATTTGTACAGTCCCACTCATAAGCCCCAAATTTTCAGTGCCCTTGGGAAAGCTTAGCTTTAACCTTATGCTTTTCCTAAATATTTTACTCCCATTCTTTTTCTCTTTAGTATTACAAGCTCTGTGCATAAACTCTACACCCATCTTGCCTCTGTCTAATAAACATTAATTTTTTATGAGGATATGACTTCAGAGCTATTTAAAATTTTTATGATTGAAACAATCTTAGTACTTCTACCAATGTGTGTAAATAACAGTACTCCGGAAGACAATGATCTTGAAAGAATTTTATAATATTCTTCCATACTCCTTTCCCAGAGAAGCGTTGGGAAAAATCATATTCTTCTGTGGCTGGGCTCCACATACAAAGTCTTGGTCTACTCTTCCTTTTAAGGACTTAAGGTGAGTGTCTTCAAGAGTGGTCTCTTGGTAGAATGGTACAATAGTCCTTGTGGCTTGGACTATTCACCTCTCTCTAAGAGATGTCAGTGCTCTTTTCATGTGAGTGCTGTTTTTGTCCTGTGGTATAATTTTCTGGATTGGCTTTTGGACACTATCTTTAAAGGTAAAATCAAGTGGATATTTTGGGTATCCTGATGAATAGTTGTTAGAAGAAACTGATGTTTAGTACCCTTAATAGACATGTAAATAGACATGTTTCCTGTAATATCTATGCCCTTCTCAGAGAGTCTGTTCCAACAGCCACTGCTTAGTGTGCAGCCACCGGACATCAGTGCAGACACTCACTGAAAACCTTCCACCACTCGAAATCAGTGGTCCAAGTTGGGCCAACCAGATTCTCTCTCCTAGAAATTTGGAGGTGGGACACAGGCACTCTCCTTTGTCAGCATTTACATTTATAAAGGATCGTAAGGCAGACCTGGGAGTAGCAGTCTTGGCTTACCTGTAAATGGGTAAATTTGGACAACACAGGGGGAAAACAATAGAGATATGAAGACAGAAGCAGAGACAAGATCTCATGGCATAATGGCCAGAGACAAAAACAGGCAATGAGTGACAGAGACAGAGACAGACATGCACAGAAATATAGAAATGAGGGAGACACATAATCAGAGACAGTGTGGGTTAGGGAGAGGAAAGAAGAGGGGGAGAGAGAGAGAGAGAGAGAGAGAATAGTTGCTTCTTAACTACTTTTTACATTTTTGGTGGCATTACCAAATTTACCTGTGGGTACTAAACATTTCTTATCCTGTGGAAGGCTTTACTAAGGGTCAAATAAATTTAGGTGAGTTTTGTTTTGAACTGTTAAGCATAGTTTCTTTCTCTCTCTGCATTTTTTCCCAGGTAGATTTCAGTCTTTTCTCTAAAAACCAAGAGGTAGTTGGTCAGTGCTCCTGGTTGAACACTGTATTAGCGAAGCCAAGCTTGTGATGTGATGACAGGAAGCTACGTGGATTCTCTCTGTGGCTTCTTGCTGCCCACCACCGCTGGCCGGCACTCCTGGGAATGCTACACTAGCCTTCATGGGGTGCCCAGGTGCAATTAATTCATCTCAGCCACGAATAAAACAACTCACGTTGTTAGAACAAAATCCTCATCTTTGCATTTGCAGTTCCACACACCACTGGACTTAACAGAAAACTGATGCAAGTAGTAGTAAAATCAGAAATCATCATACGGAATTTAGAAACAGAGAAAAAATAATGCTTGCTTTTTAAATCCTACCAAAGCCCCCGTATAAATGTTAACTTAAAGCATAAATTAATATCTGAGGGAAAATATCCTCTATCTCTGAAAAAAATTTTTGAGGAGGCCTAAAAATAGCCCCACTTCTCTGTAGATCCTAGATATTAATAAATGCACTATAACAGTTTGTTCCTGTGTCAGTGTGGATTATCCAGAGAACTGAGAAACAGAACCAACCAACAGGATTTATATGTCCCACACACATAGTTTACCCTTGAACAACACAGATTTGAACTGCATGGGTCCCCTTGGATGAGGATTTTCTTCTGCACCTGCCACACCTCATATGGGAAAGACCAACCCCTCTTCTTCCTCCTCCTCCTCAGCCTACTCAATGTGAAGGTGATGAGGATGAAGACTTTTATCATGATCCACTTAATGAATAATAAATACATTTTCTCTTTCTTGTGACTGCCTTAATAATATTTTCTTTTCTCTAGCTTACTTTATCATAAGAATATGGTATATGATACATATAGCATACAAATTATGTGTTATTCAACTGTTTATGTTATCAATAAGGTTCTGGTCAATAGTAGGCTATTAGTAATTAAGTTTTTGGGGGGACTCCAAAGTTATATGCCGATTTTTGACTGCATGGAGTGGGGAGTTGGTGCACCTAACTCTCACGTTGTTTAAGGGTGTATATTTCAAGGAATTGGCTATGTGACTGTGGGCTGGTAAGTCTGGAATCTGTGGGATGTGCCCTCAGGCTGGAAACTTGGGCAGAAACTGATGCTGCAGTCTTGAATCAGAATTTCTTCCGGAAAATCTTAGTTTTGTTCTTAGGGCCTTTCCATTGATTAAATCGAATGAGGCCCACCTACATTATGGAGGATGATTTCCTTTACTTAAAGTTAACGGACTGTAGATGTTAACTAGAGCTACAAAATAACTCCACGCAACACCTAGATGAGTGCTTGTTTGAATAACTGGATACCCTAGCCTAGCCAAGTTGACACATAAGACTAACCATCATAGCCCTTAAATCTGATCAGAATCTTTTATATGCCAATGGGTAGGACCTCAGCTTTCCTCTTCTAATATGTTCTTGAATCCCCAAGAGAGGAAATCACATCTGTTCTGAACTGCTATACCCAGATGTTCAACTCTCAGTGGCTTTTTTTTTTCTTTCTTTGAGTTGGAGTCTCACTCTGTCGCCCAGGCTAGAGTGCCATTCAAGGTGCAGTTACTTATTGCTCACTTTAGAAGGGCTATCCTAAATGCTCTATAACAAAGGATTCCTAGAATCTTGACAATTTGGCAGGATCCTAAAGCACTGTGGGTTTTATCTCCTACTCACTGGCACACAAGTGTCTTACTAAGTCATCTAGGTGCTTGTGACCTCCTATTTATTAGATCCAATTAACATAATGTTTTCAATGTAATGGGACAGAGTGATGTTTTCTGGGATTTCAACATGGTCAAGATTTCTCTGACCTATGACAAAGATCAGGAGACTTGACATAGTCCTGAGGTAATACACTAAAGTTGTACTTCTGTTTCTACTATTTAGATAGAGACGAATTGCTTCTGAATTGTCCCTAATTAAGGAACAGAACAAAACAAAAATGAAACTACTTCCTAGGTCAGTAACTGTACTTCAGGGACCAGCAGGTGTGTCGATTTGCCCCGGTAAGGATCATCTGGATCAGCAGCTGTGGTTGGTGGTACCAGTACTTCAGGGTCATTCTAAACATCCATTTGACTTTTTTTTACCAGCCAAACTGAAGAGTTAAGTGAGGATGGGACAGGAATCACCATCCCTGTTTCTTTCAATGCTTGCTAGTAGCACAGTTTTGCATTTTTTTTCCAAGGGTATGCTATTGCTTTTTGTTTACTATTTGACAGGGAAAATGCCAGGAGCTCCACTTCGTTCTTTTCGTCTTAATGACATTTACTTTATGGGCCAGGAAACTAATGTGAGGATGTTTCTAGTTGTTAAGTAAGATTATTTCAGGTATATGATCATGAACATGGGAAATAGCCACCAGGAAGGGATATAGTCCACTGACCTTTCTGAGACAGATATGGGCCAAGACTCCATTTATTTTCTGACTTTGTGCCCACACTTATTAGTGTTAAATTGGGCCAATAACTAATAGTTCCTAGGTGGTATGGTTATTTTTCTTTCCCAGTTCACTATCACCCTATTAAATGGCCATGGGTTCTTTGGGGTAAAAGTTGGAGGAAGATTTACAGTGTATCTTTGTGTCCATATTTCAGGGTGATTCCTTAAAAGAAATCATTCTCCATCTCAAAAGGATCTGGGTTTGTGAACTGGGTAAGAGGCTGTGAATTCCCACTATAATGCTTTGATTTGGGTTTTTGTCTACCAGAGGAAGAATTGGTCTGATAATACAAACCAAGTTATATTTTAGAAGGCTGACAATCTATTTCATTTCTAAGGTCTTTGCACAAAAAAAGATTAGCCACAATCATAAATCCACGTGGGTCAAAACACTTGCACTGCCATTCTGTCTTTGTGATTTATTGTGGTATTTGTGTCAACCTCATTCCTGAAACTGAGCATGGCCACTTGGCCCCTACCAATCTAAGACCCCATAGTTCTCACTGAGATTAGGAAGTCCAATTCATCAGCAGCATCTCTGGCCTACAGAAGGTAGCTACAACATTACTTTACAGGGATTCTAGTGCTTACTACCAAAGTATTCTTATTGCTTTGGGGAAGAAAGTGTTCTTTAACCCCTCCTGTAGGTATGGTAAGGTTATGGCTGAGTAGATTATATGTAACAGATCCACTAGCATTCCCACCTCCCTGTGTCTTTGGTTTTCTCCTCTTTGTGTCAGAGGGTCTCAGCATCTCATCCTCATTCCTGTAGGTTACCACTGAGTCCAGGTTTCAGCAAACTCTTAGGGCCTATCCCAGGTGCTTCAGCTGACATATTATATCTAGAATCTCACATGAGCTTCCTCACATTGATAAATTATTTTTGAACTAACCTCATATTTTTATCTCCTTGATTTGATACCTTGATAATAAATTTCTGAACATGCTTATCCCACCTTCATTTTCTGATGATAAAAATTATGAAGGTTCTGACACCACTTTCGTGTAGAACCTATCTCATCCTTGAGAATACCTTGTATTTTTCCTTTTGGCCATGTAAGCAATGAATGATGGTTGGGGTTAGCCTTGAGGAGAATGAGAATCTCCTTGCAAGGCAAGAGCTTTTGATGAAGCCACTGAAAGTAGTTTTTGCAGACAGGCTGGCAGGATGGCTTAAATTACCAAGAAAGAGTCAGGGGGCTTTAAGAGTTGAAGTTAAGGACCTTGTCTCAAGTCTGAGGGTTCCACATTTTTTAACCAGTGCCTTGTCTCATAGGTTACAGTGGGGCCCTGGTTACAATGGAGTAGACCTTGAGACTTGAGGTAGGCTCATAAACTTCCTTTTAACTGGAACCGCCAAAGCCCACTGAAAATACATGTTCACTGGCATTGCAACTCTGCCCATACCATCCTGTCTTGGTCCTGATCATCAATGATGTTTGTTCTGCAGATATATGAGAGACACATTTAAAGCTAATTAGTTCTCCTTCATGCCTCGAGTTGAAAATTCAAGGCACTAAGCTTATATTTTTATTTTTGTAAGCTCTCCAACTGAGTGAGAAGCTGCCTGTAATCTTTATTACCATAATGATTAAATGACACGGACACATAATCTCCCAAAGCCTTGCCCTCTCCTTGTGACTCTCACTGCCTCCACACCCCCAGTAAGGAAATCATCTGCATATTATAAAGCAGTATGTGTGGAATCAATATTATAATTTTAACCTGAGAGGCTATTTCTTGAGGCTACTCCTGGTACCAATTACTGCAACAGCCAGGGACTCAGCAAGAGACAGAAGGAACACTAATGGAATCTGAGGACAATTTAATGAAAGTACGAGTTAGGGACCTATGAGGTTTAGATAAGATAACAAACAAGGGAAATTGAGGCACTCCTCACTAGCAACATTGAGAAAGTGTTACCGTCCCTAAACCTGAAGGGGAGGAACAGTTCCCCAAAGCCCTGTGAGCAAAAGCCTCGGAGGAGGGGCTGCCTGGCAAGAGCTGAAGTCCAAGGGGGTCGCATCCACTGTTAGGACCCCCGCATTGAAGCAGGTGTGAGCAAGCCACTAACTGGCCTGACCTCTCTCACCTGTTGGGCTTCTCACTAGCTCAGATGATGCAGTCTGTAGGGGTCCACCTTTTTGGCATACACAGAACACTACAGAGAGTGGATCTGGTCAGTGGGGAATGGGGAATGGCAAATGGAGAATAATCATGGGGTTGAGGTGTCGTGTGAGCTGTCTAGGTAGCAGTGGTGAATTCACGGATAGAATCCTATTCTATTCAGAAATACTGTTCCCTTTTACTGTTGCTCCTGACAGAGCATATATTTTTTCAGGCTCCTTGTATCACTATGACACTCCCGTTCCATACTGCATCTCACCCCACTATGTCAGAAATTCTTTCCCATGGCTCTCATGGCCCCCAGGCAAATCAGGATATATGGCTAGAAACTGCTTAAGTGTCCTTAAGGATTCTGACAGTGAAGGTGATTGTATATGGTTGTAGCACATGAAAGCCTCTAGAGAGCTTGTTGCTAGTGCCTCTGAGTCTGAGCCAAGATAACGTGTTAGAGTGGCGAAGTAAAAGAAAATTAAGGTGAGCATCACTTTGAAGCAAAATTAATTTGTAATGTGATGTGGCAGCAGAAAAGCTGAATGTGTTTTGAAGTCCTACATGAAGAATAATCACAGTCCTGAGTATTTCTTCCCACACAATTCAGCTACAATGCTTCAGACATCACATCTGATTTTGAATGTCTGAGTTACAATCAGTTGGAGATATTTGGTGGAATACTAGAAAGGAAAAATGTGCAATTAAATAAAAGAAAAAAGCCTTACTAGTCAAAAGTACATGCCCCCAAACAAAGTGAAACAGATTAATTTCTACTCCCAAAATTGTAAAAGGCATAATGTGTTTAAGACACATATCAACTGGTAAAATAGAGACTATGGGTAAATTATAACTTGAACATGAGAAAATAACTAGAAATGAGCACTCTGGTATCAGTGATATAATCTTTTTGGTAATACATAGAAAATTGATAATACATAGAAGAAAAATTGGTAAAACATAGAAGTATGGAGGGGGAGCTGATTGTCATTTCAAGTATAAATTGTTTAGTCATAGGTGTGCATCCCTTTCTATGATGTATCCCTTAACTCCATGAAGGTGAAAATTCAAACTGGAGATAGATCTGTAAATGAGGAAGCAGGAATTTTTACTCCCTTTCCATTTCCCATAAGTCGAACAAATTTAGCTGTATTTTGCTAGAGGCAAGTTTGCTGAACTTGAATAACCTTTACATTGATTGCTATAGACATTCAGGTAAGATTGAAAAGCTTTTTCTGTGGTGTTGCAGTTTTACATGGTGTAGGTTTTTGGTCATTGCGTCAATCTCCATTGCTTGCCTGAGACTATCTCTATTTGAGAAGCTCCTTTAAATAGAAAATGGCCTTTACTCGAGTTAAGGGATTTCTCATGGCTGTACCGTGGGGGGAGGGCATGCAAACTTTGAAGATAGTTGATCAAGGCTTGAGTCTTGCTTCCTCTGCTTACTAGCTGAGTGACATTGGGCACATTTTTAGCCTCTGTGAACCTTGGCTTTCTTTTCTGTAATATGGGATGCTTAATGATTATGGTTGTGCTCTAAAGATTAAGGGAGATAATTTATGGGGATTCAATAAATAGAAGCTGCTGCAATTCTTCTTATTCATTGTCGTCTTATTTCTCAATTAAGGAATCAATATACCTTCCCTGTGGAGTAGAGTGGTGGTACCTCCAGGAGAGGGAATGCTGGCAGCGCACAGACTTGTCTCTGTTGCCAGAGTTAGTCACCATTTACCTAAAGTAGCTTCTCCATTTCTACTTCTCAGAATAGACTGATTCAGTACCCCCTGGAGACTTTAACTTCTTTCCTAATAAATGAAAAGTTTGAATCTGGAGTCAGGTAACATTTTTGCCTTAAAGCATTGTCTTAAATGGATTTTTCTTTCCTGCTTAAAAGAAAGTCAGGAAAGATTTATTATAAATGCTCTCAGGAGAGCTCTTCCAAAATGCTTCCCCTTAAAGAGGTAGTCACAAAAATGAGCACTGAACGCTGCCTTGGAGATTTGAAAAGTGACAGCAAAACCATTTTCCACATGTCTCTCAGTGAATTTGGGATGAGTTTGAATGTACTCAAAAGTAACCTAAAATTTCACATTTGATTAAATTAATATCCACATGTGAAGACACAGATAACAATTCGTTTTTAATAAAAAGAGACAATTACAAAAAGGAGATATATTAGAAGGCCGATAAGGAAGCCAAATTATATTAGGTAGCTTTACAGTTACATCTTTAAGGCCAGTATCTCTTTAAGAGATAATTTCATCAGTATTTATTTAAATTACTTTATATATTACATTTGACTGAAATAACAATTCTGAATTTAATTCAGACAACCGACATAAGTTTCTCTTTTACTCTTTGATATTTTATAAATCTTTGCAAATAATCTAAATTTTTTGGGGGGTGGAATAGGGAAAAAAATGAAGAACATTAAATTTGCCTTTTCAACTACCTCTTTCTGTCTTCAGGCTCTGGGTGCTTTTTAAATTTTTGAAGAAAGACAAAAACTTGCAGTTTTCAAGCTTGCTTCATTTATACTCCCTAACCAATTACATCCATTGAGAAGGATGGCTACATAGCTAGAGATTCTTCCTGCAATGACCTTCTCTTGGAAACATAATATGGCCTAATGGATGAGCAAATAAATGTTAGGAAATGTTAGGTCCCCTTAGGGGATATGATCAATTGTTTCTTTTCCTAGTTCTATAATCCTTTATAATCGGTTAATACAGAATGGCAAATTGGAAAAAGTGCTGGACTTGGCATCAAAACTCCTAGGTTCTATTCCTTGTAATTCAATTTATTTAACATTGTGTCTTGTACAAGTCACTTAGATTTTGTGAACCTCAGTGTCCCTGTCTATGAAATGGAAATGCTAACTCCTGCCTGTGGTGGATATGGGTGATTCGTTTGTCCTGAGCATCCATTTCCAACAGTTAGCCTTCTTGTTCTGCAGAGGCTAGAAAGCAAAAAAAAAAAATCATTTCCCCAGGCTCCCTTGATGTTAAGGTTTGGAAGCAAATTAGATCCTATCACTTGGAAGCATTTATTCAAGATTTAGAAGGTTGTGCTAATATGGAAGCCATATTCCAGAAGCTTTGGTGTTTTTCTTCCAGGAAATAGGTTGCAAAGACATGGGTTTTATCTCCAACAGTGTCCCAGTGTCTAGCACTAGGTAATGGTTAAAGTGGCAGCTGCAGCAGCTTTCTCATTTCCAGCCCACAGCTACAGCAGAATGTTCCTGACTTAATAGTTCCAATGGTAGCCTCTTTCTTCTTACCTTCTGATTGGGGCAAAATCAGCTTTCTTCCCTGTGGTTCAGTTGTGCAGTGTTCAGTGCTGGTTCTGGAAGCGCAGCCTAGAGCCTGCTCCTTCTAAATTTCCAATTATTTTATAAATATATATTTTCTTGAATATTATTTTAATATGATATTCATTTATAATAACATCATTTCTTGAATATATTTTCTTGAAATAAACCCACTTCTCTCAACACACTTAAAGTGTTTCTATTTATTGTATTGAACTTTAATACTTGGTCTTAAGTCTTGTGAGGATCACATGGAATCAACCATATACTTCAAGATGCTTGTTAAAATGCTATATGGACATAAGAATTATTAGGATTCACACACACAGAGGATTTGCCTTGTTATTTGAATGGTGGGATATGACTGAAACATTTTCTGTAATATGTCCCCTGAGAATGTGAGAGATTAGATCAAAGTGGGTAACTCTTCACAGCGGGAAAGGAATAATCATGTAACCAAGTTACAATATGTTTTCTGCTTACTCCCTGGTGACGGGGTC
This sequence comes from Lemur catta, assembly GCF_020740605.2. NCBI lineage: Eukaryota > Metazoa > Chordata > Mammalia > Primates > Lemuridae > Lemur > Lemur catta. Next base: position 110,110,103 of record NC_059129.1, read on the forward strand.
AGGGCAGAGTGGGTTGGGGTGCAGGAGGACGGCCTTATGCTTCTCAAGCAATCTGGGGTCTGGCTGTGTAGGAGCACTTCGTCCTGAGTGATTTCCTTGCTTCCATACTCTGCTCTTCATATCAACTGCCTTTGACTAGAACTGCAGCACTTGTGAATTTGAAGTATCTGAAAGTCAGAGTACCAGGTTATTTCTTGCTTTCCCTTTTTATTTTCCCTAAACAATGTCCCTGGGGAAACTAAAGGCTAAAAGTTTGAAATTGTAAAGGAATGAGCCAAATCCTAAAACAATTGGTTATTCTGAGATGCAGTCCTGGTATATTTCTGGCAAGAAATCAAATTATTCAGTTAGAAAATGTGATGATTCTTGAAACATAACAGGAAAGTTGTATGTGCTAAATCAGCACTCTGGGGTCTTAAGATTTCTGGGTTATAATTAGCTTATCTCACTGTTACCATGCATTTAATATAACTACCTACAGTAGCTGTGGTTTTGGATTTGTGGTTGGTATGGTTAGTCAATCATAACTGTTGTGATCAAACAAAATCTATTTTGTTCATTTTCTATTTTTATTTTTAATTATTAAATATTATGGGTACATAATAGCTGTATGTATTTATAGGATACATGTGATGTTTTGACATAGGCATATAATGTGAAACAATCAAATCAGGGTAATGGGGTATCCATCACCTCAGGCATTTATCATTTCTTTGCATTAGGAATATTCTAATTCTACTCTTTTAGTTATTTTAAAGTATACCCTAACTTATCGTTGTTTATACTTACTTTTTTGTGCTGTCCAATATTGTTCATTCTATCTAACTATCTAACTCTATTTTTGCATTCATTAACCATCCCCACTTTATTGCCACCTCCCTGCTACCCTTCCCAGAGTCTGGTTATCATCATTCTACTTTGTCTCCATGAAATCAATGGTTTTTAATATCTAACTCCCACATATGAGTAAGAACATGAGAGATTTATCTTTCTATGCTTGGCTTATTTTACTTAACATAATGTTCTCCAGTTTCATACATGTTGTTAATGGCAGGATTTAGTTCATTTTTATGGTTATATAATGTTACCTTGAAACACAATCAATTTTAAAGGAAAGGTGTTCCTAGTACTTTTCTGCATTGATAACCATTTACTAAAAAACAAATGTTAGTTTTACAGAGTACTGTATGCATATTTTATGCTATCATATATCAAAATGATGCTAAAGAGGGTTTTGAGTGCAACACATTGTAGGAATTAGAGCTGCCTGGTGGCTTTAATATTTGGAGCAGTAAAGGAAGATTTTACTGTATGGATTCTTTCCATTTTTCTAAATGAAACACATAATTGTACAAATTCTAATGTGGTCTGTTTTCCTCCTAGAAAGAGTATTTCAAAGCCAAGCTTAAGCCACACTTATGAGTGAGGTGAGTCTACACAATAGAATAGTCTTCTCAACACTTTTGAAACATACATTGTTACCCAGGTGAATTAGAAGATTTCCTGGACAGATGTGAATTTAGAAAATCAAAACAATACTAAACCATTCTTAGATTTCTAATCTTATGGATAGGATTTAAAAGATATTCATCTTAGACTTAGGTATGAAACAATAAGTTAATTAAAATTGAATTCATTCTTTCCAGGCCACTGAGAAGATAAAAGCAACCACTCTGTAATCCATAGAGCAATAATATAAAATAAGAAGTAAATGTAAAAATACAACAAACTGAAAGTATAAAACTTATATATAAAATTAAGACCAGCTGTCATAAAATTGCTACTGAAAACCCTAGATGGAACCTATACTAGGTCCCTTAGTTTTAGGACCAATGAAGAGACAGTGAAATCAGTATTGAAACCCTTATTTCCTCTGTTACTTCTAGTTTGAACATAGAGGATTCATTTCTGTGGAGAAGATTTGTTGTTGATGTAGTACAAAGAAGTTTGGTTGTTTCCTATTGTAGATGTTCTTCCATATCTAAGTTAAGTGAGACGAACTTTAGAAAGTCACCAAAAAAGATAGAGAGTGCTTTCCACAAGGGGACACTGTTTCACCCTTCCTTAGCAACTTGCTGATCTACATCAACTTCTAGGCCTCAGTTCTTCCATGGGATCAAAGTTGAATATGACAAGGGTGATATTGGGAGAATTTGACCTGTGTCCCCTGGAGCTTTTGGAGACACAGACACCAGGTACCAGATTTTGACTTAGAAAAGTCTACAGAATAGAGGCTGATTGGAATTGCCAGCTAAGACAGAGTGAACAGGAATTCTGTCTTCTAAAGTTTGTGGGGCAGAATCAGAGCTATAACTAGTCCATTGTGTGAGTTAGGAAAAAACACCCCTTACTCCAGGCACTCACAGCCCCATTCCATAGTGCACAGTTTGACGTTAAGAACAATGGCTCTTCCTGGTGCCCGATATTTAGTAGCAGCTTTGGACAAAAATGCCAGGTTTTTACCAGAACTGAGGAGATACTTTAGAAGAGTTAGACACATTTTGAAAAGACCCCATTACATAGGACTATCTACAAAAGGTGAGACAATCTCAGCAGAACAGAGAAGCTGGTTTGGTAGAGAAAGAAGGAAAAGCAATGGTAGGGATTCTTACTGGCTGGCACAAATGAAATTTCTCCATAGCCTATGGAGATAATTATGCAAGTTACACAAGAAATGGCCAGCCAGCAGTATAGAAAGGAAACAAATTCTCCACTTGAAATAAAATGAAAGCCAACACACAGCACTACATGGGATGGGAGACTTCTGGAAACAGATATAGCATAGAATTGGCAGATCTTGTTAAATGTTTGGAGATGATTATGCCTCTTCCTTTCTCCTACATATTCCCCACTCCCTTCCAATAGATGTATTTTCTTGAATCAGCCACTAACTTAGTTTTTGTTCCAGGGAGAAAAAAATGGCCTCCTAGTTTTTAGATGAATGTGAGATTTACACTTGCCCTCCATGTGTAATTGCATTTGATATTTGGACGGGTAAGTAAAATTTCCTTCATTTATGATAACATGAAACTCAGCAGTAAATCTCAAAATGATTGTACCTCTTACCAATTGGAAGCCATCCTTAGGGCTTACTAACAATGTAATGACAAACATTTCAAATCTTCGTTGATGGACAGAGGAAGGAAACTCATCCGATTTCTCTTCCTCAAAAATTCCATACACATGGAATGATGCTTCTGCTCCAGTGTCTAGTCTTTGGATCTTTACAAAACCTCCAAGAAATAATGCTTTATTAAATGTCTAGGGTCTTGAATTTAAGTGGCTAGAATATCACCAAAAATAAATCAGTGCATGTTGCGGAGGCGCAATACTTTATATCAGAGATGAAGGGGAAGCAGAAATCCCCAAACTGTTATAACTTGAAAAATGAAACAAATTTAACTACTTCAAGTGGACCACATGGATGTAGGAAAGGACATATTAATCAAACCTTACCAATTAAGTAGCTAGTACTCCACTATAAGACTCTGAGATGAATGTCAAAAGCATACTTTGATGGAATAGATATTTATGTTATTAAGATATCATAGCAACCAATTTTTATCTTTTCTGAGTGCTACTGAAGGTCAAGTCAAAAGTTTTCATCTGATTACTATTGTGACGATTAATAAAGATGATTTAGCTTGTTGTTTCTAACTTCCCTGAAAGCATGAGTATCTAGAAGTAGGAGAGTCTTTCTAATGCTAAACAGTAATGTCTTCTGCTAAATAAGTGAAAGATAAATGAATTAAAACCATTGCCAATCATTCAGCAAATAATTTTCAAAACAATTTTAATTAATACAGGAACTCCTGGAATGTGTGAAATTTGAAGCTAAAGCCCTAACATTGATTGAAATGATTTTCAATTATATTTTCTAAAGATGATTTATCTTGGGATGTTGCTTTGATTACTACTGCTACTTTCTAAAATGCTACAGATTTGGAATTTGAGGCTATGTACTTCTTATCAGTTATACAAATAGCTTGCAATGGTACTAATTTGTACTTGCTTCTGTTTTTCAGTTACCAAATTAGCCTTTATGGAGCATCTGCTCTTGGGAGCCCTATGCTAGGTTTCTCCTCTAGTTGTCCACATCTTATAACTGCACCACCATTCGCTCCTTTTCAGACCAGTAATCTAGAAGTCATCCTTGATTCTTCTTATTTCCTCATGAATTTCATGCAAACCATTAGCAAGTCCTATCTTCTGGCTCTGCTTTCAAAATATATTCAAAATCTGACCACTTCTCACTATCTCCACAGTTACTATCTCAATCCAAAGCATTACCACCTCCTGCCTGGTCCATTGTATACCTTCCACGTGGTCTCCCAGCTTCCATTTTTGCAACACTCTAGCCCATTTGCCACAGAGCAGCCAGAGTAATAGTTTTGAAGCACAAATCAATTGTATCACTTCCTTGCTCAAAACTTCTATAAGCTTCTCATTCCGTGAATATAATATTTAAAGTCCTTACCATGGTGTCTATTGGCCTTACATGATCTGGCCCTTTCTAGCCCCACCATATACCCATCTGTCCCTCCCTTGGCTCCAGCCACACCATCCTTCTCACTTTCTTGGAACTCACAGGGTTCATCACCACCTCAGAGCCTTTGCACTTTTTGTTTTCTCTGCCTAAAATATTCTTCCACCCAGATCTGCCAACACTTTCCTCAATGAATTTAGGTTTTTGTTTAAATATTCTTGATTATTTCATCTTAAATAGCCCTCATCTTTATTAGTTTCTAACTCCTTAATCGGCTAAATATATTTTTATAGCACTTTTTCACTTTGTTCCATCCCCACTCTCCATATCCACATTCACTGTAGCTGCGTGGGGACAGGGACTTTATCAATCTTGTTCTCCACTGTATATCTTAAGTCTAGCAGAGTAACTGATACAGAGCAAGCACTCAAGAAATATTTGATGAGTGAAAGTATGAATTGATATGATAAGCAAGAAGGATGAATAGTGAGAAAAAGAAGTTACCTAAAAGTTGAGGTATCCGTTGCTATGGAATTTCAAGTCTAGTCACAGGAAAAAAAACATACCTATGCAAAAAATATATATATATATAAAGCATTACAGATTGAATGCATTATACCAGACTAAGGCAGATCAAAGCAGTACATTTTATTATGTATATTACATGGGGCCATCTGTCCCCTCCTGTTTCTTTTGCATTTCTCCATACTGCCTAATGTGGTTTCTGTACATAAATGTTGACTATGACTAATAGATTATTTTTTTAAATATGTAAGTACAAGTGGAAAATAATATCGAAAGCAAAACTAAAGTGAAGACTTGAACTACCTGTGATCTAATTTTTCCATATTTGGTAACAAGGATGAATATGTATTGGCTTTTGTTTAGCTGCTGGACATTCATTGAAACAATTTTTTTAATAGTGTGGTACAATATTTTCAAGACACTAATAGTTAAATATAAATTTTATTAAATAATTTCAATTCCCAGTCTGTGATCCTTATAAATTTTAGGAAACCAGGTTAAACATTTTCCTTGAGAATCAAGTTTGTTAAAAAATGACTATCTTCTTAGAATGTAAATGAAGAACACACAATATACTGAGTTGATTGTTGATTAAAAAACTGTTGCTCACTGACTTGGATAGGCTGGGGTTAAAGACTTAAATAAATTACAGCTCTAGCTCTCAAGAAGCTTACACAACATTCATTTATTCATGTAATGTTCTCAAACATTTGAAAATTAACAGATTCCAGACACTGTCCCAGGCATTGGTAATGTAATTGTGAACAAAGCTATTAAGGTCTCTACTGTTCTGGGAAATAGAAATGGTACAAATGCCAATAAATGTGATTTTACATAAAGGAAAAGAACAGACTAGAATGGGAGCATATAACAGAGGAAGCCAAATTTGAGCCTTCAGGGAAGGCCCGTCTGAGGAGTGACATTGAGATTAGACTCCAGGAATAAATCTACGGGCAAAGGCAGGGGCAGGTGAGAAGGATGAGCATGCAAAAAGATCACCACAGTACAGTGTAATTAGGGCCTTAGTAGAAGTAAGGAAGTGAGTATAGAATCTGCTGGTTGCACTGAAAACGGCAAGATAAACATTACCATTTGGCATCAGCAAAGCCTTACCCAGGAGGAGATGCTTGGGTCACAGAAGTATGAATTTGCCAGATGGATAAGAGAGTAGGACTTAGCAGTCAGAGAGAACAGCATGTGCCCCATCTGAAGGTTCTAACACTGGAGGAGAAAGTAAACAAGTGGTATGACTCAGCCTTGCACAAAGTAGACTGGTGGTGTGAACTGGTCTAGGGAGCCTGGCTGGTGGAATCTTTCTTTTCTATCTGCATGTCAGGGACTGTGACATTTAGAAAGGTGATTAACACTTGGGAAGAGTGCAAGGCAGCGTTCTGTGTGCTGATCTATCCCAAGAGCTGCCTGCGGCTACCTCACGGCATGATAAAGTGCACTGCTGCAGACCAGCGATTTGCCCTTGCCTGGATCCCATGCTGGCTGAAAAATGGGCACAGTTACAGGACCAAGGAACAGGCTTCATTGCTTTAGACAACACTGCCCTTGGCCCTGGAGGGGAAAACAGAGAAGTAGGGCTGTAAAGGCTTCCAAAATGTTTGGGAACTGAACAAACTGTGTTATATAAATGAAGACTATTAATATATTGCTGTTATATAAGGGTAGAGTAGGTTGTCTTTTCTAAAAGCATGAGAAATAAACAGAGGCCATTAATTTTTCCTTTAAGAAATAGAGTTATGAAGATGGTTAATAAACTGTTCTGGACTGAAAAAGAAACTAGACGATCTTCAAGAGTTTTTTTCAAAAATGCATATATATTATTAACATCTACTTTTATACAAATACAGAGAAGATTGGGAGGAGAGAGATTCATAACAGCAACTTGGATTCTCTAAGGCAGACTTATTAAGAAAAAAAAGGATCTCCTTTGGAGAGAGTTCTTATTTCAAAGGACTGTGATTTTCTCTATGGTACCCTGAGCACATGGATTTACTTGGCTGTTATAAACAATTGCTGCCTTCTATGACTCTCTAAGTAATAGCATTCTTCATGTATGCAAAAAGGCAGCAAGTGGGTTTGTGAAATAACGTCTTGTTCTATGTGTTGTTGTTTGATTAACTATATGAAAGCTGCCTTGTCATGAGAAGTCTTAATTGTAATAATTCTTTAGCAGAACTTAGTGGTGTCTTTTAGGCAATGCTACTATTTAGGGCTTTGCTTGCACCCTAGCTGAGCAGATGTGTTTATTTACGTGTCTGATCTAAACAGGAAGACAAAAGGGACTCTGCTCACAGCCCTGTACTTCCTCTGATACAGATAAAAGGGGAGGAGAGATGCAAGCAGTTAGGGTTCATGAAAATGGGATTGGAAATAAAGAAAAGCCGTGTAGGTGTGACTCAAACCGAGGCAGCTGTGCTTTCCCTGTAAGTGCCGTAACAGCTGTGTGGGGGCTGGAATGAACCAGAGAGAGCGCTAGCTGGTGGCACTGGTTTTGGGCGGGTGGTCTTTTCTCTTTGTGGGTCTGAGAGAGAATAGATGTCTAATTGTCCTCCCTGTGCAAAGATGCCAGTGCGCTTTTGAATCCACGTCAATTCGGGTGCAACTAAGCACATAGGCACAGCACTGTTGCAAGCTGTGACTGCACAAGCACTAATAAAGGCAGAGGCTGCTTCTCTTCAAATGTGGATTAAAAACTTTGAACAGTTAGAAAAGCTTTGCAAGTGGAGGACCTGCAAGTATAGAGTATATAAAATGGAAGAAGTCAGATTGAATAATGAAATGGCCTTTTAGGGAACAACACGAGAGTGCTGAGAAGGGGATGCCAGGGGAGGCTGATGGTGCAGGGTAGGAGTGTGTGCTGGGGAGTAAGGGCTGCAGCTATGTACAGCAGCAGGAAATGGAGAAAGCGTTACTGGTTCTCTTCGTTAAAACACATTTGAAAAAAAAGGTCATTGATTAAGATTTTTACCTTCTGTCACTTCTTAATCTTTTTCCTCATACTTAATAACATCATACAATAATAGAAACCCTAAGCAGAAAGCAAAATCCAAAAATTATAGTACCAGCAATGGCTTTGAAATTTTGTCCACTGTTTCTACTCAGTGAAGGAAAGGGTGCTATCTGTTGTCATTATTCCTTGAAAAATATATTTGGTTACTGTTCTTTTAGTCATAGGTTATAAAAAACAGGTATGAAACTGCTGACACACACACACACACACACACACACACACACACACACACACTCCTGCGGAAACATATACCCTGTAGCTTCGTCTATCAAACTTGCTAGATTTTGACTAATTTTGGGCTCTTTATCAAATTTGGTTTGTGAAAACTCATTGTCACAGAAAATAGCTTTACTAAAGAGAATGAATAGCACCAATTTTAGTGGGGCATTTCTCTCAATGCATTGGCCCTGTATGTTGAAAATGGCATTGGAAGCCAACTCTGAATTGTAGAATTGGAGTCAGCCAAGGTTTTCGCTTTTTGTTTTTAATTCATTTGTTGGCTTGCTAACATTAAGCCAGGGATGCTCTCCGTTCTTTCTAAATCTTTAATACTTACCGTGGGCAGTAAAAAAGGTGATAGTCCTCTGTGTCTCATTTGTCACTAGTTTGTAATGAGGCAGGGTCAAAAGCTCAAAGGTAAATATAACTTAGGCTTTTCATGCGTGCTTTTGAAAGTGAATGCATCTTGACAAGCCAAGCGTGTTTGTGCATGGATTTGAGTTGAATTGATTGTATGCTGTGGTCCCCGAAAATTGTGTGTACAGTTTAGGGGTGTGTGTGTATGTGTGTCTGTGTCTGTTTGTGTGTGTGTGTGTTTAATTGTGGCAATGTTAAAAACTGAAATGGAGATTTGTTTTATTTAATAAGAGGATCCTAAATATGGATTTTTTTGGGGGGTGGTATGAAATTGCATGTTTATAAAATCCTATTTACTTCAGTAAAGAAAAATATTATAATTATTTATATTTTTCTATAATTTGTCTTTAGGAGAAGAAGGAACAAAAGAATGAGTATCAGGAGGTGACAGGGTCAGGCTGTGTTGGCCTTATATTTTTCTGATGTTAGGGGGAATGCCAATGCCCATCACTATAGCTCTGCCAAGGGCTTGGCAATAATATGAATCTGTTTGAATGTCTAGAGGAAATAGTGATTTTCTGGAGAGGAAGTATATTTGAAATATGCATTACCTTAGATTTCCCAGGGTTTGTTTTTAGTGTAAATGTGCTTTCTACTATACCAGGTGCTTTCTTGGTAAGCAAGCATTCTGACATGTGAGCTGTCTTGATCTTTGGCTAGCTGTCCTGTTTACTAGCTATGTGGGTGGTTCATGTGTCAGGATCTGCGAACAAATGAAAACTGTGACTGGTTTCCAGTGATGTGAACGAGCACCAGCACGGTGCCTCTTATGTGATCATTTTTATAGTGGAATTCCTTGTCCCTTTGGATAGATATATCTACTAATTCTTAGGCATAAGGACAAATTATTAGTGAATGCTCTAAATTGTAGAAGACAGAGTAGAAGAATACAGGTAATTTTCTTGTTTTGAGAACCTCCTGCATACTGCCCTGTGGTCATTCCAAATGTCAGCATTTAGGGCACAGTAAAGTGGGTTCTATCTTGGAATATAAAAAATATGGTCAAGGAGAAGAGTAAACAGTGAGTTGCAGTAAGGTCTATTTTTATTTCTGAATTAAAACGGAATTGGTTTTATCACATGTACCAGCTCTTTTCATTTTTTAAATCAAATATTTCGACAGCTCTAAGTACAAACTGGACGGTTTGTCAAGAGAATAATAACCTGCTATACTTTGTTTAAACAAAACAGAGTCATAGGAATAGTCATGTACGAAGATGTCACTGCCTTGTGTTTCTCATGTCACCTTGGATGATATAGTCAGTGCAAGTTCAGTGGAGACGTTTAAAGTGTGGAATTTCCTAGGCTGTCCATGAACTTGTTGATTTGATATATTGGAAATAGTAATTAATCTCTTCATCTCAGTTCTGAACTTCTTCTATTTAGCTCAGCAAGCTGGTTCCATTTAGTTTCTTTCCCCTAACTCAACTAAGAAAAAAGATTTGGAAATTAACTTGGTACTCTGGGCTACTACAAAGATCAAGAAAGAGAATTTTGTTTCCATTTCTCGTAAGTTATATATACAATTTGGAAAGCAGGAAAATAACTAAATATGGCCATACCTAATTAAAATATTGTATTCAGGACTGAGATTGAAATGTAGCTAAGGAGACAAATCCTACAGATGCTCAAAATCTGTGAGGCTTCTGAATTAGCTGAATCTCCAGTGAATCTTCATTATCGACTAGAGGAAATTATATGGTATTCTCCTTCTTTGTAAGGCTTGAAAATTTATTGAATTGCTCCTAAAAGCTTGCAGAAGGTAAGGGAAACTTCCCAGAGGCAATTATGCTACATTTTGCCACTGAAATTTTCTAAATTTTTCCCTTGTGAGATAGAGCTTTAAATGAAACTAAGGAAAACAAAATGCTAAAATAGACTATCATGGCCTTGTCTAGAATTAGTCCATACTCACAGGGTTTGAGAATTGGTGGTTGAATATAGATATCTCAGAATATGGATTATCTGCCAAATGACAGATGGTCCAAAACTAGAAGAGACATGTTCAAGAAGATGTAGCCGAGGGTAAGGCTGATTCTGGATAGAACTGAGCAGCTGTTTAGTGGTTGTGTTAACACTGATCATTAGCAAGCCTCTTTTTCATTCTGCCACATGAATTTGTTATTGTTTCACTTTTGTGATGATTCAACTATGCTCTTTATTAGACAGGATGATGTGTGTATAAAGGTTCACTAAGTGAAAATATTCTGAAACAATTATACTGAACTAAATATTTTCTTTTCGATGGAGGAACACTAATGCTTTGTATCACGTATTAATTAAAAATGTTTGAAAAGTGATTTTTGTTGTTCTTCATTATACCATTCAGAGCATGTCATTGTGTATTGCTATTAGAATTCAATTAGAAGGGGCTCCAGAGAGGTAAGGCAAATGAACTTCATCATGTAGAGCTCATGAATTGTCATTTATGACCTTTCAAATTACCAAGTATTTAAGTAATTGCTTGTTTTAAGTTAACTTTATGGACTTAAACAATAAAATGTACCCATTTTAAGTGTATATGAATGGGTGTTGGCAAATTTAATCCCCCATGTAAACACCACTACAATCAAGGTATAGAACATTTTCAGCACTTTCAAAAGTCCCCTTATGTCTCTTCCTACTTCATCAGTCCCACTAGGGCCTCAGGGGACCACTCATCTGTTTTTTATCCATATGTATTAGATTTGTCATTTTTCAAGTTTCATGTTAAGTAAATCATATGGTATGCACACTTTTGTGTGCAGCTCCTTTAGCGTAGCAAAGTGTTTTCTTTAGATATACTTAGTTGTATATTTCAATAGTTCATTCCTTTTTTTTTGATATGTAGTATTTCATTGTATAAATATAACACAATTCACCTATCCATAGGACATTTGAGTTGTTTGGCCATTCTGAATAAATCTGTTTTGAACATTTGTTTGTAAGCCTTTGTGTGGGCCTGTTTTCATTTCTCTTGGGTGCATACCCAGAATGGAAATTGTTGGGTTACATGGCAAGTGTATGTTTAAATTTATAAGACTGGAAAACTGTTTTCTAAAGAGGCTGCTGTACCTTTTTAAATTTTCTCTAGAAATGTATGAGATTTCCGTTTGTTCCATACCCTTGCCAAGACATGCTATTATCAGTATTTTTAAAAAATTTGCCATTGTGGTGGCTGTGGAATGTTATCTCGTGGTTTTAATTTGCATCACTCTGATGACTAAAGATATTAAGCATATTTTCATGTGTCCTTGTGTCTTCGTATGTGATGTGTATATGTACATACATATAAATATCTCTGTCTCTTTTTCTTTTTTTGATGAAGTGTCTCTTCAAATCTTTGCCTATTTTGTTACTGTCTTGTTTGCCTCACTGAATTGCAAAAGTTCTTTATAGATCTTGGAAACAAGTCATTTTTCAGATATATGTATTATGATTATTTTTCTCCCAATCTGTGGCTTGCCCTTTTATTTCCTTAACAGTGTTTTTTGAAGAGTAGAAATTTAAAATTTTAAGTTCAATTTATTTATTTTTTTCCTTTTAAGGTTCTTATTTTATGTTGAGATCCTGATCTTACTGAATTTTAACACCATATGTACTCAGTGATCCAAAACAGACTTGGTCATTCTTGACTAATCCTTTCCCTTCACAGTCCTGATGATTCTGCCTGCTAAGTTTCTCCAGACTCCAGACACTTCTGTCCATCCTCACTCCCATTCACCTGGTCTAGACAATCATTTTCTCTTGCCTGGCTTGCTGTGATAATGCTCTTGGGTGGTCTTTAAAAAATGTTAACCTGATCGCAATACTTTCTGCTTAAAACCCAAAAGTGGATCACCATTGTTTTTAAAATAAAATATTAACTTTTAAATATGGTTCCTAATGATCTGGACCTAATTTACACTTTCAATTTCCTCATTTTCCATTTTCTTCCTTCAACGTAACCTGCAATGTTCAACTCTTTAGTCATGCTGAATTATAATCATTTCCTCAACGACTCTTTTTTTTCAGTTGCATATCCTCAGTCAAGCTATTTTCTATTACTTTCTGTGAGTCTAACTAGGCATCCTTACCTCTTAGGCGCCTTCTCTCATGCCCAAGGCTGAATTATGTGGCTCTGACAGTGCTGTCTGTATAGTGGGTCTATAAACAGACAAGTAAAGATGTATTTTCAAGAAAGTGAGTTTAGTGCTATGGAAAGGAATTCAGGAAAGAAGCACTTTTAGGTGGGGAGTATATTTTGTGCTTCAAAGTCATCCTTTCCAATGTGAAACTTTGCAATTATATCTGGATACACTCTGTACACTGCACTATCAAGTCAAAACAAGGATTCTTAATGGTTTTGAATAGCCATAAATCAAGGCCAGTGGGCAAAGTAAGCAGAAGCCCTTAGGGGGCAGCAGAGGACCAGATACCAAAAAAGTCGTCAGCGGGGCAAGTGTATGTCTCAGCAGAGACCACGATCTGTAATTAGGCAGGGGGTTAAACTATTTGCCCTTTTATTACTCAGTTGTAAATAAGGATAAAAGATAAAGGAGTTGAGGTGTAAAAACTCACAAGCTCAAATGCTTCCAGGGAGGTGACAAAGAATATACTTGTGTGACTGTGACCAGTGTAAGACAAAGGGTGATTAAAGGTCTGTGGCCAACTTGAGAGTTAAGCCGTCTACCTGGAGGCATGCAAATGAATGCAAATGAAATAGAGCTTTGCTAGACAATCCCCATGCAACACCTCTGCACATGTGCCATGAGTCTGTGACTCTGGGATGCTATCTGAAGAGGGGTGGGAATGGCCGACCATACTGAGCCGCAAAGGGAGCTCCTTTTGAAGATGGGAAAGGAGGCTGGAAGTGTCAGCAGGTGAGAACTAGAATCAGGACTAGGAAAAGGTGGAAATGAGGACTGAGCTGAGATCAGTTATGTAGAAGCTAGTTAGGTTAATGGTGATGAAGAGGAAGTGAGGGAATTAATACTTATTGGGCATCTACTGTGTGTATCATCAAATGTATATACAATTTCTGTCAATTTTCATAACAACCCTTGAAAGAATAAATTATTTTCCTCATTTACACATGAACAAACTGAATCTCCTTATGTAAGTTCACACAGAAGACAGTCCTATATAGCTCTAATTGTCTAAAGTAGGTAGGAGAACTGGAAAACCAAGGCTTGGGAATGAGCAACAGGTTAATGATGAGGTACTCTCAGGGTTATAAACTGGTGCCTTTTAAGCTTTAAAGTGCATCTGAATCCCCTGGAATTATGTTAGAATACAGATTCTGCTCAGGAGGCCTGGGATGAGGCTGAGATACTGCATGTCTAACCAGCTTCCAGGAGATGTGCATGTCACTGCTCTGTGGTCCACATTTTGAAAAGCAAGATTATAGGCCAGGTTCAACTGGACCTTCTATTGCTACAGTAGGTTGCACTGAAGAATATAGCTAGAATGCATTGAAGAATATAACTTTTATGGGCATGAGGGTTTAATTGCACACAGGCTAGTTTTTGATCTGTGAGATCTTCTTTTCTATCAGAAGATCTAGATTTTAATCTGTACTCCACTAATTCCTACATAAGTGATTTTGGGCAGAGCAACTACCCTCTTGAAGAATTGGTTTCCACATTTACAAAATGGGAATAACAAAAGTATCTACTACTAAATAAATATCCATGGTAATGCATTTAAGCAATGTTAATATTTAATATTGCAAAAATAATTTGACTGGTGAAGACTTTGGCACAATTTTGGATATCATCATCATCATCGTCATTATTGTCATCATTATTATTAATTGTTTACATTTACAATCTGTTGAGAATGTAAAATACAATAAAAATGTTCTGGCCATATTAAATTGCTATGAAAGATATTAAACATTTATTTTTACTTGCTAAGTTTACTCTTTCTAAACTCACTTCTCTTGGATGGCACTAGCCTATGGCTCCCATTGGAAGTAGCTCTGGTCTAACCCAGTGTCTTGAGCTTCTCCCATTTACTCAGGACTCCTGCCTGCCATGTTGCCATCATTTGCTATTGGAATAAATATATACAAGTGCTTTGGGAAGAATTCAAGGTAACAGCTCATTAATCCAAGGTGAGAACTAGAGAAGCCATGTCCTTGGCTGGGACTACCTTTAGTTTTCTCATCTCTTGTACAATGTAACAGACATTTTAGAGATGGCTCAATAATTGTGATAGAATAGATTTCAATCTATAGAGTAGATTATTGGAGATTGACAATATCCTGTGGTTGAAATCTTTTAAAGTTTGGCTTTGTATCCTCCCTCAAATCTTTAGATGTGGGTAGTTAACTTCATCACCTATGTTTAGGGCTGTTTTTGTAATTTGCATTTGAGTGACTTCGTCTGGATGCAACTAGTTGGAGGGCCATAAAATACTATTTGTAGGGAAAGAAAATAAATATTGTGGTGGCTGTGCCTGGCAGATTTTTTACATCTCCCCATTCATGTAATCATGTATATGAAACTTCCTTCAGTGAGCAACAACTCACAGTTGAGAGAATTTGTCTATAATAAACCACTTGGCTTATGTTACATAAAATTAGATCAGATCAATTTCTTTCATCCTAAATTCCTTGCACATCACATCAGAATACCCCTTAAATGAGATGCCTGGAAACAGATCTGGCTCCTTATGGGAGAGGAAAAGATATGAACATAAATGTCAAACTGCTTTTGGGGAAAGAAGATTTTTTTTCCTTTTGTGAATGATCAATTGAAGAATGTCAGAATGCAGAGCTGGGTATTAGGGAATATTTGAGGAGAAAATAAATATCCAAGATATACCATTTTTGTTTTTTGCTCCATAAATTTATATATTTTTGATTCTGCAAGGATGTTGTTACTTCATAAAAAGTATTGAGAACCATGTTTTATTTATAAAGGAAATAAGAGTCTAAGTGAGCATTACAATATCGGAAGGCCTCCTGTGGGTATACCACTTTATAACACTGATTTGCCACAAGCATAGATCAGTTCATATTAATGCGCATATAGATAGGTGCACCATCTGGTATGGCTTTAAATGCCAGAAAACATTTCTATGGTTTTTCTTGACTCATACTAATTCAGAGAGTGTCTGTGAACTTGCTGACCAACCAAGCTAAGAAGAGGTTGTGTTTACCTCCTGACATAAGATTTTTTTTCTCTTTCAGACATTACTTGAGATGTTGCCATTCTTGAAATCTGTGTAGGATTTATTGTCTTAATTCCCATTTTTAATTTTCATTATATTTCTGTTCATCCTAATGATCTAATGATCTTTCTTGTAAATGTGAGTTCTTTCTGTACATAATTATTAGTTAATAAAAACTAAGTGATGACTTTGAGGGTTGAATGGCTGGATCTATTTTTCTCTGGTCAGAGAAATGAATGTACATAATCACCTGGGTAACAAAAAGAGAGAGAGAGAAAGAGCAGATTATGTCAACTGATTTCCACCAAGGTAAAATTGGATGATGAAATATATTGTGCTTGGATTCATACAGTATCAAGTGACTGAGTAGTAATTATTATTTTTATATCAGGTGTTGACATGCACTTAATGTATATGGCAAAAGGAGAAAGACAATGAGAAAAACTTGTAGCTCAGTAACCCATGACCTTAGACTAGAAAGCCTGTCAAGAACATGTTAAACATTAAATAGCTTTAAATAATGTTTTCAAACAGCTCAACTATCAACTCAGGAAAAGCAATAAACATTAAAATTCTGTGGCTTAGGTCATATCTCACATCCTGGGGAGAGTGTTTGTATGCTTTGTGCCGTACCTCTCAGTCACAGGAAAATCAACAAGAAGGGAAAAGAAGGCTTGTGGGATGTTTGAATCAACTGATGTCTTATTTTAGGCACAAATATTTTCTTTTCTTTTCAAGCTGTGTGAATATATAATGTCTATTTTCATGCACAATAATGGGCAGTTGATATTTTTTGAAATCTTTTCTTGGTTTTGTTACCCTTTGTTTTTAAGGACACTGGGCAGACACTGGACAGGTAGTGCACCATACTTCAAATATCTCTAAATGCAGATTTTTATTTGTTACATGTAAAAGTGGCTGAGGAGGCCCTGAGCCTGATAGAGGATTAGCATATGGTAGGTGTACAGTTATTATTTGGTGGTCATGATGGATTTTAGGCCAAATATATTTTGAGAGCTAGAGTGTATTTGTGAACAAAAGTAATAAAAATAATGAATCTTTATTAAGCACTTATTTCAGGTAAGATGCTAAGCATTACACATGGATTTAAAAAAATTCATCATTAGATTAACCCTAAGAGACATAATATTTTTCCTCTTTCATGGATTGAAACAAAATAAAATGATAAGAAGAAACTGAGAGAGAAGTATTGGCCAATATTGCAGTTAGAAAGTGGAATGCTTGAGCCATGATTTAAACCAAGGTATCATTACCTAGAGCTTACCCTCTTAACCAAGCACTATATTATTCTGCCTTGCCACATAATGCTCTGAAGTTGGGGTAATAACCATCAAAGAGGTAATTTAAAGGAAGGGCTGACTTCTAGAAAAAGGGCTATCAAAGAAAGATAGTACACATTTTTGTAACAATTTGCTGTCGTAGCAGGACATTTTGATTTTATAGAAGATGTTTTGTTAGATACCAGTTTAAGTAGCCATCTTCCTCTTGGGTCCCAATGTAGTTGTTAACCCCATCTACCCTGTGAATGGCCCTGAAAATTGTGTCTCTCTCCTGCAGCTGGCAGTGCACCTTAACAAAATATCTATTAACAACATATAGTAAGTGAGTTGCTGTCTACATGTATTATGCCATTTTGAAGAGTTTTATTTCTGACCACAAAAATAAATGAAGTATTCTGAGAAGTGGCAAGTGGTGTGAGACAGCAGAAGTTCTATTTAGCCATAACTTACATGACATGTATAATATTAAAATATATAAATTTATATTCTTAGACTCATTCTCTTTCATATTCATTGGCTCTTCTTTATAAAACTAAGTGTGAACAGTTCTTAGCAGCCTATTGGAATGCAGAAAAATCCTATTCTTCTTTATCATGGAGCTTATTTCAAGACGTGGCAGAGGCATACCTTATTGTCTGCCTGGAGCAGGGAGTAGATTCCCCAAATGTATTGATAAGAATATCTCCCAGAGTTATCTACAGAAGAGGTATTGTATGACTTCTAGAATTTAAGGATCATGCTTTGTCAGCCTCAAGGTATACATTTTAGATTATTTCTCATAGGGTAAAATTTTTTTCTTATAGGTTAAAACATTTAGTGCTGCTATGAAAATGAATAGAATGATGCCATTTTCCCCATAAAAATGTTTGGGAAAATAAACATTACAATTATTCATTTTAGTTCATTTCTAGCCATTGTCAAGTAGAGATCTGGCTCTTTATTTTAGAATACCTCAGTAAGTATTATATGACATTTCTGTTTTCACAGTCTAGGAATACTCTAGCAGACATGACATTCACCAGAATTATTCTCTTCTTCATATATTTATTAATAGCTTTGTTTAATCCTGTACCATTAATGCCTCCTGAATTTTAAGTATGTTGTCTTTATCTGACCTTCATTATTTTATTTTTATTATCATAGTTTATAAATTAGTTGTACACATATACTGGCAGTTTAATTATGATTATCATGACTTAAAGGTTGGGTTAAACCCAAATGGTCAGAATATTCTCTTTTTTAAATCACTCTGAGATTCTTGTTATCTTGTCTGCTCAGTCAAATTGTACATAGATGCAAAACCATTCTAACAAGAATAGAATTAAAATCAGTCATGTTTTGCAGAACAGTTTCAGCTTTTGTGCTGTTTTAAATTTTGTTATTTTTTATGCTACAGTAATATTTGATGTTTTCTTTAGGAAGAAGGAAAAAAACATATCTTTTTTTTCTCTCTAACAGTAGTTGCCTTCCAAGCCTCCTTTTTGATCCAGTTTGTAGTGTAGATGTCAAGCTAAATTTTTTACGTTAAAACTCTAGCATTCTGTGTATTAGATAGAGGTAACCTCCATACAGTAGAAGCTATTTACTTCAGTGACTGCTCTTCCTTCTGAAAAGCATCTGTCTCTTCACCAGTGCCCATTGGTAAGTTTCACTTGGTTGTGGATGAAGAATTGGGAAAACCAATTATCTCAGCCTTGCACATTTCCCCAATCAGTGATCAGTCATGTGCTTTAATCGTGGCATCATGTAATGCCCAGGTGATTTCTGGATTTGAGCTGAATTGCTGCGACTGCCTGTCATACTTTGACTACTCTTGAAAATGGATCCACATCTGTCCAGTCTTATTGCCTAATTCATATTGGTGACAGTGCAGTGTGATGAAGGAAATATTTAAAATTTGGTGTCAGAAGGTCTGACTGCAGTGCTGGCTCTATCACTTAATAGATATTTGGTGTTGGACATGTTCCAGATCCTGAGAAACTGAGCTTTAGCAGCTTCAGTGACAAAATGTGGCTTATTAAAGTGGCAGCATTAAGAATAAGTTTATATCATATATTTTATATGATGTTATATAGATAATTATATATAAATACAATTTTAATTACATATTATAAGTTAGATATTACATTTTATACATTACATATTACAGTATGTGTTATATATTATATGCATGAAAATTTGCTTCTCCTTTTAGTTTAATTTCAAAGTTGATGTGCTTTATCCCAAATGAGTCACTGCATTCAGTCCTTTGTCTTTTTTTTTTTTTTTTGAGACAGAGTCTCACTTTGTTGCTTGGGCTAGAGTGAGTGTTGTGGCATCAGCCTAGCTCACAGCAACCTGACTCCTCGGCTTAAGCGATCCTACTGCCTCAGCCTCCCGAGTAGCTGGGACTACAGGCATGTGCCACCATGCCCGGCTAATTTTTTCTATATATATTTTTTAGTTGGCCAGATAATTTATTTCTATTTTTAGTAGAGACAGGGTCTCGCTCTTGCTCAGGCTGGTCTTGAACTCCTGACCTCCAGCGATCCACCCGCCTCGGCCTCCCAGAGGGCTAGGATTACAGGCGTGAGCCACTGCCCCCGGCCTCCTTTGTCTTTTTTAGTTTCAGAAATCACTTCTTTTTTTCTGCCAAAGTGAGGGTAGGGGAACCCAACAATCCCTTGTTTGAATAGTCACTGACCCTGACCTGCTGGTTGATCTTAGAGAACATGGATTGTGGTTTGTGCTAATCCCTCACTCTAGTAGTTTCCCTAGACCTAGGAGGTTTTCACTTTCTGTTCAGAATATCTCAAGGATAGTCCCTGGCCATTGTGTTTAATATTTTCTGTAATCTAGGTGTAAATGTCATACTGGTAGAAGACTAAAATATCCTAGTAGCTCTAGAAAGGTAAAATCAACTATGTCTGGCCCATTAGTCAAGGTTCCATACTGTAGCTAGTAGTTTAAGTTGGATTATATTAGTCACAGCTGGGATAAAAGTAGATTGTAAGAAGACAGAATAGTATAAGCAAATATAGAGAGATGAAAAACTTCTGTGAAGTGTTTGGGAAATGGTGAAAAGTCCATTCTGGTCAGAGCATAAAAATAGCATTCTTTTTGTTATGAGGAAAAGAATAAGAAATTAGCCTGGAAGGATCAGATTGTGAAAGGTATGTTTTGAGGGTGCACAGGCTGAGTTAAATCCAAAGTGTTAGAATATTTTTTTAACACTCTAAGATTCTTGCTTCATGATAAAATATCATGATGATATTTTAAGTTTTATTTACTGTGTCATCTCACAGAGATAATCTTGGCATATATGAATACAAACATTAGCAAAGATTATGATGGAGTATTAAAAATGAGAAAACTAGGCACTAAATATTTGAATATAAAGTTTCTTTAAAAGCTCTTTATAAAAAACTGGTAAAGTTGATTGATAATAGGCGAAATTTTAGACATATCACCAACCTGGGGTTCAGCCTCATATGCTTCATTATATTTAGTTCCTCTGTGATTTCTACTGCATTTAAGATGAATATTTTTGAACTAGATGTAATATAATGATTTCAACTCCCACAACGACCTCACTGTCTTTAACCTATAGACTAGAATCTGGTCCTGGGACCATCTGCACTAGCAATTGAACTGCTGAATTTCATAGATTGAGAGGTCTGAGATGAAGTAAAGGCTTTTAATTTTTACTAGTGTCATGTCTTTTCTAGCTACTCCATGATTAGAAAAAAAAATCAAGGAAGCAAAATGGAGGTTTGATTGGAGAAGAGAGACTAGAGGTAAGAGGACAAGTTAGATGTCAAAGAAAGGATGTTGAAGAATTAAACTAGAGCGATGAGGATCAAAGAGGCATTTTAGATATAGAATGTATAAGGCTTAAGAACAGATTGTTATGGAGTGAGAAGTTGAAGAAGTGAAGGAAAACTCTGAAGTGTCTAGTGTGGGTAACTGGTTAATGGTGATGCCATTAGCTGGTAGAGAAGAAAGAATGAGCTGAGATCATCTGCTGAAATAATGAAGTGGGTATGGGTGAATTAAGGGGCTGAGGAAAGTGGAAAGGTTTGGAATAGCCTCTCTAGTAAAATAAATGTTAGTAATAATGGCAAAAAAAGATGAATAAAAATTATATTTAGCCTCAGTGATGTCATGGCTAAGGCTGAAAAACAGGATTGATATTGATATTCAAGTTTTCAATGGCTCCTTTTTGGCTACAATAACAGTTTTCAATATTCTCCCACATTAAAACCTATGAAGGAAATATTCATTTTATATACATTCTGCCAGGCTTTTGCATAGACAAAATTGGCTTTATAATATGTAAAATTGTTTATTAGCTAGCTATAATTCCACCCCATTCTTTCTAAATATCCAAGTGAATGAATTTCATATTATAATAGCAATAACCTTATATGAGCTCTATATTATTTTTAAGTAGTTTTATTTCAGTTTTGGTTGTTTCAACCATTATTTGAGTAAATTGCATGTAATATACTCCTCAACTAATCTTAACACTGAAACATTTAGGACTAGTCTATATTTAAAAATTGTTGAACTTGGCCCAGCAAAAGAAGCCCTCCATGGTCAGACCCTGTGTCAGATTTTACTTTCCAAAGATGGTTACAAGAATCTCTCTCACCCAGTATGGATTTCTAGAAATTTTTTGCTAGAATTAGGGTTCAATTCCCTTCTTCTGCAATCTAAGTATATTTATGATTTGCTTTCAACCAAACAAATGCAGTAGAGATGACAATGCATGAATTCTGAGGCTACGTTAAAAAATATCAGACAATACAACTTCCACATTGTTTATTAGAAGGAATATTAGCTCTGAAGCTCTGAGCCACCACATAAATAGTCCCAACTGCCCTGAGGTTGCCATACTGTGAAGAAGCCCAAACTAGTTCATAAGCAGAGACAACATGGAAAAGCTCTGAGACCATATGAAAAGAGAGATACCTGGTATGAAGGTTAATTTCATATGTCAACTTGAATGAGCTAAGGGATGACAAGAGAGCTGGCAAAATATTATTTCCAGGTTTGTAAATGAGGGTGTTTTGGAAGATTAGTATTTAAATTAGCAGAGTGATCAAAGAAGATCTTCTTTC